>NC_046633.1:15430550-15790550 GCF_900324485.2 Mastacembelus armatus | reverse complement strand
ACTTTTGTACTTGGCTTACATTTGACTCACTACTATTGAGAACGGGTGTAAAGAAAGCAAAGGCATGATGCATGATGTACTATTGGGAATGATGCAGTGCAATAATATCACCTGCAAATCTACCACTTCATCTGGGACATGGATAAAACTGTACAGTGTGCAAAAGTAACAGTGACAGCAGAGATTTAAGCCTAAAAGTTAAGAGAAACGACAGACTGTGTGAGTTCAACTAAAAGACACTTGCTCTCTGACAAAGGAGCTGTGGTCTGTGAAGCAAACAATAACCCATATGTCTTTGAGTTCCTATGAAAACCATGAGAACTAAAGATCAGTGTCTGAAATATGATCAAATTCAACAAAGCTGAATACAAAGGTGAAGTCTGAAGTTCTTAACCAGATGAACCTATAATGAATGTGCAGCTGCAGTTTATCTTAATGACTAGCTCAAAAAAATCTCACTGTGTTTAGAACATTTCCAAATGAACAGTAGGTTTAGACCTCTTAGTATGTTGAGCTGCTGTTGTTTTGTGTATGAATAGGGAATCGGTGGTGTTCAGCAGCTCCTGGTCTACTGGTGCCAGGGCTGCCCTCCAGCCACTGACTGAGTGAATGCTGAGCTCTGTTTTTCAGGCCTGATGCTCTGGAACACTAGGTGCAGGCCTTTTACTGCCGTCAGCACAATAGCACTGACTGTAAACATCAGTTTCCCCCATTAAAAACAACCATATGTCAACAACAAATGCCATGTCCTGCCCAACACACCATCACTTTTTGCTCTAATAATAGGCTTACATACTGTATACAAAGACATGGTTTACTTTACAGTAGTAATGAACTGCTAAGAGGAACAAAACAACTGCTTTATGAAAAACCAAACAAAACTGTTATCTGTTATCTGGCCATGGCACAACTGAAAATAGTTTCACTCTTTTGGTATTGAAAACAGGAAACAAGAAGGTCATACAGGTTATTCCTCAAAAGGGGAATGTAAGGGCTTGCTACAGTGCCGGTTTTTCAAAATGCAGAGTGGTCACCCTTGATCATCTGAGTGGCTTCTACTCAAACTTTCAGCAAGGTTGGTATTACTAACAGCTAACATTTAACTGCAAAAACTGAAGTAAATTAACTAATAACAAACAAACAGAATTCTGTCATTCTGTCACGTCGAGCTCTGATATTCTTTGGTGTTTACATAAGATCTTGTTTTAGTTGACAAACCTTGAAGCCACCTGGCCCATCCAGGATATTTGACCTCTAACAGGATCTACTCTACATTCACGTAGAGTGAAAATGCCCGTCATGAAGTGTTCTGCAGGCATGACTAACAATGTGCAGTTAAATGCAAGTAAAACAACAACGTGTCAATATTCAGGTCATTTGGCATTTATCCAGATCATTACTTAAGTCTATATTGACCTACCATTTAATATTGGTAAACCACATGGAAGCGTAGAATTGAGTACTCCATTAAGAGCTTTTCATAACTTCCTTCTTGTCTGCACAAACACAGAGAGGAATAGAGCTGTTAAGTGGGATGATGGGATACTGTGGAGGCACCTGCTGCAGAATTTAATAGATTCAGCAGTAGGTGGATAATGGCTCTAATGGTACATAACTGGCCCAGGTGTGTGCCAAAAATAAACAGAAAGCTATAGCTTCAACAGGCTGTACAGCCAACACCTGCAATGCTCCATTCACTTCAGTGGACATGTAATCTAGATTTCCTCATAACTTCTCTGTGAACAGCGGTTTAATAATAAACACTCATGGTTGTACATGATACCACCCTGTCATGTAGTCAGTCTTTGGGAGTACTTGCATGCACTGATAACAACCCAAACAGCCATGGTAACCAAACTCCACCACAGTAAATATGCATTTGTCCTTTACATTTGCCCTTCCCTAGAATCCTGTGGCACAGTGAGACAAAAAAAAAGTTTCCACAGTAGGTTAACCACCGTTTACCTATGTAAACAGACTGCGAGAACATCATCTTCCAGGCCCTGTGGTAATATCAAACATTCAGACAAACCTCAATTTGCCAATACATGAGTAATAGTTTCTGGAATTTGGCTGGAGATTTGTATGTGCTTTCCAGGGAAAGAAAATATAAAAACAATACACTATTACTTAATCCCTTCCTGCATTCTCTCTTTTGACAACAAGCAATGTGTGCAAGGCTCATGGTATGGAAAATAAAAACAGATTCTGTTCAGGAAGTGAGATTCAGGAACTGCAGGAGCTCCAAGGGGATACATGATGCACTTTAAGACTTCACACAGCAACATGGTGCATGTATATGTGTGTAATATAAGACTGGGTGAGAAAACAAGATTATTGGCAGGCAGCCTAGGCAAGATCTGTGTTGAACTGGTGGCATAATAAAAAAAAAACAAACAAACATAAAGCACAATCTAAACAAATATATAAAAACAGCTCTCTGGGACATACTAAGTTTATTGAAATCAAATTTTTAACATTTGAGAGTACATCATCTTTAATCTAATCCTGCAATTTAAGTACCTAAGAAATTAGCAAAACTAAAAAGATTATTTCATGAATTGAGTTGACAAAGAAAATTTACATGCAATTATTATGATAAACAATACATTTTTAGATATTTCTCTTGGGTACATCACACTGATTTAAAATCTTTTAAAACTCAAATAATGCCATAAAACACAAACCCAAATCATAAACAACACACAATAAAGCAAAAGTCAGTATACTCGTTTAGACTGCCCAGCCTCAATATATATTCATTTATTGCTTATCCTCCCAGGGTAACAGGGAACTGAAGCCAAATCTAGCTGACATCGGTTGAGAGGCAGTTTTGTCCTCCACGGACAGGCATGGGGAGAACAACATGCAAACTGATGAAAGACTCGGATTCAAACGCGGAATCGTGTAGCTGTGACAGTGCTAATCATCACACCATGCCACACAACCTAACATTTGAACTTCTAGTATCAAGTGGCAGCATCACTTTATTTGCCAGCTGTAGTAAAAGTGCAGAATTGTGCTGTGAAAAAAAAAACAATAACTATACCCAAACAATGTAAACAATCATTTACAGGTACAAAGTAGAGCAAGACAGAATTGAATTCACTCAGAGCTTTGCATTTACTCTCATACTTTATAAGCATTCTGTCAATGCACATGAGAGGTAACGACTGTGGTTAGAGTAGGGAACTGGTGCAAGTCCACCAATGTACTGCAACAATATTGTGCAAGAATATAGCTAGAAAAGCTACAAAAAAGCTACAAAAAGAAACACCCTCAGCCAAAAGCAGGTACTGTTGAAAACTTCAGCTCTTCATAGGAAGTAGAGAGACACAAGTTGCTCAAAGATGAACTGACTAGACCCAGTAAAGGTTACATAAACTTATATTTGGAATTAATATCAATTTCATTTACACAGAAAAGGACAAAATGCCAAAAACACCAAAGATGCCTTCGTTGTGGTCAGGCATCTTAGATAACACCTTTGCCTCTCTAGTCAGTAAGAGAGGGGTCAGTTTGCTAGGGGTAAGAAGAAAATCCTTGGCTTTTAAGTCTCCTGGGAGCAACACTCTGACCGGAGAACACTTCCAGCTTCCTCAGTAGCGGTGCCATATCTCTGGAGCTTATGAAAATTGTTGTGTAATAGAGATGACAGCCACCCAGAGGTCAGCCTCTGCTATTTCTATCAGCTTTTTTTTTTTCTGGCAGCTCAGAAGATAAGAACATTTTGGTCGAGGGCATTTTTAAGATTAGGATTCTTTCAGCTTAGAGATGAGGGCAAACACACTGTCAAAGCAACTACACAAAGGATGAGAGACAGCAGTTGATCTGGTTGGATCTTCTAAGTCCTCATAGGAAATTAACAAAAAGAAAAAGGACTAACTACTGTTGTACACAGAGAATATGGGGCACCAGCATGCTTCAGCAAGTGCCTCCCAAGATGCTTAGTTTCCAGTGCAGCATCTTTGAGTGTCTCACACATGCAGTCACAGAAAAACAACACCCTACATTGTCAAGAGTGCTACAACACTTTGGTCTTACAGTGAAACTGCCCAATGATGTTTCCCCTTAAATTTAATAATAATTCATCGTCTTGACTGGTTTGCATTTAGAGTTGCTCACAGAAAGGGTGTCAGATCCACTGTCTGACAGACAAATGGGGTCAGAAGGACATTTCGGACTCTTAGGCCTACAGATTAGTGATCCACTCCTGGCCATCAGCAGAATGACAGATAATGTCATGACAGGTTGTCAAAGACATATAACCTGCTTCTGTAAATAAGGGTCCTGGCCCACAAGAATGTGATGGAAACTGTATAATTTGAGGTGAATAGGTTAGGGTGACAGAGAATGAGGTATAGAGAATGGAGAGGAAAATTCCTCCTGGTTTTCATTTCAGAGAGCAAAGCTATCAACTCTAAACTAGGTCACTGACAAGGACTGGGGAGAGCAGGAGGAAAGTTATAGGCTGTTCTTATAACAACTAGCAGGTTATAATACAGTCAGTTAACACAGGTTTTTCAGGGCACGAAGGATAATGAGGAAGATCTCATCCTTAGTGATTTAATATTGAAACAAAGAAGAAGAAAAATCTTTGTATCAAATGTCTGTATTTTACTTCTTTACATTACAGTTGCTTCATATGCCTACAGTTTAATCCACATATAAAACAAGCCATGGTTTTAGATTTCTTAGAATGGCAGAGATAGTTTATGTAACCATGCATTTAAGAATCTCTTCACACATTAGCACAGGCATCCCAATGACTCCTATGCTAAGAATAAAACATAATTCTAGTCATTTTCAGGCTTTACTTTAAGATATAACAATGGTGGTAAAAGCTCAGTTTGGCCAAACAGGGTTTTCATCAACATTGGTTTCACTATGACTCATCTGTTGAATGAAAGTGCACAGCATACAATGCATTTGAGTAGAGAGCCACAAATCAGAATCAAAATCAGAATCAGAATGAGCTTTATTGCCAAGTGTGTGTGCACACACACAAGGAATTTGTTTAGGTTAGGGGGGTACTCCAGTACAAACAGACATAAATACAAATGCTACAAAGGATTAAACAGCAAACATAAATGCTACATGCTAATACTAATGTGAAACCACTCTTGGGGAAATATCCTGTAATGTATCCTGTGATGTATCAGGACTTTCCATGTACTGTTCTTCAACCAGTTAAACAGCTTTGAATGCTACATGGATGTTGTGGACACCACCTTCTGTGTTGCTATAGCACTTATTTGTTGAGTAATTAATATAGTACCTGCTGTACTTAAAAGCACACAATTGTTTTGAACTGCATTCACCAAAAAAGTTGGTGATGGAAACTATTTATCATAGCAAATCACTAAACTACCTAAAGACAAATAGGATTACACATTTTTCCACCCCTCAGTTCCAAACGTATCTGAGCTTAGGTGTAGATTGGATATGGGGTAGGAGAGAACAAGCTCCCAATTGAAAAGATTCAACAATAGAGCCTTTGGTTTGTGCATGCCATACCACCCACTTCTCTCCTTCCAGTGATCTCACTGTCTGCACTGCAATAGAAGAAGTGACTGGAACAACCAACTTTAAGAGACAAGAGACAAGTATACTTAAATCTAAAGTCTTAAACCTTGGTGAGACATGTCATATGGTAAACTGTAGGGCAAGTATGACTGAATATGTGTGTGTGTGGGTGCGCACCAGGAACTGACAACACCAGTAGAATGGTCATCTATCAGCTATCAAAAAACAAGAGAAAAACAAGAAATTATTAACTATTTGCCAATATATATATTTCTGCTTGTGCAAGGCTTACTGAGACATAACTGTTAAAGTACGCTTCAACTCTATCAGCTCACTAAAGCATACAGGGCTGTTGAGACCCTGATTTGGCCATGCTGTCAAATGATGAAATATATAAAACAAAAATTCTTGGTGGAATTGTACCTAATCTGAATCTGGTGGAATCTGCTTATTGTATTTGAAACATTTCCCAGACCCAGCTGTGAACAGAATAGTGTCAACCACAAATCTGTGCTTTTAAAGCTAAACACTACATCCATGCATCCAATTTCTATACTGCTTATCATGAAGCACCCACGGTCATAGGGGCTGAAGCCAATCCCAGCTGACACCAGGTGAGAGGCTTGGTACACCCTGCATAGATTGCCAGTCTGTCTTTTAACACTACAGCATGAATTATGTTTATGTAGATGGTGTTACCCCAAATTTGACAGTTATTACTATCAACAATCAAAATTAGTTCGTGCTAACATAGGAAAATGTGTTTAAAAACAGAACCAACATGGGATCACAATATCTGACATCAACCACTGTACAGATTTATGTGAATTCCTCATGAGCAACGAGTTATATAACAGCAGCATCACTGCCATAATGTTTTACAATAAAGGAAAGAGGAGTGCTGGCATTGCATTTTCACCATTACAAGATTCAGTTATTTTATTAACTGTGATGACTGTATCATTGAGTGGTTTCAGTAAATGCTGCTGGAGCTTCCCGACAGGGAAACTGTAATTTTTGATCAGTGCTCTAGACATTTAAATTAATGGACTGATCTATTTGTGAGTACAGGATGTGTATGAGAATGCCTACAAGTCTCAAGAGAAAAGAAACAGAGCTACATATTAAAAAAAAAAAAGAAGATAATATTATTGTGGGTTGTCTGTTATCTATCTATCACACTGCAGAGTGGTTCTTTCTGACAAACCTTTCAAATTAAATACACAGGAAATCCATATTTTTGGATAAATATTTGTGCCTTCAATTGGATAAAAAAGGATAATATGGTCTTGCTGTACATGTTTAATGTATGAAATAAAAGCAGGAAGAAAAATCTTTAAGCAGCCTGATGTTCAACCACACACAAGCTGAGGAACATGGCAGAAAGCTACACACACACAGTAAGATTGTCACAGGATAGTGTACCCATCCCGTAGCTCTCACATATATCTGCGTCACTATGGACTGCCAGGCTGTAGCATGACTGCGGTGAGTGTATGTCTGTTTAGATTCATCTGTGTCTAGCAGAGTAAAGCACCGAGAGAGGGGAGCTGTTGGGGCAGCATCCTTGCAGCAGGAGACAAGCTGAATGAATGTCCTGCTGATCATTGAATGAAATCAGCTCTAGAAATTTTCTCCTCGACTCCCGGAGTCACGTGGTGGGGGTGGTGCTACAGATCTCTATTAATGCTGTTTGAAGCATCAAATCTAGTGCTGACTGGAGAACCACATAGACAAGGAGTAGGACAAAACAACCTGTCAAGGAGTGAGGGAAACAGAGGGGTATTTAACTAAGGAGTAAACGAGACACAGGTGCAAACAATCAAAATCAAAACAAGGTAAAACGAATGGATACAAACTAGATCCTGCAGTCCTTCAAAATAAACAGGAAGTCCACGGCAGGATCCTGACAATCTATCTATCTGTCTGTCTGTCTTTCTGTCCGTCCGTCTATCTATCTCTCTATCTCTCTATCTATCTATCTATCTATCTATCTATCTATCTATCTATCTATCTATCTATCTATCTATCTATCTATCTATCTATCTATCTATCTATCTATCAAATCAAAGCACGGACTTAACTACTGGATGTTAAATGAGACCAATACTCCAAATTCAACCACCTATGCACACTTTATGAGAGGATTGCTGGCTGCACCAAAGGTTGCACAACATTTCAGACTGAAGTGTGATTCTCACTGAGATCAAAACCACAAGTAACCCTTTATTACAAGGGTTCTTTTCCTTGCATCTTAGTCATCCCCAAAGTAAGATGTAAGGAAAAAAATGCATGATGGAGTAATCACAGAAACATGTTTTTTGAAACATGAGACACCCTTTCCCAAGATCCTTCATCTGAAGCATTCAGTTATTAACAGATTAGATCATTCCATTAAAAATGAGAAGAATAGTCTCATGTATCCTTGCCCAAGGAAGCTTCCCCACTCCTTGAGCAGGAAAAACAGCTTTAGGACAATCTTTAAGATGATGGACAAGAGCAACTTCTAGATCGATTAAGGACTGAGGTGCAAGTTCAAATAAGTGAACTGTGTTGTGGAACTTGAAGATATCAAACCTGACAACCATTAGTTTAATTACCAGTTTCGTGTCCATGGATCACTCATTTCAAAAGCAGGATGAGGACATTACTGAGGACAATTCCAGCAATGAGGATGACGACCATGAGCAGTAATGTCAGGCCACGCCTTAAAAACAGCTGTGTTATTGAGAGAACCTCTCCCACTGTAGTGGTAGTGGATTTATTCTGGTCTGCAATATGCACCTTGTCGTTTGTTTCCTCGACAGCAGTCTCACATCTGGCCTGGGGCTGTTTGTGATTTGAGTCTAGAGGTTTCAGGGAGAAACTTTATTATTAACAAGTATCCTCTGTGTAATACAACGGGTCAGTTATTGCACTGGTGGTTACCTGCATTTCTCATCTCGACCATCTCCTTTTCTTTTGTAATCAGGATTCCTGCTCTCACAAGTGCCTGATCAATGAAATTAAGCACTCATGTTAACAGAATGTTTTCACTTCATGTTCAGGTTAGGATGAATTTAAAATGCTTTTTGGTTGGTAAAGGGATGTTGCTACACACCTCTTCAGCAGCCTGTTTCCAATCAAGTTTACAGAGAAATATGATGAAGAAAGTTGACTGCATTAGCACACAGACGGCAAGTCCTGTCCACAGACCTGTTACAGAGAGTGAAAACAGGTTGTTATTGCTTTCTTGAATGTTAATTTGACAAACAGGATGCAAGTCTTTATTATTACTTACCTATAATCCCCATGTTTGTTACGAACATTAGGGATACACCGATGGGGACACCAATGAAGTAGTATCCTACCAGGTTACACATAGCACCAATTAACTGTTTTCCTGCTCCCCTGAGAACTCCTCCAGTCACCGCCTGTCAGTGTCAAACCCATTTGGTCAAAAACATTGTGTTTGTCAGTGTCAGATCTGACATCTGAAAAAATGTTTCTTACCGCAATGGCCTCCCCAACATGCATGAAACCATATATAAACATGACATCAGCCACCCTCTGTACAATGTCTCTAAAAAAAAAAAAAAACAGAGATTCAGTCAATCTAATCTCCATTCACATATCTCAGGCTAACTGACAAATATTATGAACAGGTACTGAAAAAATCTTTTCACTATGCCACATAATTAAAGTATTAATAACATAGCATGACAGGATGATTATAAAATCCTTTATGCCACTCCAGGCAAATTATTTGATTTAACAGACCTTTAAGTTTCTGTTTCTTGACTGTCTTTTAGACAGTCGTCACAGCTAAAAGGTGTTATTTTTCACTTGAAAATAGGAAAATGTGCTCACATGGTGCTCACCTTACGTAATCTTTTGATGTTAATTAGGTTTGCTTATGATAACTGAAATGGAACAAACTGGGCACCAGATACTGCATGTTAAGACAGACTGCAAAAATAACATGAATGTCTCAGAATTGTTGGTTTTGGCATCACTAATAAGGAGTTCAGTGTCAGTGTGACTTGGCATGAAGATGATTATCTTAATTAATAGATAACCATGTAGACAGCAATATGAATGGAAGCCTGCTATGACACACAGGCTGCAACAACATAACTTAATGATTCTTCTAGTGCAAGAAATTGAAGGCTATTTAGTTAAAGACTACTTACTGTGCTGTGGTGAAAATATATCCAATGACATGTCTAGAGAAGCCAAAGGCAGCTCCAACAAAACAAGAAATTATGACTGCAACAAAATAAAGAAACAATTAAATGTGTTATTTAAAAGAACAGAAAATTAGCTGTAAACAACTGTTAATAAATTGGCTAACATCAGATCCCAAAACTAGGAAGTTGATTCTAGCAAAGTGAAGTCTGTTTCCCCATAAATATGTGTTACTTAATCTGAAGTAGTATTTACCCTAATCCTAATTATCCATCTAACCATTCTCTATACTGCTTAGTCCAATTCAAGGTCATGGTGGACTGAAGCCAATCCCAGATGACAGGGTGCACTCTAGACCCGGGGGTCTCCAACACTCAAGCACTACTGTCCTGCTTGTTTTCCAGATATCTCTGCCCTACCCACTGCTGATTACCTGGATCAGGTGTGTTCAGCCAATCAGAAAGTGGAAGGGCAGGGCTAGTTGGAATAAGTGGGTATAGATAATGAATGAATGAAAGAGTTAATTCAGTATAATTTCTGAAGTGTTGTTGCTTTTTCTAATAGGTGCTAACTGGCTAAATCTAACAATTGCTAGTGCCAGCTTAAGAGGCAGGGGGAGTGTAATTTTCTTCCAAAGTTGGTGTTTAAAATAAAAACATTATGAGATGTGTCTATGAAATACAGCTTTTTATTTGGTGCATTGTTGGGAATGTGTATTAATAATAGACTTTTAGGCATTGTGAAATAACATTTTCTAGTATGAAATTAAAAAAAGGTCCTCAAAAATTATGAAACATTTCATTTAATGAAAAATTGTTTCTACTTTATGATTATTTAAGTGGTTTATATGTATTTAAAATAATTATTTAGTTAAATTACTGGACGTATGTATCTGCACTTAGCCTACATGCACAGATGATGGTAACCTTGCTTGATAGCTTGGCTTGATCTATGTTTCCTGCACCAAGTGCAATTCCAACCCGGACACTGGCAGCGACAGAGAATCCTAGTGGGAACTGTGGGAGAAGTACATAAATAATATCAGTGTATTACAGCTTCATTTGCCTTGAATATAATTTTACTGGAAAAATGGCCTATGCAGAAGTGAAGAGAACTGATATTTGTAGTTACCATATAAGCTACAATAGACAGATGATATGTTATGGACTGAGCTCCGAGCTCAACCTCACTAATCATTCCAGCCAATAATCCTCCTATTTCAAAAATCCACCACTCCAGACAAAGCATGAGCATACTGGGAATAGCCAATTTAATGAAGGGTCCCCATTCCTGCAGACAGTCTAGTGACCAACCTGTGGATCAGAGGTGCAGACGTGCAACTGTTTAGACTATTACATAATATCTTTATCATGTCATGTTAGAACCAGGATATACTGTAAGCTAATGTCAGATTTGCACTGGGCAAAATCTTTCTATTATTTATCTACATTATTGAAATTATTTCAATAGGTGTGAAGGTGTTTTTTAGAAAGAAATAGGGTTAAAGGTTATTTGAGCTTTGAGAACATGCATGTGACAGGCTTGAGGCCTACTATTTTATTTTATGTTATTTCTTGTTTTTTTCTGGTGCTGGATGTGCTGTCCAAGACAGCAGCAATTCTTGAGGTAAGCTTAAGGCCTGTAACTATGGGGCTGGAGCTGTCCTGTTGCCACAGTATAATAATGATACCAGTGGGTATTAGCCAACAGTGTGGCCAACATTTTGCTCATTCTGTATTGGTGCCTATGAAACCACTGGATGTGGACTTTATGGTAGATTATGGTTAGAGAAGGGTGTGTGCAGCCACATGACAGGACAAGAATCCAGGGAGCTTGCATAGGAAGGATCACCCATTTCTTGGCACAGTCCATCATATACAGTGGTGTGAAAAAGTGTTGGCCACCTTCCTGATTTCTTATTTTTTCTAACACAAGTAAACACATCATGCAGTTTTTAAATGGTTTTTATTATTAAGGGGAAACAAAATCCAAAACTACATGGTCCTGTGTGAAAAAGTGTTTGCCCCCTAAACCTAATAACTGATTGGGCCACCCTTAGCAGCAACAACTGCAATCAAGCGTGTGCAATAACTTACAATGAGTCTGTTACAGCACTGTGGAAGAATTTTGGCCACTCATCTTTGCAGAATTGTTGTAATTCAGCCACATTGGAGGGTTATCGAGCATGAACCACCTTTTTAAGGTCATGCCACAGCATCTCAATCGGATTCAGGTCAGGACTTTGACTAGGCCACTCCAAAGTCTTCATTTTGTTTTTCTTCTGCCATTCAGAGGTGGACTTGCTGGTGTGTTTTGGTTCATTGTCCTGCTGCAGAACCCAAGTTTGCTTCAGCTTGAGGTCATGAACAGAAGGCCAGATATTCTCCTTCAGGATTTTTTGGTAGACAGCAGAATTCATGGTTCTATTTATCACAGCAAGTCTTCCAGGTCCTGAAGCAGCAAAACAGCCCCAGACCATCACACTACCACCACCATATTTTACTGTTGGTATGATGTTCTTTTTCTGAAATGTGGTGTTACTTTTACGCCAGACGTAATGTGACACACACCTTCCACAGAGTATTTTCCCAAAAGTCTTGGGGATCATCAAGATGTTTTCTGGCAAAACTGAGATGAGCCTTTATGTTCTTTTTGCTCAGCAGCGGTTTTCGTCTTGGAACTCTGCCATGCAGACCATTTTTGCCAAGTCTCTTTCTTATGGTGGAGTCATGAACAGTGACCTTAACTGAGTCAAGTGAGGCCTGCAGGCCTGTTCTTTGGATGTTGTTGTGGGGTCTTCTGTGACCTCTTGGATGAGTCGTCTCTGCGCTCTTGGGGTAATTTTGGTCGGTCAGCCACTCCTGGGAAGGTTCTCCACTGTTCCATGTTTTCACTCACTGTGGTTCGCTGCAGTCCCAAAGCTTTAGAAATGGCTTTATGACCTTTTCCAGACTGATAGATCTCAATTACTTTCTTTCTCATTTGGTTTTGAATTTCTTTGGATCTCGGCATGATGTCTAGCTTTTGAGGATCTTTTGGTCTACTTCACTTTGTCAGGCAGGTCCTATTTAAGTGATTTCTTGATTGCGAACAGGTGTGGCAGCAATCAGGCCTGGGTGTGGCTAGAGGAATTGAATTCAGGTGTGATAAACCACAGTTAAGTTATGTTTTAACAGGGGGTAAACACTTTTTAACACAGGGCCATGTAGTTTTGGATTTTGTTTTCCCTTAATAATAAAAACCTTCATTTAAAAACTGCATGATGTGTTTACTCGTGTTATCTCTGACTATTATTGAAATTTGTTTGATGATCTGAAACATTAAAGTGTGACAAACATGCAAAAAAATAAGAAATCAGGAAGGGGGCCAACACTTTTTCACACCACTGTATATTAGTAACAGCAGTCTTCTGACAAATGATGAAACGTAAGAATAGCTCCTAACTGTGGGCAGCTGCATCACCACTATAACCTCTCCAGTACACTGCATTACACTTTAATATTACAAATTTTTGTCAAACATTACACACTGGAAAATTTGCACATTGTTGTGAAAGACCACTGACGCAATTATTAATAGAAGGGATAATGACTGGTCAGAATAAGATAATAATAATACTACAGTAAACCCCCAAAAAAGAGAAGAACATATTTGTATTAAACTCTTGTTGTGGTCAAAGATAAGGAGATATCTTACCTCCCCACGTGGACTTGTGTAGACCCCTCCAGCAGATGTAAATGTACAAAAGCACAGCCAGCACATACTGAGTGATGGCACTGGCAGTTGCAGATCCACTTCAAGAAATATACATTTTGTACATGCATATTTATATACAGTACATGCTGTGTTTAGATGCTCACTGACATTTTAGTATTTATCTTGACTATATGTCATAATAGTAGGTTGATAAATTGAAGCCTCTGTATAATATGACCCATTACAAAAACAGAGTGATTCCAGATTAATTTATGGTTGGACTGATCACTATTACCAACAAATTTCACATAATAATACACAATAACATTAAATTTAGTGAAAGATTGCAGTGCACAGGACCTTTGGCCACTATATAGTGTTTTGTGTATAAAATATTTAGTCCACCGCCATTTACTTAATTTACACAACATGTTGAGTCATTATAAGCATAAATTACACACATATTGTATGTCATTGTTTCTCTTGATAGGACTGAATGTATAGGTATAAGAATAATTATGAAGTTCTAGCATAATAATGATGTATGAAAACTTACGAAACGCCCATATCCAGACAATAGAGGAAGACGTAGTTGATGACTGCATTAAGGACATTTCCAATCGCTCCAGTTATAACTTGAGGCCATATAATTCCCTATAAAAAACAGCAGAAGCCTGGCTCACTTTTAATTGTATTAACTGTCAATCAACTAACACATTTGTCATTTAACCTTGGTTAAGAAAAGTCTGAGAAAGTGTCACCTGATTTTGAAGATACCTCCCTTGCAGCTGGTACATAAAAGCAGCCTGCACCAAGAAAAACATAAACCTATTAGACACAGTGGTATTTTGACATAAATGTTAACACCAACATGTTAACATAGTCACATTGATAATTCTAGGTTATTTAGCAGGTGTAATGTTCAGTGTAATGTTCAATTAGCACTAAACTCAGGTGTACAGCTGATGCTGTTGGGAGTTTGATAGTTCTGCAAATATTTAGTGCAAACATTACGTTTCTAACAAACTTAACCAGTGGCATAACAATCTGCCTAACAGTTGAGATATTTAGAAAATAAACCTCCTTGAGCTAAATAAAAAGTTAAGGGATCACCAAAGTCAATATTTATCCACTACAAACCATAGTCCGTATATATTCTGTGTTTCTACATTGTACCCTGCTTACCGGCAGAGCTGGCATGAAGATCTTCACATACAGCTGGGAGAGACTTTGTTGAGAAAGATAAACAGAGCAAATACTGTATGCATATAAAATTGTGGGACTGATACATAAAATGGACATGTATGAGGTAATGAGATATTAGAATTCATCTTTCAGTGAATACCTTTACCAAAGTCCATGGCAATTCACTGTGAACCTAAAGTCCTAAATCAGTGATTGAATCTAACTAAACATTTTTTACATGATATACCAACTATAAGCTATATGGCAGTGTCAGTAGTGTTTTCTGGGGGGATAAAACAATGACCGACCTGGCAACCTCTGGGCTCAGTTTGACAGCAAGCAATAGAGGCTCAGTGTTGATGAGAACAGCCCAGCAGGGGAAACAGGCCAGCAACAGGATCAGAATCCCCCTCTGGAGAATCACTCCCACACGCTTCAAGTTACCACTCCCATACGTCTGCATGAAACATGTACACAGATACTCAAATAATGAAGAGCAATATTAATATATAGTAATATATAGTAATACATATATATGTATGTATATATCTATATCTATATATATATCTATATATGATGTATACTAATAACCATGGTTCAAACAGAACTAATTTGATACTAAAGCTCATTGCTGAACTGTTTTTAAGGGTTGTGTTTATCTTAGTTGGGGATCTTGGTTAGATAAATAAAGCAAACAAAGATCGGCTATAGGGACACTACCTGAGATATGAGTGTATCACAAGTTAACGACAAACCAGTGCCAATTGAAATACCAGTGACGTTAACCACCTGCAAATGAAACAAAATCAGCACAATTCAGGGATGAACACATAAAGTACATTAACAGCAGGTTAACAGCAGGTAGCACCTGCAGGTTGGAAAACCAATATGATGGATACACAGACAGGACTTGAGCAAATCTCCTCACCGCAATGGCTAATGACACTCCTGCCAGTTCTGCTTTTCCCAAATGACCACAGAACACAGTGCTGACAAAACTGATCAGAAAGATCATGGACTGAGAAAGGATCTGCAGTACAAACACAAAACAATAATCTTTGCTCATTTTCTAGATCATACAAGAACTAAATGTTTTACATTCAAAAGTGTCTGAGTATTGTTAGTAGTAAGTTTGTAGTTAGTATTGTTAAACAAAATCATTAAATATATATTTTTAAAAAAAGTCCTTCTTGATGCTAATAGGAGGAGATAATGGAGATAATGGATGGAATGATAAAGGCTTAAGCTGCTTGTTAAAATTCAGTTAATAAGAAGACTGAAAAACAGAGGTTCATGGATTGACCCCTGGAGCCACACACTGCACTCACATCTGTGCTACGCAAAGTGACACATACTGAAAGTGAGCTCTTTCATAGGGCGGCTGTGGCCCGGCTGAAGTGTCCTTGGGCAAGACACTGAACCCCAAGTTGCCCCCGGTGACCAGTGTATGGATGTGTGAATGTGAGTGAGTGGGTGAATGGACAAATAGTGTAAAAGTGCTTTGCGTACACTTGAGTGTAGAAAAGCACTATACAAGTATAAGCCCATTTACACAGCTCATCTTGAAACTCAGGCCAAAATGCTGAGGTGCACTGTAGAAAAGGAAGAAGAATGTGCATGATTTAGGGCCTTCTTAATTGTCCTTTGTGAGTCTGACAATGTTAAATGGAATGGAGTATTTTTTTAAAATGGAGTGGAGTATTTTTTTAAACAGATAGGACATCTGAACAGACTGAGCAGAAAAACCTATTTTGAATTCACTAACAAGTCTTGACATACACTGATACACAAACTTGTCAAATGTATGTCATCACCTTCAGTTTTCTGTCACCCTCCTCAGCACTCACAGAGATAGACAGAGATGTACTGACCATGGCCTGGTTATCACTTGGTTATCACGGTTATCACTTGGATCTTTGAGAAGGAATGTTTGTTATTAATACAATTGTCCTCAGAGCAGAGACATTTCATGTAACTACTGTACAGAATAAACAGAAATCAAGGGAGTGCCTTTACTCACCTGTATGATCCATCTTGACTGTCTCTTCTTCTGTGATTCGAACTGCTCTCACAAAAATCCTGATTGAAAACAGGAGGGACATTTGCTGATAGTGTGCTACAACCAGCCCAAATATGTCCCAAGACAAAGGAAAAAAATGCACGTACACACCTCTTCAGCAGCCGTTTTCCAATCAAGTTTGCACAGAAATGTGATAAAAACAAAAATCTGCAGTGACAAACCAATGGTAAAGCCTGTCCATAGTCCTGTTACAGAAATTGGAAAAAGCTTCAATGGCTAAATGTCAGCTGACAGGCAGGAGGCACGAGATGATGCATATTGGTTCTGTAGTTTGGTTTTACTTGCAATGCCCAGACACACCAGTGGAGAACTCATTGAACCCAAGCAAATTACATAGAGCACCGACCAAGCGTTTCCCTGCTCCTCTGAGAACACCTGCAGCTGTGGTCATATATATACAGTATGACCATAGATATATGGTCATATCATACTCTATGTTAATATGTCTATGAAGTGTGCTTGGTAATGTGCATGAAAATGTTAATTGGACGTTGTTTCCCAGCATTGTGGCAGCAAAATGTATGAAGATAAATATGAACATAACATCAGCAACCATCTTTATAATGTCTCTTAAAAAGATGCAGATATAGATTTGGTGAGGTGAAAACATATACTGATAATCACACCTGATATGTAACATTAAAAGACAGGAGATGATATTTATTATAAAATGTCCTCAGCCACCTGATGAATGAGATCATCAAACATTAACTGTGCTCAACTTATTTATTCAGTCTGTTAGTAAAGATGTAACGCATCCATTTGACAGAGCCTGGCAACACCTTCAACCAGTGTTAATTTCAGTATGACTAATGGTAAATTCAAAGTTAAACATTCAGCATGAAGATTATGAAGTTTGTTAATGTGCAAGTTTGAACAACAAAAAATATAAAACCAAGCTTGATCAGTTGCATGGACTGCAACTGAGGATACACAAAATAAGTTAAAAGGTTATTATGTGAAAGAGTACACTCAGTGCTCTGAGGTAAAACTCTATGCAGTAACAATTTTGGCAATGCCAAGAGTAGCTCCAACAAAACATGCAACAGGTACTGTGTTGGACATTTTTTTTCCCTTAATAAATTATATCAATTCAATTCAATTAATTTTATTTGTATAGTGCCAAATCACAACACAATCATCTCAAGGCACTTTACAAAAAACAAAAAAAAACCCCAACAAATCCCTTATGAGCAAGCACTTGGCGACAGTGGAGAAGAAAAACTCCTTTTAAAAGAAGAAAAAACCTCCAGCAGAACCGGGCTCAGTTTGGGCGGCCATCTGCCTCGACCGGTTGGGGTGAGTGGATAGAGCAGAGAGAAAACAACAACAATAAACAACCAATAGACACTGCAGGTTGGTGGGACCAGTAACTGCACATCAATGATATACAGCTCCAGGACCAGGCATACCTGCAGAAGGTACAGAGAGAGAGAGGGGGAGGGAGAGAGCACAAACTAGGGGAGAGAGAGGGCACAAAGTTAATGACATTCAATGGTGGAATATTCAAGTGACGGGGGAGGAGAGGGGAAAGGAAGGGAGCGGAGGGGAGGGTTAGGGTAGGGGAGCTCAGTGCACCGATGGTCCTCAGGCAGTCTAGGCCTATAGCATAACTAAGGGTTCCCTGAAGCCAGCCCTAGCTATACACTTTGTCAAAGAGGAAGGTTTTAAGTCTAGCCTTAAAAGTACAGAGAGTGTCTGCCTCCTGAACCCAGAGTGGGAGCTGGTTCCACAGGAGAGGAGCTTGATAACTAAAGGCTCTGCCTCCCATTCTACTTTTGGAAACTCTAGGAACCACAAGTAGACCTGCACTCTGAGAGCGAAGTGGTCTATTGGGATAATATGGTGCTATGACAGGGGTGGCCAACCAGTCAGAGACCATGAGCCACATGTTTTACTGTGTCACCGCAAAGAGCTACATCATACACATGGGCACACATGAACATCACCCATCCCTTCCCCTCTCTCTCTCACACACACACACCTCTGCTCAGCCAGATTTATTGTAAATGTCACACACCAACATGATAATGACAGAAATTGACTCCTACAGTACTAAGACCACAGGCCAGTCATTCTCAACCATGAACATTGAAAACCTGTATCTGCTTTTCTTCCTGACTTTTCAAAGTGACCAACTTGTGCTTGCGAAGTTCAGTCCCTTTTGGAACTTCCTGGTCGATGTTAGCGTGGAGTGAGCTGAAGTGGCGCAGAAGATTTGAAGCTTTGAAATGACGCCTGACATATAAGGCAGAATGTCTTGCCATACGTTCAACAAAAAAATATAAATTCTCCCACTCTGTTAAAAACGTCCTGTGTTCATCTTCATATTTTCGTTTTGCTGTGCATTTTTTTCCTGCCATTTTGAGAGCGAACTTGACATAGACTGTTTACCTAAATGATCTTGCCCCTACTGGGAAACCTTGCGCTATTTTCATCTCACGCACATGCGCATTTGACGAAAATACCGTATTGAACTCAAGCGAAGCGAACACGCACATTAAAAAAAAAACACAAACACAAACTTCGATATGAACGTAAGAGCCGCATGAAACCAGGCAAAGAGCCGCGGGTTGGCCACTCCTGTACTATGAGATCTTTAAGGTAGGAAGGAGCTTGATCATGAAGGGATTTGTATGTGAGAAGAAGGATTTTAGATTCTATTCTGGATTTTACAGGGAGCCATTGAAGGGAAGCTAATATAGGAGAAATATGATCTATCTTGCTAGTTCCTGTCAGGCCTCTGGCTGCATTCTGAATGTTCAGGTACAGTAGGAGTGCCCACAGTTTCTGTTGTTTCTTTACAGAATCCTTTGGTATCATCTTTCTCCATATGCAGGACAGATGGGCGATTTGGGTGACACTTGGATATCCAAAGTGACGTTTATCCTGTTGTCTTTATCTTCATTGTTTATTGCAGTGACACTCGTGGCCAAAGTACCACCTTTTCTCCTCTGTTTTGTGTAAGTGGATCCTTTGGCCTGGCTCGCTGCAAATGTACCGTGAATATCTCAGTGGGACTGAAAGATGGTCGTTCTGAAACAATTTGGACTTGTTTTTCAATAAAGTTCATAAGGTCAACAAACACTACTCTGCTTCCTGTTTGTTCATGGATATCACATGCAACACTCTTCCACTTTTAGTTTCATTACAATAGTCATGAGGTTAGCTGGCATATCCAACTCTCATGTACTTGATGTGCTGTAATAAATTGGAACAGCCTCGAAGGAATAAAGCAAATGACTGCAGGACATTTACATCCTCAGGTATAACTGGGGCCAGTTACAGACTTTGTCCATGGTAGCAGAGGAAATTTTGTGTTCACTGCCAAAGTGTTCAACAAGGAGTACCTTTTCTCTCTGGTATCCTTGTTCAGAGGGAAGACACTGACAACTTTTTACAAGGCCTATTGGCTGCCCCCTGGTGTACTGTTCTTAGAAGTACAAGCAATCACTGAAGTTAGTTTTATTCTCAACACAATTTTCAAAGGTTCTCAAGAAGGATTTAAAGTGCAGAGGGTCACCATCAAAAACTGGTATATTCCTCACTGGTAGAGCAGATTTTGAATTTTGAGGCACTGTCCTCGACGACACTTTGATTCACGGCAGTCTTATTATCATTTAATGGTTTATATGAATGTTCAGCATTAGACAACCAGCTCTTTACATCCTCAATAAAGATGGAAAGAGCTGGACACCATTTTGTTTGCCTTTCCACCTCATCCTCTGGCAAATCCAGGGCTAAGAATGACTCATGTAACTACTGAGCTTCTTTAGAACTTCTTCAAGTTTAAGACGATCTGCCCTCTAGTGGTACAATAATATAATGCAAGTTTATGAATAAAATGATTCCTTATTTTGGGATGGTTGATTTTTTAAAATGGTGAATGGATCAGGCATAAAATAATTTTGAAGACACTTCTGACATTGTTTTTAATGGTGGGAGTTGAACATTACAAAGCAAGAGCAGATGTCATCATTCAGTCATTCACAATAATCCCTGATGAAACAACAATGCATTTTATGGCTTATGACAGCATGCTTTGTGAGTACTGATGATGACATTTCGGTTCACAGCAAATTTCCTCATGTCAGAAAAGTAATTCAGCTTTTCTCTGCAGTAAATTAAAAATAAAATGCTGGAAATAATTTTATGTTGCAAACAAAGGGAACAAAACAGTACAAGTCAAAAATATAGTGTTTCTACTGCCATTATAAATATAAATAGAATCACTGTTTTCAATACTTTGTGTTCCTAGTTCTGTAGTGGTGAAATTTCTGATAACTTTAACTTCTCCAGTGAACATGCAGGTCCAGCATGCGTCAACCCTTTTTATCTGAAGAAACACTGCAAGTACAACAGCTTATCCACAATAAGCTTCAGGTAAATCAGTTCACACGGTTTAGTTCACAAACTCAAATGAGAGGCTGCCAAAAAATGAATAGACCCTCTCATCCAACATATCATTTAAAGTCTATAAAAGCATATACACAGAGCCAAAAGTGCAGCATACTGTATTCCTGCAATGCTTGAGATATCCATGCCTATATTCAGTCACTGGTTTACTATTTGTTTTCCATACTGGGAAATCTGTAGCAATAAAGCACTTGGTGGATGGGACAGTGTACTCTAAGCACAAAGGCCTTCCTGGCAGCTGTCTTCAAAACTCAAACTGAAGTATGCAGGTTTCTATGAACTTAAATCTTGCACAACAAATGAAACTAAAGTGCTCAAAACTATATAATAACGCTGCATATATCTTTTGGGAAGTGGCACAATAACATCTATACCATGGGGATTCTGGATCTCAATGGACATACAGTACTTTACATTTTATGTTGCAGTCTGATACAACTGTTTAGACATTTTTTTCCTCAATCTACACTCAGAACCACATAGTGACAAAGTGAAAACAGAATTTTAGGAATTCCTATAAATTTATTAAAAATAATAAATAAAAAATATAGTATAGTATAGACAGTATAGTATTCAGACCCTTTACTCACTACTTAGATGAAGCACCTTTGACAGCAATTACAGTTTCAAGTCTTTTTGGGTATGACACAAGCTTTGCACATCTGGATTGATTTTCTGCCATTCTTCTGTGCAAATCATCTTTCCCTCAACCCTGACTGGTCTCGCAGTCTCTGCTGCTATAAAACACCCACATAGCATGATGCCACCACCATGCTTCACTCATGGGATTTCTACTGGGCAGCTGATGAGAGGTGCCTGGTTTCTTCTGGACAGTTCAATGTTGGTTTCATCAGACCATAGAATCTTGTTTCTCACAGTCAGAGTGCTTAAGGTGCTTTTTTGCAAACTCCAAGTGGCTTTCATGTGTTTTGCACTGAGGAGAGGCTTCCGTCTAAAGCCCAGATCAGTGGAGGGCTGCAGTGATGGTTATCCTTGTGGAACTTTGTCCCATCTCCACACAGGATCTCCACAGCTCAGTCAAAATGACCATCAGGTTCTTGGTCACCTCTCTTACTGAGGCCCTTCTCACATGATTGCTCAGTTTGGTCGGGTGACCATCTCTTGGAAGAGTCCTGGTTATGCCAAGAATGTTTTTTTGAAGCTTTCCCCAGCTCTGTGCTTATCAACAATCCTGTCTCTGAGCAGTTCCTTTGACCTCATGGCTTGGTTTTTGCTCTGATATGCATTGCCAGCTGGGAGGCCTTCTATAGAGAGGTGTGTGACGTTCAAAGTCATGTCCAATCAATTTCATTTACAACAGGAGGACTCCAATCAAGGTCTAGAAAAATCTCGGCAATGATCAAGAGAAATGGGAGACGTTGTTGCAAAGGGTCTGAATACTAATGTAAATGTGATATTTCAGTTTTACCTTTTTAATTCATTTACAAACATTCCTAAAATTCTGTTTTCACTTCGTTATTATGTGGCACTGAGTGTAGATTAATGACGAAAAGATTTTAAACAAAAGCTACAACAAAAAAAAAAAAAAGTGAAGGGGCTATGAAAACTTTCTGAATGCACTGTCTGTTATTACTAAAAAGAAAAAAAGTCACAACACTGTCATGCACTGGAGGTTCGGTGTTTCAGCTGGAGCTGTGGAAAACAGGTGATGACAAAGCAATGAGAAAACTTAGCAAACGTGCTATAAGGGCTGCACCACATTCAAACTATTCATTTATAAACTCATTTAATGCACATACATCAGCATACTTCAACTAAAACTATAAAATGGCAAACACAGCTTCAGGTTTGATTTGTATCAGTTGATCAAATCATTTCTCACTCTGGGTTTTGGTTTGTAAACAGTAACATTCGGTAACTCACTGCATACAGCCTGGGGAATATAAAGATATATAAGTATACTGTAAGTAAACTGCAGTGTTTCTTACCGTAAGATCAGTGGAACAGAAAGGTATCATGGTCAGTCGTGAACATAACATCTGTCTTTAAATGGATGAATCGACTGATTTACTTTCTGTATTGTATAGGAGTGTATGTGCTTGTGTATATGTATTAAAGGTCCACTACTCTCACATACAATTACGACTTTGTCTAAAGCAAAATCTGTAAACATTTCCACATTTCTTCCATTCTTAACATTCCTTACTTGCACAGACATACTATAGTAACTTGTTAAATAAATCAATAAATTAATAAACTTAATTGATAACACAGAATACATTCAAGTACATCAGTTCCTCAATACTGGAATACAAGCAGGTTCTGGTGCACCACACTGCTATCTGGTCGTTGGCCGAATGTTTGGTTTGTTGGCAACAGTATGTGCATATATTCAGTCACCACATGCACCTGAACAATCTGCACTGTTAACTGCACAAAAGTGCAAAGTGGCTCTAATGTTGTGAGTTTCTGTGATCATTTAGGCTGTCATGAACCTTGCAGGTAACCCACCTCCCCATTTACTGCCATTTGAAACATACTGACTGCCCCAGGTCACACTCTGTTTACATCTGCAGCAGCTGCAGTGTTGACCTCATGTATCTGTATCCACTCATAGTGCAGTGAGGGTGCGGAACAGCTGAGTGAGGCAGAAGACAGAGGCAGTAAGTGCGGTGCACTGTTTGGCCAGCAGCTTGATGCTTAGATCCTGGCAGCTGCGCTTGCTGCTGGCACGCTCTGCTGCCAGACAGAAGTCCCTGAATGAGCGGGCAACATCTGCCAGACCTGCAACTGCCTCTGCGTTCCTCCGGTCACACCTGTCACAACCAGAGAACCACAGGCAGATGCCTGCTAACTCCACCAAAGTCTGGAAACTAACTGCTAGGGAGTGAAGCATTTCCTCTGGACTTTGTTCAACCCCTACTACCTTCTGGCAGCTGGACATTAGCCGATGTGCCTCAATCTGGAGCACCCGCTTGTTCTCTGTGAAGTGAGCAGGGCAGGTGTCCCTTGGGTGTCGACCTCCATGACATGCCACAGAATGGTCAGCACTGCTGCTTTCTAGAATAGAAAGGAGCTGGTCCACATCTACACGGAGTACTTGGAAACCTGTTGGGGGTTCTGGGTATTGCTGCTGACTCAGCCGACTAATGGTGTCCTTGTGCATATGAGGCAGAAAACAGTCCGATAGTGGTGAAAGAAGAGGGCTGAGCTCAGAGGTAGAGGATGAGAGAAGGATAGAATGTGGAGAGGAGGGAGAGTGGGACAAGGATGTGGAGAGAAAGGAGGGGACAGGTGGAGAGGTCATGAGAGGAATACCTGCATCCGAAGTCTGAACCACATTGCTGCTCTGTGTGCGACAAGAGAACTCATAGATTGTCAACTCATCATCAAAGCTGTTCCCCCCACTGAAGCAATTGGTATACATTGTTGGGCAACCACAGGCATCCAGTGGTACCTGAACCCCTTCCACAACTGACTCACATCCAGACGCTAGTACAGAATTGCAGCCAAACTCAGACTTCAGGGGCGGGCCAGTCCCAACCTCAGCAGCAGTTTTTGTCTGGGCTGGATCCTCACAGATGGTAAACACCTTGCAGCCTGAAGAATGTGTTTTTGGTGAGTCTGAATTCTGCTCTGAAGATCTACAAAAACACATCAAAGGCCTGTCACTACTTGTCCATCTTGCCTTCTGTGATTGATTATAAAATGGCAGCCCTGGCCCATTTAGATTCTGAGTGGTCATCACTACTGGAGGGGGAATGGAAGGCGACTCGTTGCTTATTTTAGTACCTGCAATGTCACTTTGGGCTGTGAGCTCCTTTGATTCTGGACCATGTTTTATAGGCCCAGGAATTTCTATCCTTGGGCCTGACGTATCTCTTGGGAAGCTGTTTACTATGGATGCTGGAGGCTCTGTTATTGGTCCCGGTGTATTCTTGATAGATTCGGTGTACAGAAGCTGATTTTGATGTTGAGGTTTGGGCTCGGTCTGGACAGGCACTGGAGAGGTAACTTCCTTTGCCTCTGAACCTGAATGAAAAGTCTTTGCTGAGGATGGATCCACAAAAAACTCCCCATCCACCTCAGATCCTGTAACGATTGTATCCGAGTCATCTGAGTCCACTGACTCAGCGGCAGTGCCTATTTCAAAATCTATAGGTTGTGAGAGATCATGAACGTCTGTAATTTGGATGGTGATATCAGTGTTTTCCCTGCTGTTGTCCTGACTGTTGTTCTCAGGAGGACTCTGAGCTACATTATCCACACCAGCTTGGTTGACTGTTTCTTGGGAGCGTGATAAATAAAGGGGCAAGTTTTGAATCTTTCCCCTAAGTGTCGAGGCAGACAATCGGCCCATGATGCTGGGGGAGCAGGTCTGAAAGAGGAAGGGAGTTGGAGATGGAGGCTGTTTGGAGAGTTCGTGCACAGCTTTTACTGAGCTAGGACTAGCTAAACTATCTTTGCATTCAACAGTTGGTGGCTTGGTGGAATAATTACTGGGTTTATCTACATTTTGATTGGAGCATGAAGGATCTTCATTTGTAGCCACACTTTTCAATTTAGCACCTGAATCAAATGTTGGAGATGTGATGCTTGTTGCAGCTCCAAGCTTTAATGTAATAGAGTTTATAGCACGGGTATAATCAGAATCAATTCTTAAAGGAACGTCATTGTTCATAAGAGACTTGATACTCATTTGTGACTCAACTTTACCTGCTGTGGCTGGAGTAGGTCTGATGCTACGCTGTGTGGTCAAACTACAATCATCTTTCTTGTCACCTGAACAAGAATTTAAGGAATTACTCACCTCATCATCATCAAAAACATTGTCTGAATTAGTGCTATCAGTAACTTCATCGCTAGTAGTCATAGTAGAACTAATGCCAATAGTGTCTTCATCATTAATGGTTTTCACATGCAACTCTGCTTTGGTAGTATGGTTTTGTTTGCCATGTGGCATCTCCTCAAAATTAGAAAAAGACATTGTGGTTGAGATACATGTGTTTTCGCTTTGAGATTTGTGAAGAACTGTTAAAGGGGATGAAGGTGGGGGGGGTGGTAGTGAGGAGGACAGATGTTTGGACTTGTCATGCACATCTTCTCCTATATGCAGCTCTTCATAGGAGTTTAGTTCTTGGGCAGTTAGATGACATCCCAAAAATCCATTACTACCATTTTTATTTAAATCTATCAAACATGTAGGCAGCATGTTAGCTTCTGTCTGTCTTTCAACACTCTTTGAACTGGATCCAATCACCCCTTCGATACTCTTTCCTCGCATGTTTTCCCCTTCATTTTCCTCGTCAGGGACCTCTGGTAAAAACCTTGCTGTCTCCTCCTTCTGTACTTCCTCTTTCTCCCCACACATCTCCTCCTGTTCCTGCCCTTCCTCTTTTCCATCACCACACCGATCAGCACTCTCCTTTCCATCTGGATCCACTCGGCAGCGGACAATGGTGATGGTAGGACATGCATCCTTCACCCGATCTGTGACCGATTTAGATTCCATTGCGTCAGGTTCCATCTCCATTTCTTGCTTTCTGGTCCTGGAGAGGGGCTGTGGGTTTCTAGCCTTCTCATGAGACCCAAATGGGCCTATTACATGACAGCA
The DNA here is from genome assembly GCF_900324485.2 of Mastacembelus armatus. Classification (NCBI taxonomy): domain Eukaryota; kingdom Metazoa; phylum Chordata; class Actinopteri; order Synbranchiformes; family Mastacembelidae; genus Mastacembelus; species Mastacembelus armatus. The sequence goes on along the minus strand of NC_046633.1, from coordinate 15,763,905 downwards.
GGGTTTTGACAGGATGGGTTTTGATTCAAGCTGGGCAGGTTCCCCTTCAGAGTGAGTCAGAGAGGAGACAGTAGGGCTGGGATTCTGCGTTTGCTTTGAAGGTTCGGGATCTAAACTGAGCATCTGGGCATCGCTGCCTTGTGCCAAGAGGTTTTTCCTACTGGAATCCAGGCCCTGCTTTGATTCTGCATCTGGTCCTGGATAGGACACCATAGAGGTGTAATTAGTTTCCATAAAGGAACGCCTTTTACGAGATCTTTTTCTGAGCTGAAACAATGTTTCTCTACCCCCTCCAATATTATCTCCTTGTTTTAGGTCCTCTTCTGCTTTTCTGTCCTTGTCCCTGTCTGTCATGGAGACTTTGATGTCACTGACGCTGAGTTCGCTGAGGAAGTCCAGTTTCATCTCTGTGCAAATATCTACAAGATAGCAACAAAAAGGATCAGTCAAATGTGTTAAAAACAGAAAAAGTAGCTTCTTATGTTCCAGAAAACTATGTATAGTACACAGAAGCAGAAAATAGACATAAGTACTCTAAATTAAACTCTAGTTTTGTATTACACTTATTTGAAGGTTTATGTCAAAGGTGACATGTTTGTTATGATTAGACATTTTCTGACAGTAATGTGTAAGAGTGTAGTTTCCATTAGGGATGGGGATGACAACTTTTCACATTTGTCCCATTGCAGCACCTGATTTCTAGAACACTGGTTGGTTCACTGATTTTTGTTTGTACCAATATATCCACTCTTAATGGTGTAACATCTATAATGGCAATACCAGTTACCAGCTTTGGAGATTTTTGATACATCACAGGGCAAATATTGAATATATAGTGAATAATTTTATGTGTGATCTATAAAGATGTGTGGGATTGACACCAATAATGCAACTACTGTAAATTCACATTTATACTTTCCACCACTTGACTAATACATTATCTTTTCTGACAGGACAGCATGGCTGCATTGAGCTCTTTAGGTTCTATTGGCTGAATCTTTATTGTCAGTAAGTCTGACAATAAATAAATGTTTTTACTCTGAGAAAGAAAAACCTCAGCCTTTAGATGGCAGCAGAAGCAGAATTTTCAGCCTCTGTGGTCACCAGAAGGCATAAAAATAAAAAATATATGTGATCAGCCTGACAGTAAAACTAAATTACCTTTTGGCAGAGCACCTGAGGTTGGGTCTTCAGGTGAGGTGAAGCGATCTCTGGCATCAAAGAACTCCTCATCAGAGCTGCTGTCTCCAAAACCAGGCGGTGGTTGGAGGATGGGAATTGGCTCCAGGTCTTCAGCATTATGCTCATCTCCCACTGCTCCAACCCAATCTTCTCTCTCATTATGACGCAGAGGGCGGGGAAGACTGCGAGCACTGTCAGGGGTGATGTTGGAACAGAGTTTGTAGTAGCAGCTTGTGTCGCTCTGGTCGAAGTTGAACACAAACTCCATGTGGGAGGATGGCGAAAGGGATAAAGCATGTTCTTTAAAACCACCATCCCCACTTACACTTCCTCCTTCACTGGCTCTTCTGACTGATTCAACCATTTCTTTCAACATCCTCCTTCTCCTCCTCAACTCCTCTTCCTCTTCTTCATCATCCTCGCTGGCCTCTGGAGGGCTCGGCAGGAAGTCCACAAGACGGGAGAGCTCAGCAAAACAGAGGGCACTGTCATCAGAACAAGGGTTATCTACACATTTTTTGACAGGGTGAAAGATCGGAGAAGTAGAGATGCTTGCAAGGAGATGAGGATCGGCTCCGTCACCTGATCTTCTACAACCCCCTTCCCATGAGTCTTGAGTTGTTGATTGGATAAGGGGGTGGGAGTGAGCTGGTGGTGGTGCAAGGAGATAAGACTGAACATGTCTATGAGAATAATGGTGAAGTTGAAGGGGAGTGTGGATGTGGGGATGAGTTTGTAAGGGAGCATTGGGGTGGATGGAAGAAGAGGAACATGATAGTAAATCATCTTCCTCCAGAGCATCAAGAGAGTCGTTGGAGGGGCTAGTGAGGACACGAGAGTCAGTATGACAAGAATCTGAAGCTTCTGATATACACAACTGCTCTTCAGCTGCATGCCACTCTTTTTTACCTCCGATCGCCCCTTCTTGTCCCACATTTCCCCCGTTTTCCCCAAAGTCCTGGTCTGCTATGTTGATTTGTATTTGTCCACCATCCTGCGCTCTCTCCCCTCCCCCCTTGTGCTCTGTGTCTTCATTCTTATCCTCTCTATTTTTATCTAGTGGGCACTTTTCCTTTTCAGTGTCAGCATCTTTTTCTTCCCTTTGTTTTTTGTCCTCAGTAGGTTTGTCTGCCTTTTCTTTGCAATCTTTCCTTCTCCTTCTGTCTCTCTCTTTTCGTTTTCTACCATTTGAATCTGATGAGGATCTCACACGAGGACAGGGATCTTCACTGTGAGACACAACAGTGACCAGTGGTTCCGAGTCCAGGTCTGAGGAGTTTTCTGAATCACTGCCACAACGTGACACATAACCTGTGAACATACATAAAGAGGAAAACAAACACCAGGTTTTGAAACCGACTAAATTAATTTATGCATCATTTTCTCTGTATATTACTCTCTATGTGTTGGTTATATATGTACCTTCTTCAGCAGAGACTCTGTGCTTCTTGGAGTCATTTATCCAGGGAAAAATGTTGATGTTGGGGTCAACAAACACTCGACAGTATCCTGCTATTAGGCAGGACATATCTTTGGCAGCCACTGACTCTAATAGTAATGTTATGGGCTTTGTGCAAGTGAGAGGAGACAAGATAATATGAGATGAGACAAGAAAAGAGAGGGAATGGAAAGACAGTTTCAGCAGTGGAAAAACACTACTTGCTAATTAGCAATTTTCTTAAGCTGTAAAAGAATTTTGGCAGGCATCAGCTTGATTTGTGAGCGTGCACACCTCTCAAGAGGTTAAGCTACCTGTTTCCATAGTGTAGGTGCATCAGAAAATTGCCAACTCACATAATTCTATTTGATATGTAAATGTCAGAAATATATCCTAAATAGACAAACTGCACCAGCAAAGATGTAAACAAATAATGCTAACTTGTGCACAGTAATATGAACCTGCTTTGTTGCAGTGTTGTAACATATGAAGTAATGTTGACTGAGTCAGTAAAAAGATATCAGTATTAGTAAAGTATCTTTAGTAAGTATCTTCGGTAAAGTAAGTAAGTAAATTAGTAAGTATCTTTAGTAAAAAGACAAAGTATTTTGTGTTCCTTCTGTATGTTAGCTGTGTGTATTCCTTGTCTTACCTTGATGTCATGTAGGTATATTTTGACCAAGCTGACTTTGTCAGATTCAGGCAGCAGCTCAATGCGTGTGATGCTGGTGAACTCTGTGAGGGTGGACAGGATGCTCAGCTTGTGGTTGACTACCTGGCTTACACCATAGCGTGCCCCCACCAACAGGGTCACCATTGATTCCCTGTCCTGGAGCTGAAGGTGACAAGAAGTGGAGAAAGTGTAGAGAAGAAGAGAAGAGACTTCAATCAACCATGTCTGAAGAGAAAGACGAATACATACAGAACACAGGTCAAAACCCTACCATCATGGTGGCACTAAAGGATTTCCCTCCAAATGACTTAAGATCACCCAGTTCCTCCAGATAATTGATCCGTGCTTGATCGACAGGCAGGCCCTTCTGCTTGGAATCATGCTGCGACTGGCTCCTCTTCATGTGGAAGCTGATGGCCTTCCTGAGATCTTTCTCTCGCATGTTCCTTAACAATGTGGATGACACAAAATTTTCTATGCCCCATGTCTTCCTGGATCAAAGAAGCAAAAAAAGACAAATTCATGTGTGTTATAGCTTATTGTTCGAATGATGTTTCATGTCTGTAGTGAGGTTTTCCATCCATCCAACTTCTACCACTTATCCCGGGCCGGGTCGCGGGGGCAGTAGCCGAATCAGGGATACCCAGACTTCCTTCTCCCTGGACACTTCCTCCAGCTCTTCCAGGGGGACACCGAGGCGTTCCCAGGCCAGCCGGGAGACATAGTCCCTCCAGCGTGTCCTGGGTCTTCCCCGGGGCCTCCTCCCGGTGGGACATCCCGGTGGGACACCTCCCCAGGAAGGCGCCCAGGAGGCATCCGAAACAGATGCCCGAGCCACCTCAACTGACTCCTCTCGATGTGGAGGAGCAGCGGCTCTACTCCAAGCTCCTCCCGGGTGACCGAGCTCCTCACCCTATCTCTAAGGGAGCGCCCGGCCACCCTGCGGAGGAAGCTCATTTCAGCCGCTTGTTTCCGCGATCTTGTTCTTTCGGTCATGACCCAGAGCTCATGACCATAGGTGAGAGTAGGAATGTAGATTGACCGGTAAATCGAGAGCTTCGCCTTCCGGCTCAGCTCCTTCTTCACCACAACGGACCGGTACACCGACCGCATTACTGCTGCCGATGCCCCGATCCGTCTGTCAATCTCACATTCCGTCCTTCCCTCACTCGTGAACAAGACCCTGAGATACTTAAACTCCTCCACTTGAGGCAGGATCTCTCCCCTGGCCTGGAGATGGCAAACCACCTTTTTCCGGTTGAGTACCATGGCCTCGGACTTGGAGGTGCTGATTCTCATCATAGCAGCTTCACACTCGGTTGCAAACCGCCCCAGCGCACCCTGGAGATCCTGGCTCGATGGAGCCAACAGGACAACATCATCTGCAAAAAGCAGAGATGAAATCCTGTGATCCCCGAACTGGACTCCCTCCAGCCCCTGGCTGCACCTAGAAATTCTGTCCATAAAAGTAATGAACAGAACCGGTGACAAAGGGCAGCCCTGCCGGAGTCCAACGTGTACTGGGAACAGGTCTGACTTACTACCGGCAATGCGAACCAAGCTCCTGCTCCGTTTGTACAGAGACCGGATAGCCCCCAGCAAAGGGCCCCGGGCCCCATACTCCTGGAGCACCTCCCACAGGATGTCACGAGGGACCCGGTCGAATGCCTTCTCCAAGTCCACAAAACACATGTGGACTGGTTGGGCAAACTCCCATGAACCCTCGAGCACCCTCGAGAGTGTGTAGAGCTGGTCCAGTGTTCCACGCCCAGGACGGAAACCGCATTGTTCCTCTTGGATCCGAGGTTCGACCGCCGGCCGGTAACAACAATTAATCCTTTAGTTTTCTGTAACGTTAGATCTGGAATATTTAATTGCTGCTAGTCTTCAGTTCGGTTCAACCCTATTGGAGCATATTAATTTAATTTCACCAAAGCTAAATACTGACAATTATACTAAGCATGTATGACTTTAATTAAACTGAACCTCTTCTGTTACATCACAAGCAGAGTCATTATGCAAACAAAAATACAGCTTGATGTGGTGTTGTGGTACTATTGTACAAAATTAGATTCTCTTCAGACATGGTTGATTGAAGTCTCTTCTCTTCTTCTCTACACATTTACACCTGTGACGTCATTAATGTCCCACCAACATGGAACCCCACTTTCCATATCTTTCTTGGGTAGGAGTAAATTATTAGTTAGTGGATATACAGTATCAGAAAGTATTGAGACCTCCTTCACTTTTTGTCAATTTTGTTATGTTGCAGCCTGATACTACAATTATTTAGAATAATTTTTTCTCATTAATCTACACTCACCATACAAGAATCACACAACCTGTGAAATTTAGCTCAGGTGCCTCATATTTCTCTTTATCTTTGCTGAGATGTTTCTAGACCTTGATTGGAGTCCACCTGTGGCAAATTGATTGGACATCATTTGGAAAGAAGACACCTCTCTATAGAAGGCCTCACAGCTGGCAATGCATATCAGAGCAAAAACCAAACCATGAGTTCAAAGGAACTGCCTGCAGGATTGTTGATAAGCACAGAGCTGGGGAAGGCTACAAAAAAAATTCTGCTCCAGTGAAGGTTCCCAGGAGCACAGTGGCCTCCATAGTGCTCAAATGAAAAAGTTTGTAGTCTTCCAAGAACTGGTCTCCCCAGCCAAACTGAGCAATAGTGGGAGAAGGGCCTCAGTAAGACAGGTGACCACCAACCCGATGATCACTCTGACTGAGCTCCAAAGCGCGTTGTGCTTTAAATATAATTTAAAATGTGTATGTATGACTTACGTGATCGTCTTCAGGTTGGTCTTTGGTGACTGTCCACAGCTTGCCAGCCTCTCCTGGATGTGCAGGGCGGCAAGTCGCAAGGCAGTGTTACACCTCATTTCTACTGCAAAGCGCTCCTGCAGAACATCATTCACCCCCTAACAAACATATGCATGCAGTTAAGAAATCACTGAAGTGTTGGAGAACTTCATAATATGTGAATATGACAGAATCAACACTAAATGAAAACATTTGTTTTTCATGGAACAATAAAACAAGGGAAAAATGGGGTGGTTAAAAAGTCTGATCATTTACATTTACATTATGAAAGTTAGGTGAAATAAAAAGTGCAAACTGGTATTTATCTGTGAATCAGAGGTTTGTCAATGTACTGTACCTGCAGGTAAAGGTACTCAAAAGCAGTGGGATCCTCATGCAGCAGAGTTTGGAGGTTTTTGGGCATAAAACAAACACGGAACAGACACCTATAGTCATGGGCCTCTTTCTTTTGGACCACCTAGAGATACACATGCACACCATGCTTCAAACATATACTTTGAATGCTTGTAAAATCTTTAGTTCTATTATAGATGAAACTCAATTCCAAATGGTGCTGTGGTGTAAAAATGCCCATTTGAGGAGATGTGTAAAATAGTGTGTGTTCAGGAGTGTGTACCTGCTGTATTCTCTCCTCATCGTGTAGCAGCAGTAGTTTGCTGATGCTGTGCTGCTGCTCCAGGACCAGGGAGAAATGTTCAATACAGCTCAGAGAAAGTTTTTCCCTCAGTGTCATCACAATGTCCTATTGCAAGAGAAAATCACACATTGAGAGAAAACTCAGCTTTAGTTTTTAAATTAGAGTATACACTGAAAAGGATGCAAACATATTGTCTGACTATGGTTATGCTTAAATATGGAAAATACTACAGGCTTGATTACATCACATTAACATTGTCGAATACAGGCTCATTGACTTGATGCTTTCAATCAAAATATTTTGACCCTCTAAGCAGATGCGCATGACAAGTGTTTTTTGACTTTATTAGGAATCACAGGAATTTTTTCTATTTCAATATCCCTGCATTTTACCTTGACTGTGGTGCTAGGCTCAAATTTGAAGGCCTTGGTCTGCCCATTCTCCAGATACACCTTCAGAACATTTGGTAAGAAAAGCAGCGAGTTACCCTGCAAACCATACAAAATCAGGCTCAAGCAAGGTGTCAGCTGAAAATCAGAAAATCTGCTGGTTTATACAACAAATAACAGTCTGGCAGGTGTATTTGCGACTTTTGAGGAAATGCTTAATGTAGATATACAGATATTGTGGGTTTAAAACAATTTCAAGGATTTGCACATTAGAAATTGTTACAGAAAGACATGAGCATCAATTCAATTTCTATTCTTCTTAGGGTGCCTTTCTTCACATCATATCTTCTAGCCTGTTTCTGTCTGCCAGGCTTGTTTAGTGTTAGTAAACCATATTGGCCTGCCTCATTCGTATGATTATTGAAAGTGTTTCTCTGCTCTCCCACTTTGATCAAATGCACCACTGATGTCTGTATGTTTTGAAGTTCAAATGGAGAGCTTTCCAATTTTAGACAACCCCTCCCTTGTATCTTCCATTTCTCTTGTTTTCTCTCCCTTTTAACAATGGCTACCCACCCACTGTCACCCTCCTCTTTCTCTCTGTCTTTTCACTATCTCCTTCCGCCTCTCTCTCTCTCCATAATCTGATGATTATTGTCTTGTAATCACAGACATCAGGACTGATATTGATCTGTGTTTTTTCTGTGATTAGTAATGGCCACTCCAGCCTCTGTGGTTTTCCTAATCCAGCTAATTGCACATCCGCTGACAGGATGGGAACTGACCAACAAGAGCCAGGCTTATGAGAGAAAAACTGTACAATAAGGTAATGGAAAAATGAGTTTCAATGATTGATTATTCTTACTGATTATGATTTTTATTGTTTCTCACCGTATTCTTGGTTTTTCAGGTTTAACGGGTTTTCATTTACAGGTTGATTCACAGAGTTCACCAAGGCTCATGTTTTTTTTCATAATCATATCTGATGTTTATGTCCTTTTTGCCCTAATATAATCTGACACTAAGGGACACAGTGTTCTCAAGGATGTTAGTGAGGAGTATCTGGGAGAAAGGTTCCTTAGCACACTAGCTGTGAGGAAGGGACACACCTTCATTCGACACGGGTTAACTGTCGAATGAGAATATATAGTTTGAGAATATAGCCTTATTAGGGAATCACTTTGTAGAACAATAGGGAAGTACAGACGTAATTATCTGATTATGTGAATGATTATTTGCATTTACTTTGCATGTCTGTATAAGTAGCGGCCTCAGCCTAATAGGAGCTGAACAACAGGGGAAAAACTGAAGAAGACTCTGATCAGTTGTGTTCTATTCTGTTTTGCTCCTTTCTTGCAAGAAATATATTCTGAAAAGACAATCTATCTGCACTCTATTGCTCATCCAACAGGTTTTGCCAAAACAAATATGGATAAACAGTGACCAATTATAAACCATCGCTCCTAATCATAGTGAAACAGTAAGACTAGTGATAATTCACATTTTGTTTGTTGTATCAAAATAATTAAAATTAAACATTTTTTTACTTTTATCATATGCAAACTGTGTAGTCTACCAGCTATTATGTCACGCTGTTATACTGTATATTATCCACTTACATGACATACCCAGCCATGCCATTGGCACAGAGCTGGGGAAGGCCATTATCTATACCTGCTTATTCCTATTTAGGGTCACAGGGATCTGCTAGAGCCTATCCCAGCTCTCTACGTGGCAAAAGGCAAGGCTAGTCTAACATCTTAATTTGTTTATTAATTTATTACAAACGGGTTTACTCCATGTACATTGTCAAAGTATGGGAAACATGTTTTGATCTTTTCCTTATTAACATTAACCAGGGGTGTCAGTGAAAACTCTCAGTTGTCCAGGTGAAGTCATCTAGAGGCGCTGTCCTGAGGACACAATGGTCAAATGGGTAAAGAACCTCTCAGATAGGGAACTCTCTCAAGCAGAGAGATGTCTTAGCTAAAAGGACTTAAATTGCCCAAATGTGTCTGTTGTGAACTTTATCACAGCCACAGAATCTGAAATTTGCAACAATGGCTTATTTGGTACAGAAGCAGAAGAAGAACACTGTCTGAAAAACACTGCAGCACTCTGTAGTTCCAAGCTACCACCATCCAACCTTACCACCCAGGAGAGTAGGGCCCTGTCATCCCTATCCAAGGATGAGACTATTACCATCCTGCCTGCAGACAAAGGGGGATCCCACAGTGGTCTTGACCATGGCAGACTATCACAGAAAAGCAAAAAATTAAGAAGGAACCCACCAGCACCTACAAGAAAAAGGTGATTGTTTAAAACAACTGCCATTGACAGGGCTACCTACTGTATCCAGGGAAGATCACTGCATGGGCTCCCCAAGATAAACAAAGAAAGAGCCCACCCTCAGGCCCATTGTCAGCAGCATAAATTTAGTGACATAACATTGCCAAACACCTTGACACCATCTTAGCACCACTGGTAGGTCATACAGATAACCACATCTGGAATTCAGAGGAATTTACCTACAACAACAAAGCTCTAAAAGTGGATACAGATGAAACAATGGTATCCTTTGATGTTACATCCCTCTTCACTAGCATCACCACCACCAATGCTCTAACATCTGTTTGGAGAAAAGTAAAAGAGGACAACACCCTCTCTGCCAGAAGCAGCCTCAACCCAGACCAAATTTGCCTCTTTCTGGGCTTATGTCTGAACATCACATACTTCTCATGCAGAGGTGAATTTTACAGACAGGAACACGGATGTGCCATGGGCTCCCCTGCATCAGCCATTGTTGCCAATCTGTATATGGAAGAAGTGAAAAGAGCTCTGAGCTCCTTCACAGGGATGGCACCAACCCATTGGTTCAGCTATGTGGTTGACACCTGAGTGAAAATCAAAACCCGGGAAGTTCCAGCCTTCACAGATCACATTAATACAGTAGACACAAACATCAAATTCACCAGAGAATACTCTAAAGAGAACAGGCTATCCTTATTGAACTGTGAGGTCATCAGGTCTGATAGTCATCAGGTTTTTGAGCCACAGAGCAAGCAACACCCCCATCTCTATGGAGGCCAAAAGGAAGGAGGACACACACGAAGGCTTTCAAAATGGGCTTTCAATAAGGCAGCATCCACATCAGGCAGGAATACAAGTGACAAAGCTGAGACTCAAGATCTACAGAAGAAAAACTTGGTCATTCCTTATGTAGCGGGTGTTTCAGACAGGGTTAAAAGGATTTTTGAGAAGCATCACTTATCGGTTCACTTCAAACACACTGACATACTGAGACAAAGACTAGTTCACTCTAAAGAACTGACATCAAAAAAAAAAAAAAAGAAAAAAAGATGAGCAATGTAGTATATGCTGTCCAGTGTAGGGAAGAATGCTCAGAAATCTACATTGGAGAAACCAAACAACCACTTAACAGGACAATGGCCCAGCACAGGAGGAGCAGCTCCTCAGGACCACAATCAGCAGTGCACCTCCCATTAAAGGACATAGGACACTGCTCTTTAAAGACAAGGATGTACATATTTAGGACAGACAAGATAGATGGTTTGAGAGAGGCGTCAATGAAGCCATAGGTGGAAAAACCTTCCATTAACAGGGGTGGAGGGCTCAGATATAACTTATCTTCAATCTAACAAGCTGCCCTTTCGTCTGTTCCCAAGAAAGGGACAATTCACATATCCTTCTGGGAGGACACATTTACACCCAGTTTGTGGATCAGAGGGGTCACATAAGTTGACCATTAGATCCTAACAGCCTTTATTTGTCCTCACTTCCACTGATCACCTAATGAACCTATTCAGGCTAGGTGCAAAGTGAAACCAACTCAGGAGTGTAGGTCTAACAGCTCTTATCCCCTTTACATAGTTCACCGATTGAGCCTATTTAGGATGGTGGTGGAGTGAAACCAACCTGTAAGGTAAATATGAGTTTCCTACCATCTTTCCCTCAGACGGAAGAAACTACTTGGATCAGTGGTGAAACGTTTCAACCTAAAAATCTAGAACTCTAACTGCCAGCCTCTAGATCAGTGTTAATTTCGTTGACGAAATCTTTTTGCTATAATTTTCATCAACATGTTTTCACTGACGAAAATAAATAAAAAATTTATAAAAATTAAGTGATGATGATGAAATCTATAATTAAATTATATAGACATTTTCGTTAACTAACAAAAACTAGACGAAAATGTGAGTGAGGGACGTCTTTGGAAAAGATCCAATCAGAATTAATCTTCTTAGACACACACGCACATTTGAAAAGTAACTGATCCCCCTAGTGACGAGGGATGCGTGAGTACACGACATCATCATAGCCTGCACTGGGTTTGTGTCTGACTTAAACTATAATGAAATGGAAACAGCTGGAGAAAACAAAGAGAAGCTATATGGGTCAGTTTCATGTTTGATGCAATGGCATTACTGCTAAATATATTTTGGAGTTGCACTTTTCCTTTAAAGAATGAATAATGTCATATGCAGGTTATAAACAATGCATATCTAACTTTTGGTCTTTTATGGAGAGGCCATATTCCAAATATTTAATGAACATTGTTTTTATTTACTTTTAATTGAGAATATATTTTGCACATTACAATAGTTTAACAAAATTTCATTAAAATTAAACACAATATATGTTAGGTGTCTAAATCTACAGTAGTTTTAGTCGACTAAATTCTTATGCTATTTAGTCGACTAAAACTAGACTAAAACTAAAACAAAGCAGATGACTAAAATATGACTAAAACTAAAATTGCATTTTAGTCAAAAGACTATGATTAAAACTAAATTAAAATCTGCTGTCAAAATCAACACTGCTCTAGATTACCCTGGGTAGCATATTTTGAAAGACTAATATCCACTACCATGCTCCCAGTTTAGAATCATGCATTACACCACTTCTATTCCATGTACACTGATAAATAACCAACAGAACCAGAATGGATTGATCTTCATGTGACATTAGAATGTTTATAAAGCCTAAGACCTATTAAAACCATGCTTAAAGATATTGTAGATGGTCGTGACTGCTGAATTCATTCATTGATTCAATTTGTTACAACATGCATGTATGCTACATGGTTTCAAGTTTTTAATGCATGTTATAAATATTAACAGTATCAGTGAAACACTACCAAATAGATATTAAGCTAACACTGAAGGTGTTATAGCCAGTTTTTAGCATTAATGGAATAATTTGCAAAACATGTTCTCACACCACTGACCCTAAAATAGGAATAAGTGGGTATAGATAATAGATGGGTGGATGGATGGATGCTCTCACACATACCTGGGAGTGTCCGTTGACTTCCACCTCCTCAGCAAAATGAACTTTCACTGGGTTGGACCTCAGCTTGGCCCTTTTCTCTGGTGTAATGAATGATGATTTTGGTCCCTGAAAGGAGTACACATCATTACATTATTATATTTATATAGGAGCAGTATATTTATATAATAATGTAATCAGGACTGAATGTGATGCAGATAGAGTATTTTACAGTGAAATGATACATATGAAGATACTGAAACTATACACCATCAGCTGCACTTCATCCAAGCATTCGTATGCATTTAAATAAATCACATTTTATTGTGTAATAAGTTGGGTTAGGATGACTCTACATCATGCTCAAGAGTAAAGATTGCAGCTAAAATCAACTTGTTTTCCATATAGCAGTTGGTTTTTTTGTCCCTTGTTACTAGACCAAAGAAAAATTATTAAAATATATTGTATGGATTATGGTATGAAAAAACAAATACACAGTGCTGATAATGAAATGCATAATCTTAATGTATATACTAATGTTAACATACATATGTTAACTAATATGTTAACTAATGTTAACATATACTGCACAGAAATGTTACCCCCAGGTACCAAAGTGCATGCTGCAGACTGGATAGCATAGAATATTGCAGAAAGGTAGAAAATAGTCATTAACAAAAGTAAAATGAGACAAGAGACTGTGATAGATGTGTGCATACATTTTTAAAAACACATTAATGGAGTAATAGCAATGCTATCTCACTGTCAATACAAGAGAAGCATCCAAATACATTTAGACATTTTGCAGTTCTATCAAGGGATGTATTTATAAGTGATATACATAATTCATTCATAGTCATCTTAAGTACAGATGCTTAGTAAAAAAAAGATAAGCAGATTGTTGGCTTCATTACTCCACATCTAGTTACAGCTGGTGCATTGAGGCACCAGAAGACACTGTCAAACAATCCTCCTGCTCTCATACAGTATAACTATCTGATTATATTACAAATCTTCATCACCTACACGTACCTTTGTTTAGAACTCTTTTGATGTATTTATAACCATCGACATGCATGTCAGAGATGAATATTTTGCTAATGTAGTGCTAATGCTAACAATTCCCTAGAGCTTATTAATGATTTCTTGGAGTAGCAGTGAGCTATGAATCAAATGATAAAGGTGCTTCCATCAGCAGAACTGCTGATGAGAATCACTTAGGAGTAGCAATTTATTTACCGATCTACTTCAACTAAGCACAAACACATACATTAGCTTCACAGATACAGATTAAGGTGAGCAATGTACGTACACACACATACCGAGAAAATCACACACAGATAGTGTATTGTTTATCTGAGTCTGTGTTGGGAGTACCAGGGGTGTAACATGTTGTCATTAACTGTAATGTACTGTAGTGGTGGAATCTTGGTTATAGGATTGTTGTTAGTGATTATGCTTGACCCTAAGCCTGACTTGCTGATTAATGGGTTTGTTTAAAACAGCATTTCAAATCCTGAACATACACAGAATGAGGTCATGTGTACATGTTATGTGCACGCTTTTGTGTGTGTATTTTTACAACCTAACAATAACAGGAAACAAGAAACGCATCAACTTAATCTGCAGTGCTGCTCGAAGACAACCAGCTATTATCCAATTACGTGTCCATCAGTGTAATGTCATGTGTAAATGTATGTTTCTGTGATGTGTATACCTACATATACGTGATCAGCTACAGTAAAAGACTCACCTGCATTGTTCTGAGAACTGTCACTGTCAACGTATCTTGACACTCCCTGAAAAACATGAAAGGGAAGGTCATAATAATGTGCATTATTTATTACAAACACTATTCGGTAGTGTGTTAACCAGTAATCATTCTGTACATGTGTGTCTGTTTGTGAATGCAACTGTCAGTGCAGACCTGATTATTTCAGCAGCTTGCGCTGGGGTCAGGTCATCGACAGTAACGTTATTGATCTTCACAAGCTGGTCGCCAGGGACGAGCCGACCATCTGCAGGACCACCTGCACACACAAAATGTCCTTGTTTTGTCATGCCTAAGGGTGTGCAATCGGCCTGCATTCATACCGCAATTGGGACTGATGACAGGCAATAGCTTGTATTCTTGTAATCTCCTTTCATCTCACGCTGATGTATAATTTTTCACACCACTCTCCAAACCTAATCACTCCACCAAAGGAAGACCAGATGTATAATCAATGTACATTAAATATTAGTTATATTAAAGATAATTCTATTAGCATTTCACATTCTCCCTTAACAATGAAATAAACTAAAACAATTACAAAAATTTGGAATGAGACCAGCATGACACATTCACTAATGTAATGCTGATCTCATCCCAATTGTTTCATAATATTTCACAGTATTAAATGGAGACAGGGCATGAGGCATTTCTATTGCTTTATGTCATTTTGACGAATACTGAAAACATTTGCTTTTATAGAGCTAATTTGTACACACACTAAAAAAAACAATACAAAAAACAGCAAAGTTTCGTCATCACATAGGTATCAAAAAGATTATTAAATGCTTTTCAGTATTGTGCTACAAGTTATTACTGTTTCATCCAAAACATATGTGGACAGATGTTGGTGACACTGATAATTCTGAAAATGCTTTTTAAATAAAGGATTCATATTTCATTGTCAAGATTCTGCAACACATGCCAAAGAGAGAGAGGAACAGTAGAACAAAGGCTCAGTGGGGCCACTGGAGACATGAGCAACAGTGTGTACGTGCATGCATGTGTGTGAGTGCAGGACAGACAGAGGCAGATGGTGACAGAGCAAACCTGAGCCAGACAGGAGAAAGCGAGGTAATCTGCTCTTAGACATCAAGGGGATTCAGAACCTGATGGCTCTGCAGCTCAGCAACAAACTACACTTCAGAGTACAAATATAGGCAGAATACAATATACAATATTAAATGACTTTTAAAAAACATTTTCATTTTTAGTTTTTTAATGTTAATTAGGATTATTACTATCTATATATATATATATATATATATATCTCATCGGCGCTGCAGAAGTGAGAAGTTGAGGAGATCCTTTGTTCCCACAGCCATTAGACTTTTAAACAGTAACTGTTGATACAATATTTATGCTATATATTATGGACTGAGTGCCTTTATCTGTTTATTGTATATAGTGATATTTGTGTAAAAGTAAATATAAGAGCTTCTGGACAATAGGAATAAAGTATCCATCTATATTACTGCATTTGCATATTTCCTATCTGCTTTACAGTTGTGTTTATTTATTTTTCTTGTCAATGTCTATGATAATGAACTGTTATGTTGGAGGAAAATTAGTGATGGACTGTATGACTGCAGCTCTCACCACAGAATAACTGCAGCACAGATATCAGGTTAGTGTGAGCATATCAGAAACCACATGTTTAAGTTTTACATTTTGAGCAGGAGGTGACATGTCCACCACCTGGTGTTGACAAACCCTGAGGTCTCTGTAAATTGATTTGGAGGGCTTTTTCATACTGAGTCACACTTCTCAATCACCCCTTTATCTGTATGTATGGCCCAGCTCCTTTGCTAAGACTACAATTAGACCCCTAACCCCAGTCTTACCCTACTACACAACAGAAAGCTCATTACACATGATGGGAAGAGATTTTTAGAGGTAGTACACAACCTGGGAGGAAATACTGCCTGAAAGACATTATTATAGGCAAAACGTCTTCCTCTTGCTTTGCCTCCTCATTATACTGAAGATGCATCACACACAGACCACCCACACAGAACTTGTGTCTCACAGTGTGTTTCCTCAGTTAATGTGATTTTGTGGGCATGTATGCAGTATCAGGCCCCCTTAGAAGCTCCACTTTTTACAGTTTATTTTGTACACTGGCCAGAGGGCCGCCGGTGTCAGACACAGCTCCATTATTTAATTTGTAGAGCAGACTTTCTCTATGCAAAACATCAGCCTTTTTCTATAAACAACAGGGTGAATGGGGCAAAACATGTTCTCAGCCTATTTTATATTTGATTTTAGCACCATGCTTGTTGTGCAGGTGGCACTGACAAAGCAGACCAAAACACTGCAGACACTGGCAATGGAAACTGGCTCTTGGCAGACAAAAAAGGGGGAAAGGAGCCTGAGCTGGCACAGGGCAGATGAGAGGTGCCAGACAGACATACAGTAGTTGGTCTCAGTTAAACATGCAGTGTCAGCAATGAAACCAAACTCCCGGATACAGATTTGTACTGTTATTCCTCTGCTCATGAATTATCCACAGTGAGAAGCACTGCATTAGTCTGATAGTTGAGTGCGACATATTTATGTGAATAGGAACCATGTATAAACACAGTAAGGTTTGTGGCTAGTATCTGACAATCTTGGCTCAGTGATCAGCTTTATAATTGTTCCTCAGATACTCAGCTGACATATGGACTGAGCATTTCACTAACTACTTAATATTTTCAATCACAAATGTAATATATCTGTGGGGGCAGTGATGTAAGGGCTAGCACTGTCGCCTCACAGTGAGGAAATTCTGGATTTGAATCCTGCTCAACTGAGACCTGAATAACAGGAATAAGCGGTAGATAATGAATGAATGGAAAGCTTGTCGTACCTTGGGTTACCTCCTGCACTAGAATGGGGGACTGGGAGGATAGAGTAAGACCATGAGAGTTGAGGTTTGGGTCTCGTTGAATCTGAATGTTGAAGCGGAAGGGGTAGTTCCTCTGATCAGGGCCACTACACTCTGCTGTCTTCCCATCACCTGCAACCCGGTCTCTGAAGAGGAGCAAGTGCACATAAACAAAAAAATAGATTCAGAATGCAATCATCATATAATATTTCCATAACATAGCACACGTAAAAATTCTGATGTCCAACTTAGATGTCTCTTGGGGGGGCATAAGTAATATGGACATTATCTCCATATTTTCATGCGGTCCATGAAATGGTGATTTACCTGCTGAGAGAGTGAGACCTGCTACCCAGGTCTCGGGACCGTCTTAGCCATCGTCCCACCACCTGCTCCACACGGCTGGCCCTACGTGATGGGGAACGGCTCCTATCCTGCACCTCCATTTATCTAGCAGCAAGGAGAAAAAAAAAAAAATCCAAGAAGTCATACTTACAATGTCTCACCATAAACAAGGCAGTATTAGTGTAGCATATTATAATGGTTTGTGGACAACAGAAAGTGTGAAGCATAAGTAAATCAACCCAGCCAGGTGCAAATTCCAACTCCTTTTATCAGAATACAAAATGTAATTGTAAGAGCCTGAAATTTTCAGCGGTTTAGTGAAACAGTAGATACACAGACAAACAGTGGGACTTCTGGGTATTAGACATGGACTGAAGCCAACAATGATGTCATTCATCATGGCTTCATGCAGCTTAATAGGCTGTTAGTCAGAATTATGAGCCAATTGCCCTAGCCAAGACCCTCATTTCCAATAATGATGGTGTCTTCTTTAAATGGGTCTCTGTTGTGTTTGTTTTGTTGCAGGTGGGCACCATAAATGACTGTTGACAAACCATAGTGGTTGCTGAGATGGGTGTAATGGACATGAGTTGCCTCTGGTGTCTGCAGGGTTTAGTCAGGCTAATGCATTGAGAATACTGTAGTGAGTTAATGGGTCCTTGTGGGTCCTTGCAATATTTTAGATAATGCCATATCAGCTTACATCCACATGCAAGACCTACAGACTTGAGCAAATGTTGCTACTGGCCCTTTTGTAGATTTTTATTACCTGCCCCGTTGGAGATGATGTGATTACATCCAAGCATGATCACACTAAATTGGACAATGTCACATGGGACAAATGTCAGCAAAGGACCTCAATATAGGCACTTGCATCCTTGAAAGGCATTTTTTGCAGTGTTTTGTGTTTTACAGTTGAGCTGCACTATAAATGTATCCACTCATGGCCAATGTGAAGAGAAGGAATTACAGCAATCAACGTACATGTGAGCATATGAATACTATACGAAAATAATGTGAAAAAAAAATTACCCTTGCACTACAAACATAAAAAAAATGACAATATGTGCAATTAAATGTATATTTCATGATGCGTACCACCTAGAGTATAGAAAGTTGTGCGCTTTAATTAATGGTGCATCACTTGTCTAAAAATCACAATGCTGAGTTTCTGATTTTTAAACTTCCTAGCACAAGCATGTCAAAAGACCTACACACTAGCATGGAACACCAGAATAGCACTACGGTATTTCCCTCTCACTCACTACACACAATCACACACCATTCTCCCAGAAGACTGAGGCAGTCAGACAAAGATTTGGTCAGTAGCTGGTATTTACACGCCCTCACATCATCAAAGGCTGAATCTACTTGACAAGACATCATATATGGGAAAGAACAAATCAATCAATTAATGATTTAATTAATTACAGTCAGCAAAAAGGTGGAAGTATAAGTTAATGCAGAATACATGAGTAAAATGACACAATAATTGGGTGACAGGCACATAATCAATGAATGAATAAAAGGATGAATGAATCTGTGAATCAATGTCTGAATAAAAGGATGAATTTATGAATGGATGGATAAATGAGAGAGAGAACACTAACACTAAAGTGCAAGGAACATCACTTGATAAAAAAAAAAAACTGGTGACAAAAGTAAAAAAGTAGAGAATCAGATGAATCTATGCACACATAGACAGACAGGTGGAAGGAATGAATGTGCAAATGATCTCTGCAGCCTTTCTGTATTCCTCAGTGAGCAGCTGCAGGAAGGAATCTCCCCCAGACAGACGCTGCATCATCCATTAGAGGAAACAAGGGTGGAGAGGGAGAACAGGAGAGGAGAGAGGGGAGCAGTAGATGCCTGGACAAACAAAAGGGTGCTCACCAGTGCATCATCAGATACAATATGATGTGGGAAGTGCAGTAAACCAAGACGTATGGTAGCAAATAAGTGAGGAGAGGGGCCAAGTGATGAAAGAGCTGAGTGACAGCCAGACAGCAGTGTCCCCTGGAGGATCCTAGTACATTATCCACCCATCTGTCTGAGTACGGCTCTTCTGCTTCTCTTTCATTTCATCCCATCAGCCGCTTACTTCTCACTCTTCCATATCTTACTCTTCCTGTTTGCTCTGCTCACAGTATCTCACTTCTCAGGTTACAGAGATGCAATGCAGAAGTATACTTAGATTTGCTGGGGTTGGAATAATCTAACTGGCTCACCAGTATGAGGGAAATAGATACATACACAAATATAAAGAAACATAAAGACCCTTAAAACCGTGAAATTTTGGATTTACAGAGAGGTACCTTCCTTTTTAATATAGATAATTTGCGATGGATTACAGCCAAGTGTCTGTGAATTTTAAATGCGAAACACTAGGACAAAATGTTCAAATAAATCCAATCCCTTCTAATCCTATAAATATATTTTCCTTACTACAGTAGGTAGTGACTCACTATACTACTATTCCCATCTTGCATTCCACAGCTTTCAAACAGATCAAGACAGGAAAAAGATTTTTTTAAAAGGTGTAACTTTAGAGGCCGCTGGGAATATTATACTGTGCTTCCCTCTCACATCATTCTCCAGACATATTCTATTTCTCAACTTCACACTTTGTATAAAT
The DNA here is from genome assembly GCF_900324485.2 of Mastacembelus armatus. Taxonomy (NCBI): domain Eukaryota; kingdom Metazoa; phylum Chordata; class Actinopteri; order Synbranchiformes; family Mastacembelidae; genus Mastacembelus; species Mastacembelus armatus. Next base: position 15,743,839 of record NC_046633.1, on the reverse strand, counting down.
AATTTTGGAACATCCATTGCTCACTTTGCAATCCTTACCACTATCAATAGAAATACAGGATTTTAAGAATTTTCTATTCTTATAGTCATTGTTACCTCTTTGGAATAATTGATTTGACAGAAAACTTGGAAAGGGTAATGTTTCAAAAACAAAGTTTGGATTTCAAAAAACTCATCAAGTCAAAAGTAAAAGTATTTATAGGCAAGCAACCAAAAAGGACAAAGTGGATGACAAGCAAACGAGATATAGCAAACTGATCCTCTATAACTGCAGAAGTTTTAAGATGATGTGGCAAACAATTCCTGAAACAGACACATATAGAGAAAGTAATAAGACAATGAGGTGTATGGGTGGGCAGGGACAACAGGTGGTGGAGAAAAAGTAACTGCAGGGCAAGTGGGACTGGGAGGGTCTAAAATGACAGGTGATGTTAAAGAAAAGCAACAAGAAGAGGCAGAAGCGAAGGGATGTACAACAGAATCTAGGCAGAGGTAGCTGATGTCACAGGAAGGCCTGTGACTGGAAAGGATCCTGTGATTAAGCCACTTAATCACACCTGTTCTTTAGTTCACTCATCACACCAAAAACAAAATGATGTTAGCTCTAGTTTGTTTAGTGTTCACATTAACCTGTTACAAATTAGCCAAGTTACAAAAAATACAAAGTAGGTTGTTGTGTGTTGAGTGTTAGTAATCTGCAATTCAACTTAAAATTTGACAAATACTGATAAACAATTAAAAACAACCCATAAACAAATGTTTTGTTTCTCACCAGTGGTGGGGAATGTTTTTATTTCCAAAAACTTGATTATTTATAATGAGAAGCTACCGCTACAGAGCACTGTATGCCAAAATCACACAGCACAAACACAGGTTCTTCCATCAGGCTGTCACTCTCAAGAACTGTCATAGAGTGGCAAAGAAATAACCAATGTACAATAATCACTGTATGCATATTTCCACATATTTGTACTACCTCAGGTGTCACACCGCTGTCACAGTTATACTTACAGTTTCAGTTTTTCTTTTTTAATAAATTTGCAGAAATTTCTACATTTCTGTTTTTTTCTGTCAAGATGGGGTGCTGAGTGTACATTAATGAGAAATAAAATTAACTTTTTTGATTTTGGCAAATGGCTGCAATGACACAAAGAGTGAAAAATTTAAAGGGGTCTGAATACTTATAGTGATATACTGTACCCACTGTATATCACTTCTTTTTTATTTTTTTACTTTCTTAACTCTTATCTTCCTTTTTAAAGTTTTACCTTTATGTTAATTTTTGTCCATAGAGAGGTTAGTGAACTGGAGTCAAATTCCTTATTTGTGTGTACAAACTTGGCCATTAAAGCTGATTCTGATACTTCCTTATATTCATATATTTACTTTGTCATCTGCTCTCCCTCTGCTTCCCTCTGTGGCTTGGCATTTCACACATCACCAGGTATTTTTAGTAATTTATAATAGGCTTCAGTTATTGGTAATAATAGTAATTTAAAGTGCAGTTTAGTTCATACTAGTTTCAAATAGCACATTCTAGCCTTGTATTTGCCACTATAATTATAATTATACTAGAATCATATCGCGATACCCTACCGTTAAAAATGGTACAATGCTTATAGGTATCGATACTTAAAAGACAGTTTTAATAAGAGCTGTGTATCCGAATGTTGTGTTGCTGTGAAACAGCGGGCAGGTGCTGTGTGTGTGCAGCATTCTGCTTCACTCCCGGCACAATGGACGTGTCAAAGTTTAAACTATTACAGACATAACATCTAGTTGCATCCCAAACCAGTGGGACAATTTTCTGCCAAATGCAAGTTGTTACACACACTGCTCTTACATTATTTGATATATATGTATGTGAAACCTAAAATAAATTTAAAATTTTAATAGATTTTGGTCTCCATGATGCCAGTAAAAATGGAGTATTGCTCCCTCCAGATGGTGAATGAGTTGCTGCCTCAAAAGAAGAAGTTAAAGTATCTTGGAGTCTAGTATTGGAGTGATGGTAAAATAAAACAGGAGTTTGACAGATGGATCGGTGCAGCATCAGCAGTAATGCAGGCATTACACTGGACCGTAGCTAGATAGATAGATAGCTATAGATAGATACTTTAATTATCCCCCATACGGGAAATTCAGATTGTCTAGCATCTCTTTATTTACTTTAACATAGAAACAGAAACAGACAGCAGCATAGAACAGTGTACTTGCTATGACAGTATGGCAGAACATGCACAACATGTCACTGCAGACATTGTACGAACTCAGCCGTCTCAAGAAGAAGAGTGCATCCACACTAGCAGACCACTCCAGTTTTTCGTCCAGTACCACCCCCAGTTACTTGAAGCTCTGCACAGTCTCTAGCTCCTGTCCATCAATGCAGGCTGATTGGCATGGTGCTTTTGATCTCCTAAAATCCACCACCAGCTCCTTAGTCTCGTTTGTGTTCTGGAGAAGATAGTTCTTTTTGTCAGTGAAGGCCTCCAGTAGGTCCCTGTACTCCAGTCCACCACTTACACATGCCACAACAGCCGTATCATGAGAATACTTCAGAAACACATCTCCCCAATATAACATACTGCAATCTGGATATCAAATAGTCCGTAATCCATGATGTCAGGGAGGGGGGCACCCCGACACATAGAAGCTTGTCTCTCAGTATGGGAGGCCGTATAGCACTGGAGAAGTTGAAGAACACAATCCTCACATACGACTAGACACATCCAGATCATTGTAAACACTTTTGGCTTAAAGCAATGCTGTGCCCGAGTAGAGCCTCGAAGCCTGCTAGCATGACTAAAAAACTACTGTAGGCTTGTTTTATGCTGAGGTAATGTTTGGTTTGTGATGCTTGAACATACAGTACCATTGATGCACTGCCAATTTAACATGTTCATATGTGATCAGTGTAACAGCAAAACATCGCTCTCAGTGTTTCTTCTCAACAACAGTCACAAAGAAACATGATTGTTGTATGTAATTTTTTTGTTCTATTTAGGCTCGTCAAAACATAGTTAGAGAAAACTAACTTATGGTTATGGTAAAATAACGACAGCATGAAACAGGAATTGGTACCTGTTGACTCTCAAATATTGAAGCAAAATTGCAATTTGCTCTCTTATCAAGTGTTTTAATTGCCTGCACGTAACAGCATATGAAATACAGGTTGTCCATTTGTCCAATATAAAATTCCTGCACTGTCCTGTAGTGCAATCCACTCACTCAAACATCTTCCCTATGACATCTCTCTGTAGTACAGTAATGTCATGTTGTTCAGACTGAAAAAAGTGATGTGTAATCTAAAGTGAAAAAGTGAAATGTAATCTAGGCAGTTACATGTGTTGTGCAACACTAATTAGTTTTATATACCACATCTTTCATAGGAGACTGGGCTGAGTACAGCATATGCTGCAATATGCATTACTCACAACTTGATACACAACTTTTGTATAATGCTCTTATTACACACACACAGACACTCACACTAACACATGGAGCAGGAAAATGGGATTACAGAGTTTGTCTGCAGGCTGTGACAGAGAGATTGTGCGTCACTCCGCTGAGCCAGATTAGACTGTGCTTCACCTCAACCTTACAGGTATCTTTAGGGTAACAGACTGGCTAAAACTTTAACAAACACAGTTCACTAGTTACACTGTCTGTCTGTCTCACAAATTCCATTTCATATTTATAATTAAAGAAAAACACACACCTGCTCACTGCCCTGTGTATCAAGGCTCCATGAAGGTGACAGTTACAGTCCTGCTCTGCTGTAGTTCTGTCAGTCATTCTGCTGAAGAGGATCAGGGTGACACGTCATCATCTCCTGAGGATAGACACAACATCAAAATTAAGAGATTGGATATGGTACCTGAGATTGTTTTAGTCTGAATCACAGAGTCCGAATCATTATCAATCTTATCTAAAATATGTTAGATTGATGGATTAGCAAATGACATACATTGGCACAGGAGTGTCATTGTATAGTACGGTTACCTTACGCTACAAATCATTTTCATTGCAAAGGAAGAGAACGATATGATGAATGGAGTGAACGATGGAGATGAGCTTTTCTCTTCCCTCGTCAAATCAGCAGAGGGAAAAATCAAGTACAGACAACACAGGGACACTTAAGAAGACACTTTTGTATTAGAGTTTGTTAGACAGATACAGATGACAGCATAAGAGAAAACTTGTGAAAAGGTACGGGGTGCTAAAAGAGGGAGGGAAGACAGCAAAGTTAGCCAAAAGAGAAATAGAGGAAGACAGAGAGACAGATGAGTTGAAAAAGGCATCATGGCAGCAGGATAGGCCTGTCTAGGCAGACTGGGCCACTTGTGCTGTTTGTGGAGTCCCACTTGCCCCTGCTCTGCTCCAAACACTATTCATATTTAATAAGGCCCTTACAAAGACCTTGGAAAAGAGATGCTGGGAACTCTTCTGCCACCCTCCCACCTCTGCCTTCTCCGCCATTCAAATTCTCACCCCTTGGTACTTTCTCTTTCATAACTGTCCCTCTGCGTTTGTTTTTTCTCTTTTGATGACTTATTTACTTTATTTTTAAAGATTGATTACTTTCTCTAGCTCTTCCATTCTCCCAAAGTACTACAGGGTGTAAAGAAAATACACAACACCAACCTACTAGTTCACCATGTGGCTATAAGTGGACCATTTGCTTTATTTTAGTTTACGTATTTCAAACAAGTTGGCTGCTTCATCTGTTCTTTGCTGTGAGAAAGCTGGGCAGAATCAGCTGTGTTCTCTCAGCCGTAAGTAAACAAATGAACATGTACTCGGTTTCTCTCTTGTACCCGGTCTGATTCAAAAACAAACTGAGGTACAGCATACACTCCTTGAGATTATGTATGTGTGTGTATATACTTACATGCATAATGCATTTGTTTTTATGAGGTTATATATGTTTTCATTATGCGAGTGGCCGAATGTGGTTGTGTGTGTGTGTGTGTGTGTGTGTGTGTGTGTGTGTGTGTGTGTGTGTGTGTGTGTGTGTGTCCGTCTGTGCATTAGAGTGCTGTGTGCATCAATAATGTATCTTGATAATGTAGCTGCTTCACTCTATCAACAACTAACAGGCATACTAACGTACAGAGAAAGACAATACTGAGGGAGAAGACAGAGTGAAAACATGTGATAGCAAAGCAACATATGTACTGTATAGTATGGTTGATTATTCATCATAAATGTGAGTAACCCTCAATCTGGCAACTTAATCTGGTGTAACCAATACAAACATATTTTAGGCTACATTTACACATGGTTCGCTCAAGATTTCCATTGTCGTTTACTGTTTACAATGGCTGCGCTAACATATTAGCAAAGCCTAATTCCAGTATTTGGTTTAAAATATATAAAATTCTTTTTCAGGAAGTGTCCTAAAACAGTGTACATAATCTGACATCATTCATTCAAGGCGCATCTATTATGACACATAAGATGTCAATAAAGGTCAAAATACAAAACAACATTTATGGCCATTCAGAAAATCACACATTTTCACCAACAGTCACAGTCTTGTGTCAGATACAATTGCCAATTTCATCTGGGGTTTGGAAATGGTAATGTACATGTTGGTGGAAAAGGGTGAAAGTTCAGTCACTATGGAATTGGCATATACTATTGAAAAAGAAGTAGTATTCTGTGACATCGCCCACTTTAAATTTTTGCGTCACCTTGGGGAAATGGGGGTTTCTGTACAGCTATTTAGAAAGAGTTGAAAAATTGCTTGCACAGCCCTGTAGGCTACACTGTGAATGCTGTGAATGCTAGTGTTTTGATTACTCAAACTGTGTTTTATAATAAACCTGATAATGAGATCTGAAGGCTGACATTTTGCAGCTGATGTTACTGGTTTCATTATATTGACACAGTTTTTATGTACACAACAAAAAATATAGTGTCGGATCCATATTTTCAGTTTTTATTGACGTGTAAACAGTTCAAGTCTAGTGAGTAACCATAAATGATACAAAGCAAAGTGGTAAACTGCCAGAGGTTCAAAAAAAAAAAAAAAAAAAAAAAAAAATCATCACTAAAAATTGAAAATTTCTGTGGATTTCAAACTTAAGCAAAGACTTGAATTGCAAGTTTTCTTCAGCAGTATAAGTAAATTGAGCTTTAAAAAGAAAAAACATCTACTTTATTGCACTATGGTGAGAAAAAGGCAATCAAAAAAGGGAGTCAGAATAGAGAAAAGAAAACAAGTCTGTAGGCTCCAATTTAACCATTCTTTTTTAAAAATCTCCAAATGTTTTTTTGTGTTATGCTTTAGTCCCACACTTCTGACCTGTAGTTCACACCCTCAGTTTTATGACAGAGGGGAGTGTCACTTGGTTCAAAGTTAAAAAAAAAAGAAAACTTTTGGAGGTGCACGACTCTGCTCACCCATCCACAAAGGACTATTGCAACAAAGCATATATACAATGGATGGAGGAGGTGAGCACAAAAGGACACAGCAATGGAAATACATCTTAACACTGTTTAACAAGTTTCCTAAACGTTATTTAAAGGTCATGTGCACACACACAGATGTTGTCAATGGTTTTGGCTGACTAAACTTCTTCTCAAGTTGAGGGTAAATGGAACTACTAGCAATTACAAAAGGTCACCAAACTCTGTCTAACAATAAGAAATGTAATTTGTCCCACCCAGCAAAGCTAACTGGAGGGAGACGTTCATTAAGCACACACCCATTTGGCCTCACTATGAGTGTGCAGGGCCTTTAAATTACCCTGTTTTTCTTCTGGTTTTACCATGCAGATGTATCAAGTGCTATTATGTTTACTGACTCAGCTTTTTGTGATTACTTCAGGATGGATGCTTGCCCTGGTCAAAACTGGACTAGAGTGTGAAGAGATTGCCTGTTCTGGAAGCTTCTCTCCCTTGAAAGTCAAGCTTTAACAATAACCTCCAGTACAATGACAGATATTTGCTAACTGCAGATATATTTTATTATGCATGTTGTAAATGTTAGCCAAGTAACAAAACAATGCAGTAGAAAAAGTGTCAAAGTAAGTATAAGGCAATTTGCATATGGTATCTCCATTATAGACAGTAGTTTGTTCAGCGATCACCGACAAGTGCATTTTTGAACTGTAAAATCTCCTGCTCTGAATGTATTTTGGTCACAGTTCTTTTAAAAAAATAACAAGGGATCAATATTGTTAATGTAAAAAAAAAAAAAAAATTTGTCGTAGATTTTTATCTGTCAATTCAGCCACGTACAGTAAACGCAGTACGTACATAATGAAGTAAAAAGAGTGTTCCTCAGAAATCGTGGTGCTACATTATACAAATTATTCAGAAAATGTGTGTTTTTGCATTAAGATTAATGCCTGACCAGTACAAGTTTTTTAATATTTGGTAGATTGATTGCAAGATATGTGTAAGGGAATCTGTGATTCCTTCATTACATTTACTTGATTTAATAAAGTCAGTATCAAAATAAAGCCAGCAGTACATTGTGTTATGTGGGATTTTTCCTGTTTATTCTTTATAGCCTCTTTAATGGTTAACAGTCAACAGAAACAGGATAAATATAAAATATCATCCATCTAATTCAATTTGCACAGTTTAAATTCATGGTTCTAAGATTTGTGTCAATAAAATTTAATCCCTCATAATTTCTTAATACAAACTTCTGTAGCTGACAGAAATGCAAAAACAACACCAACAGCAAATGATAAAGTTTTTTATGATAATTAATCCTGGTAAATTTTGAAATTCACACGGACTCACATCTCCCTGAGACAGAGATGTATGGCATCCTTTTCCACTGCACGAAGCTGTTGTCTTGTTTATGTTTATGTTTATGCTTTTGGTCAATGTTTTCTCAGCCAGTCATCCCTCATCCCCAGATGGTTCAAAATGCCACTGGTCGTCTTCTGTGTGGTTCAAGAAAATTTGAGCATATATCTCCGATACTGGCCGCTCTTCACTGGCTTTAATCTGTTTTAGAATTGATTGTAAGTTGTTGATTTTTATTTTTAAGGCCCTAAATGGTTTGGCTCTTCCCTACATCAGCAATTTAGCGCAATGGCACAAACCAACAAGATCCCTCAAATCATCATGTCAATTTCTTTTAGAGGTGCCTAGGGCCAGGTACAAGCACTGGGGTGATCGTTCCTGTATGCCCTCTGTGTTGTAGTGTTTTATTTCTTCTGGTGATCATATTTATTATGATTTTATTTTTTCCAAGTAAAGTATTGGTCAGCTGGATGTTGCTTATAGTGCTATGTAAATAAATTTGATTTGATTTGTAAATTTGTTGCATAACATTTCTTTTACGATTTTTTTTGTCTGCTCTCCTCTTGACCCAAATGTCACTCTGTTCACTCTTCTAATCCAATTAGAAGCTCACATTGGAGTTAGACACAGACAGCACGTGCAGACGGTCATTTTGATCTCATGACATTTCCAGGTAAATGCCTTATACTGCACATGCTAACAAGTGAATTAGTTTATTTTCATCATCATTTAATTTATTCCACTGTGGGACAAAGTTTATAGAGATTTTTATGGAAAGATAGTTTTGTGCCAAAAATCGTGATGTTGAAATTCTATGTTGCATTTCTCTAATCAACTATATTCATATTTCACTGCAGTATAAAATGAGTGTTGACACTGGGAACAGAAGGTTGGCTTTGATTCAGAGAACGCATTTGTCTTCTCTACTGCATCAAACACGGTTTATGGCAAATATGAAAATAGGATATCAGTTAACATTGGTGCTATCATATTTATTCATGTGTATTTTTGTCTATGTAATGTCGCAAAGCCTGTTCCTATTTATTTATTTCACAACTGATCAATAGCAACTGTTTCAGCCCATGAATCATCAGCTGGTTCGATCCTTATTGGTGAAATATGTGTCTACTAAAACAGAGAGATGAAATGGGAAGAGAAAAACACATCACAGGCACGAAGTGTTTGTGGTTAGTCTTAATATTTTCTCAATGAGACACAGACACACAGCCAATGGTTTTATGTTTTAGTAGGGTAATTAATCCACTGACATGCTGGCAATTACACTGCGTCTGGGAAAATTAAGTCCATTTATTCGGGTGAGGCTTGGCTTATTTGATCTGTCATCCAAATACACAGATAAAGAAAATTTGTTCTCATGAGCCCTTTGGCTACTTTGATAAGCTACTTTATTCAAACCAAGTCTGTTAAGAACATAAATTAGGTTTTTGGCACTAGTTTACTGATATGGAAAACAACAAAATATAGCCCAAAAGTAGCCTGATACAGTCTAATTGAGCCTAGACCTGAGGACAAGCAGAATATACATTCTTAACTGATGTTTAACCCAGTAAGCGTTAGCTGAGAGTTTTCTGTTAGAAAATGGTGTTTGCCCCTGGATGTAGTTCATACTACTGTTGTTGTTACCAGATACAATGATTATTTAATTGATTGATGTCAATTAGTTGAAAATGAAACTGCAACAGTTCCGATAATCATTTATGTCACATTTTCAAGCAAAAATAAAATTTTAACATTCTAGGTCCTGTGACTATTTGCTCCTTCTTGGTCTTGAAATTTGAACATTTATATTACCGACATTGACGCTGGTGTTCATTTTCTTTACTAATGTATATGCCAGTGACTGTATCACCGGTGTGATGTTGTTGTGTATCTTTTCCAAATAAATAATAAACAAGTTACCTTCTGCATTTATTTTGTTTTCCCCGCCATACAAACATGGCAGAGTTCAACTACAAAACCGAGGTATACTGTAGGTATCACATCGTGTTTAGTTACACAGAATACTGCGAACACAGCTGCACATATCAGAATTTCTGGAGATAACATCTAAAAGAAAGTTCACTGAATCAGCAGGCAAGTATCAGTTTATCATCTGTCTTCATCAAATAAGAAGTGATGGATATCCTCTGATGGGCCGCTTGCACTAAAAGCGCTTAGAGATCTATTTCTGCTGTTGTTGGAAAACCCTTTAATCAGGAGTTTGAGACCGAAGCTAAACTTAGCAGAAAATGCTGTCTATATGGTAAAGGAGATTAGGGTGGACCTAAAACCTTTTAGACCTCATCAGATCAGGCTCTCCTAACCCTCTTTACTTTCTGATTCACCAACATGCTGTTAAAAGTCAGCAAAAAACAGAGTTTCTGTGGTAATACCAGTTTTTGCTCTCTGACTCCCTTTGCGCCTAATTTTCTGACGCCTTCACATCTGCAAATGTTTTGAGAATCCTTTTGATTCAGTTAACTCAAGTATGTCATATTGTTAAGGTTGATATCAAATTTTAGGAAGAGTTCATTTAATTAATTTATTTAGTTTGGAGAAATAAAATTTGTCTCTACTTTTTTTTACCATTCACTGTAAAGCTTTGAGGCTCCTATAGCGAAAGAGGACCTCAGGGAGATTTGGTTACATCAGGGTCAAAAGCTGAACAATGCCCCTGTGTCTACAAGAACGCATGCCGTTTCATGAAAAGCACTTGTTCTGCACTGGTTATGCATTAAAGTGATACACTAAAACCTACCTAAACTTTATGTTTGTCATTGGTAACACAATGCAAAAGTTCCTTTAGGTATTCACATCAATAATGTCTAATTATGTCATGATATATGCACATGTGTATGTGTGTGCGCTGTATTTTTATGTGCACGCAGTAATATACAAAGAGGTTGACAGACAGTCTTATACTTGACAAATATGAAGCATCAAAAATGTAGTGGTGCCAAAAATAACATCATAAATTACTAAAGCCTGGGAGGGCCTTTAGAAGGCTGCCTGCCTCATATTCTTCTTCTGTTTCAAGTCTGTGCTGAGTGTCAGGGCTCACTTTTTATAATCATATCTCCTCATGAAACACATCTCACGTGCAGATGGACTCATACAGAGCAGCAGCAGTGTGGAACTTAGTCCTACTTGAATGCTACAGTCGAATCAACACAGTAGGCTGTGTTTCAGGAGGCTGAAGCATGATGCAGCAAAATATCTGGAGCAACATTTTACTGTAAAATGAATGTTGGTAGGTGTGTGTGTGTGTGTGTTGCACACAATGAGTGTTTGTCTTGGTGGTTTTACATGTTACCAGTTTCAGTGATGCATTAGTAAAGCACTTCTTCATAGAGCCGATGTACTGTTAGTCAATTCATCAATTCTTTAACAGTAGCTGAACTTAGAAAGGACGATTTAAGTTAAACATTTAGATGGCACCACCTTCGTTACAATGCGTCTCTTACACGACTAAGCTTGAACATCACTCATCGGTCTACCTGCACCTCATCATATGACTTAGGTGGGTTTAAAGGTCTAAAGACGAGAATGGGTCGCAGCTTTCCCCTGCCCTCTCCCAGCCCGTGTTAGTTTGCTCATTGACCGTAAGGCGTGTGTTACAATTTGTTGTAGGGCTTAAAGGATTGATGACTTCCCTCATTTAGGACATACATTGGAAAACCAAACCTGTCGTGCTTGTTTAAATTTTGTGTTTGTTTGTCAATCTATAAACCGGATGCTAATGAGCTGCTAAAATAACCGACGTTAGAGCGTCAGTTTCTGGCTTTTTTATTTTTAATTTTTCTTCACCAGTGTAGAAACGTTTATCGAGCCAAAGAGCCGATGTTTACTAGCTGACTCGCAACGGGGCACTCAAAGGAAACCACAGGCGTTTATTTTTGGCACTTTGTATCAGATTATTCTTCAGACTTGTTGGATATATAATAAAGAGTTGTAAAGCCCTTACCGGGTAGCGACTATCTCCTCTCTAATCCCCCACCCCCTCTGAGCGCAGGGCGGGCTGCCCCGACTGTCCTGGACGTGGAACAACTTCGAAAAGCTCCGCAAAAAAACACCGCACCCCGCTCAGACTGCGAAAAAGTCAAGTTAATCCATATCTCTCGGCGTTTAGCACGAGGAGCACAGCAAGAGATCCGCGGAAATCAAAAGGTTTGATGAAGCAGAGCCAGAGCAGGTGAGCGCGCGAGTGAGGCGCGAGTGAGGCGCACGCGGCTTAGACGTTGGTAATCTCCTCTCAGTCCCCCCCACCACACACACACTCACACACACACACGCACACGCACGCACGTACGTAAAGACGCACATTCAAGATTGCGGTGACGGTCCTTGCTACATAAACGTTGCTGTTTACACACCTGTATCTCGCTCGCCCCTTTGTCTATGCGCGTGCGAGAGCACAGATCTAAAACACACATACAGTAAATTTCAACATCAGAAGCTATATAATAAAGGAAAATAAATTTCCCTGCAAACTTTTACTTTTTAATCATTTTTATCATTTTTTTAACTACTAGAGACGTACAATAGCTAGGTGGAGACATGACCGTTAATTGGACTCTGTCACCTCCTATTGGCGCAAATACTGCATCACACAGCCATTCATCAACTGTATAATAACCAAGAATGGATTTCCCACAAAGTGGGAAACTACTCTCCTGGGACCTCAAACCCCAAATGCCCCCAAACCCACCCACCTATCCATCCATCCATCCATCCATTATCTATACCAACTTATTCCTTACCAGGGTCATAGGGACCTGCTGGAGCCTATCCCAGCTCTCTTTGGGTGAAAGGCAGGGGGACACCCTGGACAGGTCGCCAGTCCATCACAGGGCCACATAGAGACAAACAACCTCACACACTCACACTCACTCCTATGGGTGCCCCCAAACCCACTGAAGTCAAAATCTTTTTGCTCAAAATCTCTTTTTGCAACAAAGACCAGATAAAGTACTTTTGTGATGAATCAAAAGACTGAATTTTTGCACTTTGAGTAAGATGTTAAATACAAGTTTTATAGGACGAGCTGCTTTCTGATTATTTATAAGGATGGACAGTATCACACAGAGGTCAGTTTAGAGGCTTGGGAATATGAGTGGTTCATGCAGTGGGAGTAGAATGAAATTCCAAAGCTAAAATTAGGGAAAAGGTATTACTTGGTTCACAGGGAGCGATTACAAAAAGAAAATAAAAGCAAAATAAATATCCACATGCATCAAACAACATCTAAACAGAAATTATGACCACAAGAGGAACTGTGTGCAGAAAAGTGCAGTCAGAAGAAGAGACGGTTCAGGCTTTATTAAACTTTTAAATAAATATATTTGCATTTCCATGTTTTTATATTTCTTGGATGGGTATGGCTGTTTGGTGAATTGTGTTGCTTCAGTAGTAGGTGTTCAGTAGTATTCTGATTACAGTGGTCCTTTCAGGGGAACAGAAAACTGAAGAGGAATTAGCTGCCTTCTACAGTCCAACTTGCAGTAGCTCAGTTTACATATTCAACCACAAGATGTCAGTGTCACACAACAGTACCCTAATTCCCACACGCTCTTTCCACTCTCTCTCTCTCTCTCTGTATCTCCCTTTAGTCCACTAACACACACACATGGTAGGCTCACATGCAGCTTTAGCACTTCTCCACCCTCCAAGCTGCCTTTATTAATAATATCATAACCACACAGTCCACTTCCAGTCACTACTCAGCCTCCTTTATCCTCTCCAGGAAGCCCACACCACCTTGCACGTCTATTCTAATTTAACAGAGATTAGGAGAGGAAACCCTATTGTTGCTCTTGTTTCAACCCCCCTGTTTTGTGGTCAGTTTGATCTCTGTCCCTGCCCGTCAGCTGGTGAACAGGACTATTTTGGCTGGGTGCTAAGGGGAATTTTTGGCCTGTTTATTGTACTTCATTATAATTGGCTGTACTTTTAAACTAGAGGAAGGTGACAGCTGCAGCGGGGGTAGAAAGAAATTCTAGAGATGAAATTAGAGAAAAGGTAGTATTTGGTTCACATGGAGGAATCATAAAAAGAAAATAAAATCAAAATAAATTCCACACTAATCAAACAACATCGAAATCATGACCACAAGAGGAGGTGTGTGCAGAAAAGTACAGTCAGAAGAAATGTCAGAGGTCATTATGTTCTTCATGGTTCAGGCTTAATAAAACATGTTTTCATTCATCATTGTTGCGTTTTTGCCGCAACTTTAATTGAGTATACCACAAGACCGTAAACCAGAAATACATTTCTCCTCTTGACCGAATGCTGCAAAGTTTCAAAGGAAAGTCCAACAAACTATTGTATTGACGACGGAACTGAGCATACACACGTTCTCATTGCTTCCTTTCCCTTTTCCTCTCTATATGGAGATGAAAAGATCTTTCATGTTGTTTCCTCTTGTTGCATTATTTATTGGTGTATGGCGCTTTATTAGCTGGTTTCATCTCAGATTTCTCAGGCTGTTATTGGGGAAGCCTTTGAAATATGTTTCTGACTCCAAACAATCCTTTTTCCTGCTTTCTCTCACTTGTTCCAGTCGCCTCTTCTCTCATGATAAAAAACCCTAGATTTTCAAAGCGAATTCAGCTCCCCTCTGAAGCCAAAATCCATTCAATACTGTCCTAAGGAAGGGAGATGTTGTTCTTGTTTCGTGGCTGACATGAAAGGAGAACAGAGGATCTTCTTTGTCATTAGCCTTATTAGCATCATTAGCGCTGTATGGATGAACTTCAAATGATTGGCTTGGAGTTATTTGTGCTACCATAGAAGCAACATGGGTACTGTTTTATGTTCTGTGTTGGAGACTCACATTGCGTATGAGGTGGGTGCATGTTGAAGAAAGCTGGTATGTTTCATATACAGCCACTAGATGGAGGAGCTACTCCTGATTCAAAATGATGGAAGTAGAGAGGACAGAAGAACTTAAATTATAGTGAAATTATAGAGATTTAGAAAATTTGAATCAACATAACCACAGAAACAGGGTTCTTTAAATTCAGTATTAAACATTACCAAGATATACGCCTCCTTAAACCTTTAAAATAACCTTATATTTACCTGTTGTACATATTTACTTACATATGGCGAGTGCCTTTCAGGTATTTTCAGAATGAAAGAAAGGAAGGGAATAAAAGAAAAAGCATCCAATTTAGCAGCAGAGTAAAAATAATTTGGAGGGCCTGCCATGACAGCTTTCTGTTACAAATGATTTCAATGGGCACAGCTGATGAAAACACCACTAATGGATAGCATTCTCCGTTGTAAGTCATTCACTAAAACCTTTTAGATAAGACAGAAGGTAAGACATTACCTTTACAAGTTTGACACAACAGGGGAACAACATGCACTTGGTAGAACATGGCAAAAAAGCATTGATTGAATAGCGCAGAGGTGTGTGTGTGTTTGAGTGTGATCAACATGGGGGAGCGGTTAAATATACATAAAACTGGGAAGATTACAAAATTATGAAAGCAAGAGACATCAGTTAAAGACTGAATGAATGAATAAAAGGATGAGACAGAAAATTCTTAACATAAATTAGAATGAGGGTACTAAATCTCAGAGGGGTGGGTAAAAGCTTAAAGCACTAGGATAGGTTAGAGATATGATGAAGGGAAAAAAAGAAAAAGCTGATTTTGGATAGCATGCAAACAGTGGTGGTGGCTGAAACCTATGTAAACTTAATGGTTCAGATATTTTTTCTCCTCCTTCTCAGCACGATGTCTTGCATCTTTATCAGGAAGCTCCAACCACTCTGCAGTTGATGGTGGATAAGCCTAGCAGGCCTGATTTGGTTTGAACTCGTCTTTTATTCATTCCATCTCTCCCAGTACCCACACCTCCACCATGGCCCGGTTTCTCCTGGCAGGCCTTAATCTCTCTCCCTAATCGGCTGCAGACGTGAGGCTTTGCCATTCCCCACAGGGCTGCACATGGGATATGGGCAAGTTTTCAGAGTGAGTGCAGAGGTACTTGGTGCAACGATGGCAGAAGTGTTGTCACTTTCAAGTTTAGAGAACTCAGCATGCCACCTTTCTGTCTTGCTGTGTGTTTTTTTTTCTTTTTCAAATTTTCTGAGAAGAGGAGAGGGTGCACATGCTACTGTGGAGACGTGAGGTCATGCTACATCACACCTAAATGTCAGCAGAATTAATGAACCCAAAGTAAGCAGCTGATCCCAGCATTTGAGACCACTTGGGTCCAGCATCAAACGCACACCAGTACTTTGATTCTCTGAGGGAGTCTTCCTTAAGCTTCCTATTTTGAACCCAAGTCATAATAAACACACATAAACAGTTCTGTCTTTCATGTCTGCCTTATAAAAGAGGAATAAATAAGTACAATCCACTTCAGTTAGGGCCTTTGTGGAGAGGAAGCAGCTGGAGATGGCACTGGGCCCTGGTATTGTTTGCCAGCAGCTCCCTAATCAGACCATGGTGCCTTGCTGGCGTCTCCTGGAGAAGCAGGCAGGACACGTCTCCCACATGAAAGAGACAGTCTTCGGTCTTAAAGTACTGGGATGGTCCCTATGGGTCATGCTTCCTCAGTTACTGGACTTTATTGTTCATGTCAGTGATTAATATTCTTATGGCACAAAAGTGACCAAATCATTTCTGATCATTTCTTCAAAATAACAGAGATCAAACAAAACTTCTTAAGTGAAAATGGATGTTGTACATGTTACCAAGGTTTAGTTTTGTACTGTCCCCTGTTGAACATGTATGGGACTTGCATGAAAGGATTTCTAGGCCTGAATATAGAATAATATGGTATTTTTTGAGTTGGTGTTTTCTAGTCTGCCTCTGCCTCAGATGTGGTTCAGTCGATTTACAAATGCAACTTTTGGAATAAGCATCCAACTCCCTTTCGTCTGGAATTAGATAGAAAGAGAGAGGGATGGGGAGCAAGCGAGAGACGGATCATAGCACATACAGTTCTGCTGAGGACAAACTTGAAAGGATTAGGGAAAAAAATACAACTCTCCACTACATAATAAAAGTGCATGTTATTTGTTGTTGCGTATGAAGTGCAATCAGTAGAACATCAAAATCTGATTATTGCTGTGAAGTCACCAGACACTTTCAGGGAAAAGTGTGGTCGAAGACCTGTATGGAATATTTACTAATACACAGCATGGTTTCCCAGCCAGCTGGCAGCAGATACTGAGAAGTGTAGAGGAGGCCGGCAGAGGTGGTGCAGCTAAAAGAAAGGGAAATGTTTTCTGATAAAGCATGTAAACACTCACAGGGAAAGATGCTCATTAGTGAAAAATGTGTTGGAGTTTTTATTTTTCAGATGACTAGTCACTGTTTTGTCTGTCAGGTAAACATTATCATGATTAATATCCAATAAGTTTTATGTTTTAATAGAAAAATGCTCTTTTTCTTTTTGCCTGCCATCCTCCAGAGGGTTCGTGTGCAAGTAGTGACTGTACCACTTCATGTTGATTTGTATAAAATGTTCTTAATGTCCACACTAATGTGCACCAGAAAGCATGATTTTTTTTGTCAAACATTGAGGCAATGCGAGACACATTTGGACTGCAGTTATCATAAGGTATTGTTTGTTTGTATACACAAAAAATGACAGTACAGTAGGTACTTGTGTGAACAAAGAAAAACAAGCTTGATAGACAAGTTCAATTTACTTCTGCATGTCTTATTGATATATGTTTGTGGTACATGTGAATGTCAGATCCACTTGTTCAGAAGGTCCAGAAAATTCATACTTTATTCTACTTTCACACCAAATGTATAGTACAAGTGCAATAATTTTCCACCAGAGGCCGAGATTCAAATAAACTGAACATGGACCAAAATTTGTTCAACTCCCACAAGTTGGTACAATGATATCCCAGCATTGACAGCATTATGATGGCTCTAATTTCACAGACCAGAGACTGGAGAAGAATGGAGTAAAAATTCATTTCATATGTCTCCCAATTCATAGATTTGCAAAAATATCATTCTAATCATGATTGATAAGAAATTAATTAGAAAATTCTGTACATTTCAGTGAAGTCCTTAGCACCTTTGTTGGTTTTTGTGGGATTAGTAAGATGTTTGATGGGTGTTCGTAACATGATTCTTAAGACACTTTCGGCCTACCAAAAATAAACGTGGTAATTGGTGAACGTGCTGAGTGGTAGAAGCAGACTGATGATGGCATTAGCAGACTGATGATGTGGCTGCTGCACGTGCTGGCAGGACTCGAGCTGGATATGAAGAAGTCTATAGGTGCAGCATGCCAACATATGCTGGCCTTATGTTTAGATGACTGTCTGTCTTCATTGCACATTGCTAGACCTTTTCTCTTTTACACACAGAAGAAAGAGAAAGAGACAGACAAAGAGAGAGAAAACTTACATCTGGTCAAGATCTAGATGGTGTGCAGATGGATACAGTAAATCAGAGACACGACTGTGAGAAAAACTATTCCTTTACCATCAAAAACTTGTGAGAGTAGCATATTGAGCACATGATTACCTGAAGGTTGTCTGTTTTTCAACTTTGAACTATCAGTCAATGGTGAGCATTTATTTTGACAATGATTTCATCCAAATTGCCACCCAGTATCACAAATGCAACATGGGTGGCCTCAGTAATAAGTTGTGCCATGTATGAGCTGCCCATAGATGAATGCCTGTTCATTGTCCCTGGAAATGTTCAAAAGTTTTTGCAAAACAAAAAAAAATGTGCATGACGTTATTTTCATCAAAGAGTTCATTTGTTCATTTATATCTGATTAATTAACTAGCTGCGTAATGTGAAGCAAATGTGCTTAATTGCTCTGTTGAAACGAGTGCCACACGGCACCATATGAATACACTAGTCATCAACAGGAAGCTGATACTAATAGCTCCCAAGTTGCGGTTTGGAAGGACACATGTCGTGACAATTAACCGGGGGCTGAAGGAAGCAGGTTACTGGCAACACAATGCCCCAGAGAGGCCTGATATATGCTTGTCTGGTAAACACTTTGGTCAGAGGAAAACCAAGTGTCAGCCGGATATGCTTTTGAAGTCTTTTTGGATTGTTTTTTGCAGATAAAAGAGACAGGTGCTTTTGTTGTCGGAGGTTAAAGGAATGTGAGAAAAGAAGCTATCATTTTGTGTCATTATATCCTCTTACATATCAGTTCCCATTGAAAAAAGGCACATACAGTATTTACAGGAAAGGCAAAGCTCCATTACCTGCTAGTTTTATGTTTCCTTAAGGTAGTGGAGGTTAAAAAGACTACTGGCCTTTGATGAAATGGAGTAACACTTAAGCCCCAGAAGCCAAGGGTCTTTGATCACTTAACCTGATCTTCTTATATTTAATAGTAAGACCCAAGAAACAAGCATGGGAACAGGCTGCACCTCCTTTGATGATCTGAACCGGGTTCACATGTAGACCTCCAGCAGAGGAAACATCACAATATGGCGGTATAGTATATAAATCCCACAGCCAAGACAGGCCTATGAGAGAGACTATACAGACTGTGTGAACTGATGCGTCGAAATGTGTGTGAGGAAGTACACTTCCAGGTTTGGTTTTTAACAAAACATTTACACTCTATTCGGTCTATTAAAGCTGCTGTAATCATAACATGAAAGAGATTGCTTGTGAGAAACCTACTGGGACTACATTTACATGGACAGCAATAATCTGACTATTAATGACACACGTCTGTCGGCCTACGTCATGCCTTTCTTCCGTCCATAATTTCACGTTTGCATTGGCTGTCACCATATAGTTCATTATGGTACCACATACCGTTGTGGGTATATAGTACCATATACCCAGAACGGTATATGGGTATATGGTTCCATATAACCAGAACGGTATGATTCACTCTCATTGCTGTCATTAGTGTTACTTACAGCAAGCTTATAGCAAGCTGCTGTTCTCAGTAAAAAAATATGTGTAAAAATTTACTCTATGCTGTACACCAAGAAACAAAGTCAAAGTTAGCTAGTATTCAGCAGTTTAAAGGCAGGTATTTCCTCAGCAGTTGGTGGAGACCTCTTTGCCCGTTTTACATGTTTTCTGTACTAGCTATGTCAGCAGGTGACAATTTGTCCATGGTGTGGATCAGCATGTTGTGGCCAAAATCAATGAACATAGGTCTAAAGTTTTAGTGATAATGAGCAGTTGTACTCCTGAATGTCATTTTTCTCCCCAGGTTTACTAAGATGCTTTGGATGCAGTGGCAACACAGATACTGGTAGTTTAGACAGAAATCTTTGTTTCAGGCTCTGTTTCAGTCCTGTATGTCAGCTGAACTTTGACTGAAAGTACCGATAATCTTTCTGGACTAGAAATTCTTGCAGCTGCGTTGGGAACAACCCATGGACTGACAATAGACCTTTTCTGGTTATATAATGTAACTAAAATAAAGAAACTTGTCCACATCATCATTTCACTCTGTAAAAAATTAAATTTGGGCTTTCTTTTTAAATAGTAAGTAAAGTATAGTATAAACATGTGCAAACCTGCAAGCTATAAATGGATAATAATTTGATCCAAGACAGGAGTTTGTTTTGAGGACACTCAATTGTTCCGGTTTCACAATCAAATGCTGTGGAAGCTCTCAGTAAAACACCTTGATGCATTCATACAACATTATTTTACAAATATCTATTTTCAAGTCATTTCTGTAAGAAATGGCTCACAACTGGACTGTCTCTTCAACCGTGTGCCAAAATTGCCAGATGGCCAGTATTGGTCTGGCTGCGGCTCTTTTATTTTTTCCCACTAATATATGTTACATCTGATTCACTGACACTGACCTACATGGCAGTGGGAGGAATGGAGGATAAATAAACCTTTTTTCTTCATCCAAAACAGAGAAAACGCAATCTGTGGCCAAGTTTAATGATGATGACAGTTTGCCTTTTATTTGTGCAAAAAAAAACAACCCACTGTTTCTAGTGGCCTTTGATGTAACTCAGCCTTTCTGACTTGTACCATTAAATTTTACACTGAGTACAACTTGGCATAAACACTTTTCTATTTTGACCTTGTTAGTACTGTGCTGTGTTCAGTTTGATAAACTTCCATCAACATGCCTATGTCGTCAGACATCTTATATAATCAACATTGTTCATCATTACTGTCATTTTCTTCTGCTGGAGAGATCAACTCCTACTCCAGCCACTATTGTTCCATTGGAGTTAAATAGATGCCTAAGTGTCATGAATAGCTGTTTAGATGGGTACAGATGAAAAGGGTTGTCTTGAGTCAGAGAGAAAGTCCTTTGTATGTAGCAGGCTTTGTCTTCTTTCTGTTTGGTTTTTTCTCTTACCACAGAGCTAACTTCTCAAGGCTGTAGTTGCACAACCAGCACTTTATTTTCATCTCACTCTACACGTTATGTGTCATACATGAAACTTCAACCCACATATCAGCTTCCACAAGTCAGAGTACATGGCCTCTCTTATAAGACGTACGGCTACTGCCAGTGTTGTTTTAATAGCACACTCGGATTGATGGGTCAAGGAAATTAGCCTTCTAAATGTTTCATTAAAATTTTCAATATTAAGCCAACAGCTTAATTAATGATTCAAGTACTGTAAATCTTACATATAAATCACAGACATCCCTTTTCCTAGCAACATTTTCCAGCTGCTCCTGGGGGATCTCAAGGTGTTTCCACTCCAGATGTGCTATATAGTCACTCTAGAGTGTTCTGGGTTTAACCTAGGGTCTCCTTCCAGTTGGACGTGCCCAGAAAAACTCCAGTGGAAGGCATCCAGGAGGTATCTTGATCAGATGCCTGAACCATCTGAGCTGGCGCCTTTCAATCAAATCAAAACCAGATGTGTGTGTGCTCTTTTCCCTATCTTTATAAATGAATCCAAACACTCTATGAAGGAAACTAATTTCAGCTTCTTGGGTTTGTGATCTCATCCTTTTGGTCCCTACCTGAAGGCCATAGCTCAGTTAAGCTTGATCAAGGTAATAGGCTTCCCATGTTAACTAAAGAGGTGATAATAGGTCAGTTACTGCAGGTTTAAACAGTGCAAAATATCTATTTAGTTGCTACTGAAGGACTGACAATATATTTTGTTATTCGATTATTAAGTTTATTAGATACTGTTTTCATCATTTGCAGGGACAGTTTCAATAATATATAATATCATACTGGAGAATTTAAAAAATTAGAAATGGTAAAACCTTTATTATTTGCTAGTTTATTAAGAAAAGTGATGGCACAATGTGGTACAATTTTGCAAGATGCCTTCATTCTAAACTGGGCATGCTTACAAAGTGCCATTGTGGGATCTTTAAAGCATTGCCCAACATTAAAGGAAGGTAGTGGTAGCAGGTGGTGTGCTGGAGGAAGAGGATCTCCCTGTAGTCCCATTCAGGCCTGAGAGAGAGGACTGAGACAGGTGGTCAACCCCTTTAATGTTCCTAGGCTTTTAATCTGTGCATCTAAAACAGGGCACACTGTATACTGACCAAGAACTCTTTACTGGCAGACCTGTGATATACAGTGGGTACGGAAAGTATTCAGACCCCTTTAAATTTTTCACTCTTTGTGTCATTGCAGCCATTTGCCAAAATCAAAAAAGTTCATTTTATTTCTCATTAATGTACACTCAGCACCCCATCTTGACAGAAAAAACCAGAAATGTAGAAATTTTTGCAAATTTATTAAAAAAGAAAAACTGAAATATCACATGGTCATAAGTATTCAGACCCTGTGCTCAGTATTGAGTAGAAGCACCCTTTTGAGCTAGTACAGCCATGAGTCTTCTTGGGAATGATGCAACAAGTTTTTCACACCTGGATTTGGGGATCCTCTGCCATTCTTCCTTGCAGATCCTCTCCAGTTCTGTCAGGTTGGATGGTGAACGTTGGTGGACAGCCATTTTCAGGTCTCTCCAGAGATGCTCAATTGGGTTTAGGTCAGGGCTCTGGCTGGGCCAGTCAAGAACGGTCACAGAGTTGTTCCGAAGCCACTCCTTTGTTATTTTAGCTGTGTGCTTAGGGTCATTGTCCTGTTGAAAGGTGAACCTTCGGCCCAGTCTGAGGTCCTGAGCACTCTGGAAGAGGTTTTCTTCCAGGATATCTCTGTACTTGGCCGCATTCATCTTTCCTTGAAGTGCAACCAGTCGTCCTGTCCCTGCAGCTGAAAAACACCCGCACAACATGATGCTCCCACCACCATGTTTCACTGTAGGGATTGTATTGGGCAGGTGATGAGCAGTGCCTGGTTTTCTCCACACATAACGCTTACAATTAACGCCAAAAAGTTCAATCTTGGTCTTATCAGACCAGAGAATCTTATTTCTCATAGTCTGGGAGTCCTTCATGTGTTTTTTGGCAAACTCTATGCGGGCTTTCATGTGTCTTGCACTGAGGAGATGCTTCCGTCGGGCCACTCTGCCATAAAGCCCCGACTGGTGGAGGGCTGCAGTGATAGTTGACTTTGTGGAACTTTCTCCCATCTCCCTACTGCATCTCTGGAGCTCAGCCACAGTGATCTTTGGGTTCTTCTTTACCTCTCTCAGCAAGGCTCTTCTCCCACGATTGCTCAGTTTGGCTGGACGGCCAGGTCTAGGAAGAGTTCTGGTCGTCCCAAACTTTTTCCATTTGAGGATTATGGAGGCCACTGTGCTCTTAGGAACCTGGAGTGCTGCAGAAATTCTTTTGTAACCTTGGCCAGATCTGTGCCGTGCCACAATTCTGTCTCTGAGCTCCTTGGGCAGTTCCTTCGACCTCATGATTCTCATTTGCTCTGACATGCACTGTGAGCTGTAAGGTCTTATATAGACAGGTGTGAGCCTTTCCTAATCAAGTCCAATCAGTTTAATTAAACACAGCTGGACTCCAATGAAGGAGCAGAACCATCTCAAGGAGGATCAGAAGAAATGGACAGCATGTGAGTTAAATATGAGTGTCACTGCAAAGGGTCTGAATACTTATGACCATGTGATATTTCAGTTTTTCTTTTGTAATAAATTTGCAAAAATTTCTACATTTCTGTTTTTTTCTGTCAAGATGGGGTGCTGAGTGTACATTAATGAGAAATAAAATGAACTTTTTTGATTTTGGCAAATGGCTGCAATGACACAAAGAATGAAAAATTTAAAGGGGTCTGAATACTTTCCGTACCCACTGTAGTTTCTGCTGTTGCTGCTGGCTGTTTCATGTGGTTCCACCCACTTAAGTCTGCTGTCACAGGACTTTATGCATGTCATGTCTCCTTAATCCACCAGTGTTGTGTGTATTGCTCTGTGTTCTGGATGTGTAATATTATTTAAGCGTTGAGAGATACTTTTTCACCTGTCCATGACAACTGGCTTGACTTACAGTATAGTAATTTCTTTGTTCCTGAAACTACTTTGACAAGTACAAGAGATAAAAGCAGAACTCTGATTGAGTTAACATGCCTTCTGTGCAGCCACAGTTGGACATGTTTGGACTTTTGATTTACATTATATTTCATTCTATTTGAGTGTGACCATTGCTAAGTTAGAGCTGGGAGCCATTAGGTCAATGTGTAACAAGAACCACTGGCTTAGAAATGTAAGTCAGCTGTCCTGTCTAGTGGAAAACAAGCAGGTGCATGATGAGGGCCTTGAAGCAAAGCAGTATCACTTTGCATAGGGGCTGCCCCTGGTTACCTATTCTGCTTGATGGATTGCATCATTATCCCAGCATTGTTTTTTCTGTGTGCTAACAGGAGGAACTGTCAATATGACCGTTTTGGGTTTCATGCTCCCAGGTCTCGAGTGCCAGAAAAAGAAAGAAAAATGTTGTTTTTGTCGAAAGTTGTTGAGGGTCATTTGTAATGGGCCCCTGAGTTTGTTTGATGTTCACAGGGTCTAGCCTGCATCTCAAGCAGTGATGAATTTGACAATAGCAGCAGTTTCCCAACAGTAAATAAATCATTAATCCTTTATGTTTAAGGAAAAAATGCCTGAATCTGTTAAGTTTTATAATGTAATGTTTAAGAACACCGTATGTCTGTTATATACATAAAAGGTTGCAATGAATGATCTCTGTCGATCAATTAATTAAATATTTGTTCTGTAAAATGTCAGCCACTTATAACAAAATGCCCATCATGATTTGCTTGAGCCTAAGGTGTAATCTTCAAGCTTCTTTGGTTGAAAAAACAGTCCAAAACCCTAAAATACTCAGTTGTAAACTCGAAAAAGTGTGATATACTTAAGCAAACCACTTGCACCATCCGCAAACTGCACCTATTTTACTCCATGTATTTTCCATTTAAATAGACAGATTAAAAAATAATTTTAAAAAACTGTTGTAACAGATTTTCCTGACGTTTTGTACCAGCTTCAAAAATGGGGAAGCCCAGAATTCCCATAATTCATCTTAGAGTTTTCCTTGGATCTTTCCTGCCTGATAAATATCCATGTCTTTTAATCTCAACACCTTTGTTTGCAATGTAGGTTTTTATGAAGATATAGTCTTAGTTCAAACTGTAATAACTGTGGTGACATCACTATGACATTAGGATTATTTCCTCAAAGATCAAGTGCTCCTTTAAATGAAAACACTAAAGTAATAAAGTTTTCTATTTTCCAACTAAAATGTTTCATTGCAGGACATTAATTAAGAAGTTACCATAACCTATAATCTGTGACTGTGGCTCATATTCTGGCATTCCCCTTGTTGTCTATATCCTTCACATTACTCTTTTCATTAGTGCCTGTTTGTTCATCCTTGGTAATGATCTCATAAGGGGCTTTTTAGTAGAACATGGTGCTCTGTGATTGAATGGTTTTATGTGGAGTCAAAGCACTCAGGTTTGCACAGCGGGGCGCCATTTCAGATCACTCAGCACAAATCCCCGTGGAGCTCTGGGGAAAAAAACCATCGATTGCTGCTCAGCCTTCCTCGCCTTTCTTCCCTCTTCTACCCCCAATATTTTCTCTCTTGCAAACTAATCCACTTTAACCGTCCCACT
Source organism: Mastacembelus armatus (assembly GCF_900324485.2). Classification (NCBI taxonomy): domain Eukaryota; kingdom Metazoa; phylum Chordata; class Actinopteri; order Synbranchiformes; family Mastacembelidae; genus Mastacembelus; species Mastacembelus armatus. The sequence continues at coordinate 15,718,118 of NC_046633.1, read as the reverse complement.
CCTCTGTCCTTTCCCCTGAAACTAGTGATTAAGTGCTTAACCAGTTTACATACAAAGAGAGATGTGTTTGAAATGCAAACAAATAAACACCTGGGATTTTAAGATTGTGTATGTCGTTGAGTTGTGGTAGTATTTAGTTCCAATTTATTTCATCAGTATGTAAATGTAAAGCATGGTAAGCAGTGTATGTAGGCATTGTATCTTCTGTGTAATGTGTATCATTATATGAGGATAAATCGTTTAGTCTGTTTAAAGAGCTCATGCAGTGCACGATAAATGAAAGTTTATAAAGTATCATACAGCTATGTAGCATGAAAATATTGCTTACTGTAGTGTTTTTTTATTAAGCAAACAAGGAATATGACCAGGGCAGCAGGGTGGATAAGTGGTTAGCATTGTTGCCTCAAAGCAAGAAGTGCCCGGGTTCACAACCAGTCAGTTTGCATGGAGTTTGCATGTTCTCCATGTGCTTGTGTGGGTTTTCTCCAGGTTCTCTGGTTTCCTCCCACAATCCAAAAACATGTATGTCAGGTTGATTGGTGACTCTAAATTGCCCATAGGAGTGAGTGTGAGTGTGTGAGGTTGTTTGTCTCTATGTGGCCCTGTGATGGACTGGTGACCTGTCCAGGGTGTACCCCTGCCTTTCACCCAAAGAGAGCTGGGATAGGCTCCAGCAGATCCCTGTCACATGTGGGTATAGATATTGGATGGATGGATGGATGGATGGATGGATGGATGGATGGATGAAATATGACCATTTCCATTGACAAATATTTGCAATTTATGGACAAACTGCAAGAATGACTAACACAGAAATAAACAACATACATAGCAACAGACAAACAAACAGAATATATGTAACTACTGTATATGTAACTTGCATCAAATTTACTGAATTGTGTAATATATAAATTTAAATATGTTGTCTTTTTGGCAGCAAAACTTTTTAAAATATAAATGTAAGAAATCACTGTGTTGCTCAGGAATATAAATATAACTTTAACAGTGCAACTGTTAAACTTTAATTTATTGTTGTTTAATGCTAATGCCAGTTGCTAGCTCCAACAGTTTGTTTAATGCAAGTACCACAAAACAAGGACCAGTAAAAAAATCCTGAAAAGGTCCTTGGTGCTATGGAGAACTTTTAGGTGATTATTCCATCCATCCATCCATCCATCCATCCATCCATCCATCCATCCATCCATTATCTATACCTGCTTATTCTTAACCCAGGGTCACAGGGATCTGCTGGAACCTATCCCAGCTCTCTTTAGGTGAAAGGCGACCTGGACAGGTCAGGTGATTATTATTCAGTAGTAACACCTTTCACATCATACAGTCATTTGGTTAATTGATAATATTAAAATGTTGATCAGAGCAGCTTTAAAGGCACAAATGCAACACATGCATTGTTCTTGCTAGCAACAGCAATTCCCAGATCTGAAACTGGAAGAAGGATGGAAAACCGGTTGGTGTGTTTGGAAATAAACAAACGTGCATCTGTTGACATGTTTCATTAGCCCCCCACCCACCACCAACACACACATACACACACACACGCATACAGATCGTATCTTCCCTTGGTATATCGGAGTACCATCTGCAGGGCTCAGCTTGAGACTGTGACATCACTTCCTCTCACACATGCTGGCGCTGGTGGGAAATTGTACCACCATGACATCATGTAATGGTTCCAACATGTGGTGAGATGACTTGCGTACAACTGCCAGTGGAAGCTCAACTTTACAACAAAGTAAGTTTCTCTGTCCACCTTAACCACCGTGGTCCTTATCCTGGTTGAGCTCCCATTTATCTGGACTTCAATTTCAGGTTTTGACCAGACCTGGCCTTGAAATTAAGCCTTTCCAGCCTGCTGAAGTAACAACTTATGGGTTGATAAGAGTCTATTTCCACATTAACTTTTGTGGTGAAATTGAACATTTTTAATGATGACAATGACTTCTGCCCTCTAACTTTCTGCTGTTTTTATCACATTGCTCAAAGTCTTAGTCCAATAATTCAATATGACTTCCCAAACTCTTTCATCCTGCCTAAAGATCTTCACACATCTTGCATCCATCATCTGTCCCTCCCACACGTTACACTCCTCCTCTGTTCTCACATTAATCTGCCTGTTCCTCCCTCACACATTTCCACTCTTTTCCAGTCGTTTCCAGATCCTCCCTCTGCTTTCTCTGACATGGTACACCAGGAAGCATTGAGAACAGCCAGTTGTGTGCACTAGCTGCATTTGTCTTGGCACAGACTCAGGGTTCTAATATTGCCACTTCAGATTAAGTGTACTAGATGACTGTGGAAAAGGGGGCTTCCTTCTCATGAGGCTGCAGTAAAAGATCAGAGGATGTGGGAGGAGATGTCCACTAATCCGTCTACTTATGATTCTTGCTGTTTTGTTCCACTAAGTTAAACCACCAGTCACAGAGAATGACTTGTGAAAGCTATTTACTGTACACGACATTTTTGGTAGCATCATAAAACGTCTTCATATATGCGGGCAGCCAACTCACTCTCCCAGTCCGGGAATAAGACAAAAAAAAAAAAAAAAAACATAATGGTGGAACTGTTCCAAATCTTCCTAACTTTTTGGTTGAAAAAGTTGAACTGTTTATTAGTTGAACCCTCCTCCCTTGTAGTTGACTCATACACATGCTGTCAAAAAGGGTAATAGTTCTGCCACTTGTAATGAACTTCAGAGAAAGCATCCCCAAATATGTAAGCCGGTGTTTGTGTATGTGTGGGTGTGTGTAAGCTGCTGTGCAAATGGGGTGGCCTTTGATGTAGCGGCGCTCAAATACTGTAGTAGTTAGCCGTTCCCAGGCTGTCTGAGCCTGTCCTTTTCTCTTTCAAGGACAGGACAGAGAGAGAGATAGAGACGGGAAAATGAGAGTGTTAGGCAGGCTTTTTCAGCTTTACTGCCTTTGGTTGAAGCTGTGACAATAAAACAAGCTGAAGAGGACAATTATTCTTAAATACCTCTGTAACTGTGCTGTGCATGTGTGTTATAGTGAATCAAATGTGAGAGTGCATTTGTACATTCATGCACATGTGCAAATTGCACAGTGTAACATGTAACAAGGCAGACAAACATTAGCAACACCAATGTGTAGCTATTTTGAAAACCTATAGAATAGATAACACTTTATTAATCCCTGGCAGGCAAATAGGAGTAAGCTGAAGATGCTGCTGAGAGCAGTTTGGGTCTCCTGTAGGGGGTGGGAGGTGTTGTTTATGATGGCTAACAGTGTGATCCTCATTCTCTTATCCCCAACCTCCTCCATCGAGTCTAGAGAACAGCCCAGAACAGAGCTGGCTTTCTATGTCACAATGAACCACTGTCCACTGCACTTTTATTTTGAAGTGTATCCTGTTTTCTAGTTTCTGTTCCTTCCCTTAGTGTTTCAAGATTTTTTTTATTTTTAGCATTTGATTAATTTAACCTGTATCTTGTTAGCCTCCCTGTGTTTTTGCATAAATTCCTCAGTTATTCTGTTTTTAGGTGCTGGTTCATTGTGTTGTTTATGTTGTGTTCGGTTGCCTGCATTTTCTTATCAAGGATTATCACTTTGACTTTATTTTTTTATGCTGGTCTTCATATGTGTCCAGTATTTTAGACTTGCCTGTCATGTCTGGTTAGTGCTTTTGTTTCAGTTGCCCTTGCGTGTTTAGTTTTTCCTGTCTGTGCTTACCCTTCATAATTAAATTACTTACTGGACTGTCTAACATTGCCTCCCTGTGCTTAGACTTCATTTGGGTCCAATGGCTAGCTCCAGGAGGGACAAAATTACTGATGTCACTATAGAGTCATCAAGTTTGGAGTGTACTGCACAATCCTCAGCACATATAGTCATTTTTTATAGGGTAGTCCCTGAACTACAGAACACCAGTATAGGTGGACTAAGGAAGCTGGAAATTGCGTTTCCCATTCATTCAAGTGAAAGTTGCTTGATGGGTAGGTAAACTGAAGACTTTGGCTTCAGTGTTTTTGCCCCATGGAGTCCTACTGTGACCTTCTGTTGTCTCTGTACATATATGACTGGCAAAACAAACTTTTCTAATATTGTACTCCTCATTTTTGTTGGATCTAGTGGTATGAATAGTGATAACACAACAAGTCAATAATTTGTATATGAGTATTTTTGGGTCTGTTGAACCCTCTTGGCCTGTAATTCTGACCGTGGCCACTACTCAAAAATCACAGTTGATCCTGAGGGCTCGCTTTATAGTCTGGTATAAATCACTTTCTTGGAGGTCAAAGGCCACATATTTTTTTGGTCTTCACACCTTTCCTGCTGTCTTTCAAAAAAAAGTGCCTTTGGAAACATCCAAAGGCACAAGCTGCTCCTCCTGTGTCTGGGATGTGCTTTTAACATACCAGATAAAGCTTGTTTTATTGTGTGTGTGTGTGTGTGTGTGTGTGTGTGTGTGTGTGTGTGTGTGTGTGTGTGTGTGTGTGTGTGTGTGTGTGTGTGTGTGTGTGTGAGGGTGTGTGTGTGTGTGTGTGTGTGCGCGCGTGTGCGTGTGTGTGTGTGTGTGTGTGTGATTGAAGCAACCTGCAGGTGTAGGAACATCCAGTAACCTACAGTATCTCCAACCTTCAAAAACCCCTTTATGTTCCACCGCCAGATGTGAAGAAAAGCAGTGAGAAATTGTGGCAAAGAGCCAGAAGGAATTGTCAGGAAGCTGCTTTAGGAGGACATTGTGTGTTTTCACTTTCTTTGTCTTTTTGTCTGTCTCACAATAATTTTGCTCTTGCTTAATATTGCAGAACCATGAGTGCAACTGCATGTGAGGAGAAAAGCAACATCGGCAGCCAAGACGTTTCGTCGCCAAAGATCATTCTCTCTTTGGCCAATACAATAATAGTTCTCAATACTTTGCCACAATAAAACCTAAACACCTGATATTCTGATGGTCCCACCCTGCAGTAAAACATTCTGGACACACTGTGCATCATCTCCAACCCAATTTGCCATCTAGAGGTAGAGAGGTGGAACAGCAGAAGCTCTCACCATAGGGGAAGGAGATGAGCATGCTCACAACAATCAAGATCTCTGTTTTTTCACCCCTGTGATTTTGGTTTGGGATTTGGACAAAGTCATCCTAGATCTCATCTTATCTTAGAAGCGACATGTCTTAGAGACAAAAGGAGGATTTATGCAGCAGATGGCCGAAGATGTGTGCACACACTCGGCACTCAAGTTTATAGTCATATACATGACAGAGAGATTTGGCCTCACAAGGTCAACACATCAAGGCTAAACAAAAGTGCTAGTTCTATCAATGTTTATCAGTTATTCCCATTTAAAACACTTGGTATCTGTTATCTCACATACCACAACAAACAAACAAACACACGGTTGTACTGATGCATGCATACACACCTCACTTATCTTTGTACAGAACATATGCTAAACTAACAAGCAATCTTTGTGATATTGATCCCCTATTAAGGCTCCACAGCTCTCCCCAGAACAGATGTCAGGTGAGTATCCCACAGATTGATATTTTTAATAAAATGAAATGAGTACAAAGTACAAAGTAGAGGAAGAGGAGGAATGAAGGCCACTCTTTTCATGGATGAGAGGTAGGTAGGTGCATTTGAGTGCGTGTTTGTGTCTTACTTGGCAGCCCTTTTCACGTTTCGCCTCTACTGATGTGGTTGGCGAGAAACTTTTTATAAAAGCACATTTGAAAACTCTCAGATGTTACAAGACGAAACACCCACGTGTTTGTATGTGTGTGTGTGCGTGTGTGTGTGCATGCCAGTGAGTGAGCTCAGATTGACTTGACTCTTTCACTTCAATCACATCTTTGTAGGTCTGCTTGTGGATCCTATAAGCAAAGCGCAGGGGGAAAGGTTGCATAGCAGAGCTTCAATGGTTTCTTTGGCTGAGCCATAAGGGATCCATAGCACCCGCAACCTGACTGGCAGGCAGATGGGTGAAGATGAAATGATAAAATATCAGATAAGAATCTGTCAAAATTCAAATATGCACTAGTCAATAATCCATGTTTTTATCCATACACCTGAACAAGTACTATATGAGTTTGATAGACAAAGTGACACAGTGAGATCAACCCAATGAAGGATAGTGAAGAGATGCTGACTTGATAGAACAGCAACAGATAGTTTTTTTAGATATACTGAGCAAAAAGTCATTACACTCTAAACAGTTACAGCTCTATGATAAGTGAAGAGAGATGCACATAGACACAAGCTTACACACATTACATATTTGAGAATGAGGCCTGTACTAACCCAGCTCCTCTCTTTGCTCTCCTCCTTTGCTGATGTATTTACCCGCCTGACAAATATGTGTCGTTTAATCAATGAATTGAAAAAGCTGTGCATATGAATAATAAATCTATGGCAACTGTACATTTTTAATTGATTCGTTCCACGTACAAACAGCTTGGAGATTAGGAGGCTTCACAAGCTCCCTCTGGGACTTGGTTTGATTTTCTTTTATCCACTAATGTATTTACTATTGAAGCTGGAAGCAAGGAGGGAAAAAGGATGTGATGAATATTTGACTATGAGAGTATGTGACATGCAATATGTCAGCAGGGTCTCCTGACAGTCAGTTTTATCCTGGTGCTCCTGTTTCACTTGTCCTTTCAAGAGCTGCTGTTCTGTGACCTCTGCCTTGGTAAAAAATTTGATTTGCATTTATGTTTTATGATGGCTGCTCATTTGAGAGGCTCCATCAACTAGACATATAATCTTTGATGCTAATGGACTAGTAATATCCATCAAAGCTCATTGTTCTTTCCTGCTGTTCTTTCTCCTTGATAGATCGTTTTACATTTTAAACTCCTGTCTGTGAAACCCCAAAGACTAAATAAATGAATCATTAACTATTTGTTATTGTTGTAATGACACGGGACATAAATTGTTGACTGACATACTGACAAATAGTCGAAATGTGATGTTGATTAATGATTCAAGAACAAAATTTGAATTTTGCCGTTTAACCCTGAGTTGAGGGAAACTCAGTTTTCTTTTCAAGAAAAACAGATCATTTAAACTCGGACCCCTAGAGAAGTTACCACGGTAACCATCAGGTGGCTTACGTTACTGCAACATTCCTAGTGGCGGTGTGAATGTGAACAGAAAAAGGCCCTCAAGGTCTCTAGTTCTCAGGGCCATTCCTCAGTGGGGTAGTTCCTTTAACTGATTCTCTAGAATCGTTTGGTCTGGAAACACCTTAAAGCAGCTGTTTACACAACTAAAAGTAACTTTTAAAAATGCTGGTGGCTGGTGCTGTATTGCTTTAGTGTAGGAAGCATCAAAGTAGGAGCTAAAAAGTCCCCCCCAAAACAGCATCCTATTATAGTTCTCAGTTCCTGTGGTGTGGACACACAAAAAAGGGAATTTCCTTCACCCCCCCCCCCACCACCGCAATAGGTCCGCACCTCCCCTAGGGGTCCTGCCCCCCATTTTGGGAACCACATAACCTAACCCTAACATGGCTGTCTTTGGACTGTGGGTGGAAGCCAGGGTACCTGGAAAAAACCCACACAGACACAGAGAAAACATGGAAACTCCACTTCAAACTTTGACCACAGGGCTTGAACCCAAAAACCTCTTTCTTTAACTTACCATATTTTTTGGACTATAAGTATTGCTTTTTTTAGTGCTTTTGTGTGACTTACAGTAGCCTATATAGCGACGTGATTTATATCTGTTCATTTACTGCCATTCTGTTGTCTAGTCACTAGCGTTAGATGGTACTCTTGGGACTTTTACTCATCTGAATGTAATATTGTATTGCTGAAAAAATAAAATATTATCTTTAGGCTAAAACACAACTCAATTAGTATAACACAAGTGACACTTTTGCCTAAAGGTTAGCACTATATTGCAAACTTCAAAGTGCAGATAATAAAGTATGCAGCAGAAACAAAGTTTGGAGTGAATGTTGGCATTCAGGCAACCTGAGAGAAGAGGCACGCCACTCCATCTACCCTAGAGTCAACCCCAGAGTTGTTTAAAGTTACTTGACACAGATAAATGAATTTGGTAATGCACTTTGGCTTATTATTATGCCTGGCTTCAAAACAGCCAAGCCAATCACAGCTGTTTATCTGCAATGGGGCGGGCTTTATGAGTGAGTTGTTTGTTATGTTGCTCAATGCGAGGCCCAAGTCTGCAAATCTTTCTACAACTGGCTTTTGCTGTTTACTCAGTTCAAAAATATGCAGAGAACTGCTATGTTTTTATAACAAAAATGACAACAGTCATTCATTAGCATCTCTACATACTGCAGGTCATTCACTGGTCTTACCGCCGCTTTGCTCGCATCATATCCTTCGTTTCTCTGCTTGGTTTATTCTGTGTTGAAGTTGATAATATGTGTTGTGTTTACAGCTTGGCTCTGCTCCCCCAAGTGGCCAAAGAGCCACTTATCACAGTTTAAAATGGAAGTGACAAATGCCAGGATTGCTCTCACAGTAGTAACGTGGTGACCTCTTGCCTGGTTTCTCACTGTGCTTCATAGTTAAAATTTAAGATGTAATGTAGTTTTAGAGGGCAGCATGGTGGACGAGTGGTCAGCACTGTTGCCTCACAGCAAGATGGTGCTGGGTTCGCAACCCGTCAGAGACCTTTCTATGTGGAGTTTGCATGTTCTCCTTGTCCTTGTGTGGGTTTTCTCCAGGTACTCTGGTTTCCTCCCATAGTCCAAAAACATGTATGTCAGGTTGATTGGTGACTCTAAATTGCCCATAGGAGTGAGTGTGAGTGTGTGAGGTTGTTTGTCTCTATGTGGCCCTGTGATGGACTGGTGACCTGTCCAGGGTGTACCCCTGCCTTTCACCCAAAGAGAGCTGGGATAGGCTCCAGCTGATCCCTGTGATCATAATTAGGAATAAGCAGGTATAGATGATGATTCCCCTGCTGACAGTCACCTGCCAGTGCAATAAACTCTTCAAGACTCTTGACTGGAAACACTCAAACTTAGCTGTCAGTATCACCTTTTATCCACTAAAGCTCTTGTGGTGTATACAAGCTCATGACTGGTTTCTGTGGTAGGCCTACTTGAAAATCATTCTGGGTAATGAAGTGCGTAAGGCATAAGCCGACATACCATGATCCAACAAAAATGACATATTTATAGCTAATAAGAGGTCCCATACATGAAATCATTTTCAGATATAAATTTATGTGCTTCTTTGTGCACAGTGATGTTGTTATCCATTAGGATATAGATTTACCCACCATGTGTTTATCAGCTTCATTTATGTGCAGTTAATTATCTCCATATTGCTGAACAGATGGTCCCTTCACTTTAGTAATTTCTTTCTGGGAGTCTGTGTTTATTCTAGTCAGTTCAATATGTCCCACCACAGTGATACCTCAGACTGATAATACTGACAAGGTCAGTCTTCACCTTTCTGTAATGATTTCAAAAATGGCTTCCTATCCACACTTTACTAATACTTGTCAGTTAATCCACTTTAAGTGCTGAATGAGCAGATGTGGTCATTTGGTATCTTCTGTAGGAACATACAAAATACCACCAAAGCCATGATTTGTCAGAGTATCTGCTGATTGACTTATATTGAGGTAACTGAGACCAGGCTAAAAAGTTCTGTTAATATTTTGTACTAAATCTTCATAATAATATATTTGAAACTTCTGATGTTTTAGTGAGAACTAAGCCCCTGCTCACCCACCCTAGTGTTTATTCTATCAGTTGGCAATTAGTACCTAATTTGCCAAAAAGTAGTGCAGGTATATGTACCATTCAACCTTGGTTGATTTGGCCCCACCAACAGCTGCTGGTAGTAATGCTAAGAACATTGGACTGTCTGTAACTTCTCCACTGAATACCCTGAAACATTTTCCTATTACTTTAACATTGACAAAGTGATGATTACAACAAGGTTGGAGGACAATATGAGCAGGAAGGACAGCTACTGGGCTTCACTGATAAGAACAGATAATCAATATTATAGAATTTAACACTCTTGTTTGATTTTGCTCGGTAATGTTATCATCATTCACAGGCAATACAGGAAAATGCCATCAAAGAATGACATTTCCTTCTGCACATGTCCTTGGACAGGCGTTCGTTTTAGATAGATAGACATTGTGAAAGACTTTTAACATTTCCACACTGGTGATGAACAGTTACAGCATTAATGGATTTTTTCACAGGTAGCAGTGGGCAAAAGTATGATGTACATAACCGTGTGATACAAACTGCTTAAAGGCAATTTTCTGCTGTTAGGACATTGTATATTGACCTTGCTATAACAATACAATCTGTCTCGCCTCACACATTTTATGTAAATATGTTCCCTATGTTTTTTCTATAGTAAGAAAAATAGAAAAAGTTTTCCAAGTGGTCAGTTTCTTTCATAGATTTAACATCTAGTCTGGTTGTTGTATGACTTTCCCTATTTTACTGCTACTCTAAAGTGACTGAGGCAGTCAAAAGGCTATTTCTATGCTTGAACATGTTAAAAAGTTATCCTGCACCAGTCCTCCATGGTTGCTTGGGATCCTAAACTTGAGGCCTGTACTGAAGGTTAGACTGGGACCTGTTTATGTGTGCTCCACAAGCAGCAGCTTCTCAACAGTCTGTGTTTTGTCAGTGAGTCGCTTACAAAACACATCAGTCTTGCAGTCAGATTGTTCCACAGATGTGGGGCTGACTGGTTTCCAGCTGCTTTGATGTGATGCTGGAGTTTCTAGATTCCACGTCTGTCTTTCTGTGTTGGCTGACGACGGAGGCTGCCGAGGGTTAGATCTTATTTGTGGTGCTCTGCGTAAACAATGCAGTCACAACAAGCCAAGTCAACCTGACATCCAAAGAACAGGAGTGTAAGCAATGTTGGGAGCTGGGGCCCAGGCTTTCTGTAAGCCATCGTAATCAGTGACACTGAGATGGAATCGCTGCAGATGTGATATGGAAGTCTTGTGCCATAACAAAGAGTTAGGGAAAGCTATATCTAATCTTGCTGCTATGTTCTTATTTGTAACTTTGTTGGGTAAACAGTTGGTGTCTCAGGAGGGATCTCATGCCTCAGTATCAGGTGGCAGAAGTTCAAAGGTAATGTAGGGGTCATGGGATGGAAGTGGCAGGAGGGGATTTGGTTGGGACAGGGCTCCTGTTGTCCCCAGCTGTCCTGTCCATGTCTTCTCTGACTGTAGGGCAGCCCCAGGTTAGAAGGCCACCGAGAAGAAAGGAAAGAGGGAGAAGGGTTGTTGAATCCAGGCTATAGTCTGGAGGAGGGGTGCAGTGCGTATACATGAGTGTGTATGTGTGTGTTTTGTGACACCACGCACTGTCATCCCCTCCCCTCCCCTGTTCTCACACACACAGGGACAGCGTGACCAGACATCCCTTTGGCCTCTGATATATTTATATGCTCGGAGCAGTCTCAGCTCAGAGAGGGAGAACCACGAGGTGCACCTGAGCAAATATTAACATCCTCTATAAGGAGCCTTTGATGTGTGGGGGCCAAAGCCTGGGGTCGGCACCCCTCGGCAGGCTTGGTTTGGAGAGAAGGGTCTGCAGAGTCAATAAAAGGAGTGGGAAGATCCTGAAGAACGGACAAGCCAGACTCCCAGCCAAACATGAATGCTCTGCAACACATTTTGGGGTCAGGGAAATGTGCATCCAAATTATGAGGGTTATTTATTTAAAGGTGGGATTCCGAAAAAATAGTGACCCACTAAATACACTAAAATGTCAAAACAGTTTGCATCAAATACACAGTTGTTAATTGAAAGTAGACAAACTCTCATGACTTAAGGTGATGCTTAACATTTTTTTTAATAATAAAGGCTTTCCTGAACTGTCAAAAGTTCATAAAACTTAAATGCTCACAAAAACACACACACACATGCACAACGTATTTGAAAGAGGAAAAAGATTAACTTCTAGAGACTGAAGTGTCTTTGCTGCTAAATCCCTTTTCAAATGTTGGGAAGAGACTTGAGGGAAATAAATATATAAAGTCATCCAAGAACCAGGCTAAGTGGTTTATCTCCTTTCATCTTGCCACCGTTATATGAGGACTAATCCTGCCTTGTGTCTTCAGTTCGGAGCCGGGGCCCCTCTGAACTACATTAAATAGAATAGATTAGCTCCTCCAAAAAGTCACAAGGTGGCATTTCAGAATCTGCCTTGTTTTTTGGTGCCATAGATAGAAGACGGCATGAGTCAGTATCTGTGCTTGGCTTTGTCTTTGAGTGTGTAGCTGACATCTGAGCCCTCACCAGAGTGTGGGGAGTTTTTGCAGGATTGCTGATGATAACGCGACATTGATTGTCTTTTGGTGGCCAGGATTGTTTGAAGTTTGAAATATCTGTGTGCGAAATACTTTTTGCAGTGTGTTTGTGTGTGAGATACGTGTTTTGGAATGTATGTAGCTGTGTGAAGAGGGTGTGAAGAGCTGATAAAACCATGTGAGCCATTTAGCAAACCATTGTCTGCAAGAGCATTGTTCTCCATCTGTTCATCGCAATGTCCATTCCTACAGACAGGACAGTTTACTGCAGGAAGTGGAGCGTGGGTGTGTAATGCAATTAAATGACTCCTTCATCTTGTTTGAATTGCTTCATTTCATTTGGTCTTACTAATTTGGAAGAAAAATCTGATAAGGCGACGCCATTGCGTGTTTTCACATCAAAAGTGATGGATGACAATGTTTCCACTGTGTTTCCTCTTCATCTGCTCACTCAGACTTCTAAGGGCAGTGGTGATTAGATCATCTCCAGCTCTCTACACAATGAGCTATTGTGAGGAGAAGCAGGCATAAATTGGACTTGTCAAAGCGATCTAGTTAAGGCTAGATCAAAAGCCTCACTCAATACTGCTACCTCTCATTCCAGGAAGACTTGGTTCTATCCTCACAACCTAGTAGAAGTGCAAGTGTGTGGGCAGGATATGGCCTCAAAGAACTGGAATAAGCAGGAGAATGAGAGCTGGACACAAAAAACAGGTGAGGTTTACTTAAATTACAAAAAAACTCCAAAAAGACAAAAATACATAAAACTACCGCAGTAGGCCAAAGACAAACTAGGAACTGCAGCATTCTGCCAGTTGAAATAATCACACACGAAAGACAGACATCTAAACTGTGGTTAAATACACTATTGACTGACAAACAGGTGAGATAAGCACAGGACTGAGATTACATTAAAGCTCAGGAATGGAAGAATGGGAGGTGACGGAAATCTGGGTGACATGGAGTGTAGTGGCAGGATCCCAGCGAGCGGACTGGAGTTTGATCAGTCACCTCAGCTGGAGGCTTAGAAAGAACTTTGACAACTTAACATCAGTCAAGAGGTTCCAGCAGTGAGTATGCCAAGAGACCCACTTTATGAGTGTGTATATGCATGAAGAATTGTATATTCATTTTTGAGTGTGTATATGTATATTATATGCATGGGTTGTCCGATACAGCTGATGAGGTGTGCAGGAGGTTCTCCAGATGCCCTGAGTTGGGGGGAGTATTAACAAGACCACAGCTATGCCAGATATGCCTAAACCAAACAAGAGGAGCTGAAAAGATGAAGGCCGCACACAGAGGGCTCCCAAATCAAAGGAAAAGGGAAAGAGGAAAAAGAATGGTAGGCATTGATCCCATCATTACTCCTCTAATCTCATGTCAGATCGAGGCCTAGAGCACAGATTTCACTACGTAAAGGAGGCTGTTACCCTTTCAGGGAAAATCATGAGGTTTTGATTTGTTGAAAGATGGGTTGGGTTATTGTTTCCCATGTCTGATTGATTTGGAGGGATCATTTATTAACATGTCAAAATATAGGCAATTTGATGTTATTTATGTACATTCATAAATCGTACTCTTACTCCATCTCTGCACGGCTGTGGTACAGTACAGCACATGTGCCCGAGTTTAACCTCATATTTCAAGTGCTCTGTGTTAAATTAGGAACTGAAAGCTGTTATAGCACATATGATGCAGATGTATAGCTCTTATAGTGTCAAAAAGACATTTATTTAGTGTAATTTTGAAATCTCATCTAACCGCTAATATGTAACACGTAATATGTAGCCAGCCTTAATCGTGTGTTTACACCAAAACTAGTGTGAAGCAAGCTGACAGCATCACTGCACATCTGCTAAAACACCATCAGACAACATATTTATGGATACTATATTTTAATTTTGCTATTAGATCTCTCTAAATATTACACATCGAACCTTCAAGAAAAGTAGGTGTAATACTAAATGGCTGCAATTGCCTTTTAAACTACAAAAATCTGTATAGCCGTCACTGAAACATGACTGGTTACATGTGTATTTATTATTTATTACTCATTATGCAACACATTGTTAGATGTTTGAGTTTGCTGCTTTTAATTACTGAAGCGTTTTGTGTTCTTGTCTGTCACTTTAAAGCACTAGTGTCAACGCTGTTTCTAAATGTGCTTTGTAAATAAACTGTCCTGATTTTTGTGATTATTTTATGCAGTTTTTTACTTATTTACCCAGCGTATTATAAAAAAAACATATATTAGGAAAAGAAGCAAAACGGCATATATTCACAATGCCCATGAAAAATCTTCATATTGAAACATATTATACCTTTTTCTTTATAAATGCAGGTAAATATCATTGTAACATTGTAACAGGTAGAGCACTGATTTTAGACATTTTATATACTGTTGGTTATTTTTATCTATAGCACTGCATCATATTCTACAAACCCATCAGATGCTTTGTGTGGAACATCTAACAACTAATGTGGTTCCAATGTGTGTTCACATAAATGTAAAAAAGACGTGGATTTTAAATATAAAGTTGCAGAAAATGTTAATATCCAAGGGCATGTAACTCAGAATTGTAACATGTACTTGTCATGGGTTCAGTAACAGGCTCAACCAATCTGGAGACAACACACCTTTTTGTAGTTTTACAATAAACTATTCTTTATTTTGGCTATGTAAATACAGAAACAGTTCACTGGAATCAGATTTCCTATTCATGAGCACAAACACAGCGGTGATGAAGAGTATCTATATGTAAGGTTAAAATTGTATTAAGAAAACCTCCTTAAGGCAGCTGTAATACCATCAAAGCTCCAGTCATGCTTTATAACAGAGTACTGGGACTTGGGTGCTGTTCTATTTTGGTATGTGTAAACAGAGGCCAGTAGTGGACGTCTATCTGTCAGCAGAAACACATTTTCAGGAGCATCAAATGAGGGCCAGAGCTGAAGAGCAGGCCGTCTTATTTAATAATTAATCAAGGTGCAGTTCAAGGCACACAATCTGATGAAAGCGCCATCTGTCAGGCAAAATTAAGCCTTTCTATCATTCCATTATTGTTGTTAGTTTAGGCTCATGTCTCTTTCATGCCTCAGCCTCTTCTCACACTTCCTCATTCCTTCCATCCTTCTCATCCCTACTCCGCTCGTCTTATCGTGAGTTTGGGTTCGTCAGCGTGTCAATTAAAGTGAGCAAGTATGTTGTTTCATTGCAAAGGACGTTTCATGTCTTGATAAAGAAGTGCTTTGAAATCTGTTTATTTTGCCTTGGACACTTTTTCTCACTGGCTAGCACTGTATGCTGTGAGTTTCTCTTATCTTCTGTGTGTGAACTAAAGCTGGAAAGAAAACACAACAAAGGTATGCAAGAGTGTGCTGATGTCACATGGATGATGATGACCCAAAAGGAAATGTTCAGCGAGCTTTTTAAGGTCACATAGACAAAAATTTAATCAAGACAGTCATATATTTCTCAAATATCAAGGCAGGGGTCAGGAATGAGCCTGAGGAATAAAATTTAAAAAAACTTCCCCCCAGTCAATTCAGGAAGTGTTTTATTTTAAACTATCATTTATTTGGAGTCAATTTGCTGACAGTCTTTATACACAGAAATGTTAATAGGTGAAAATTTGTCCAGGGTAAAACACCATATCAATGATATACTGTCACCTCAAGTATTTAATGTGGCTATTCAAATGCAGTGAATTCTGTAAATGATAACAATGAAAGTTTAAAGCTACACTAATTAATATTTTTATGTTAACATCAGGCCAGATGGCAATGTGTATTGGGAAGGTGTCTGTCCGAGTGTCAAGTTTGAGTAAAAGAATTTTCTTTCAACTCTGCAGTTGTTTTGGTTTATCTACTAAAATCTGAACAATTTCATTCATTCTCCCCGCTCTCATCAAGTGTCCTTCCTGCAGTAATAGGAATAAACTGATAAGTTGAGTTAATGGGAGCCCTAAATGTATGACAGACATGGAGAACAACATGCTAGTATTGCTGTTGAATGTCATGCAGAGGTGATATCAGTCGTCTTACCTCAGCCTTTTTTTTTAAAATTTTTTTGCTAAAAGGTTCATCATGTTTTATGTCAAGACTTGGTTATGCTACCCAAAGTGGTAAACACCTACATAAACAAATAATGCTTTGAATTCCTGTTGTGATTATTTCTTGTGTTCTTCTGAGTCAACACTATGTGACATTATCAGACATTTCAACTAACATGACTTTGCAATCTCTCCTTTTTTAAACTTGATTTTCCTTAAATGCCTCTTTTTACATTTTTTTTCCTAAATCAGATACAGCAGGCAACACTTTTTTACTGAACTGCAAAACAAAAGTGCTGTTTTTTTCTGACTACATGTCCTAACTCACCAACTGGATTAATTAATTTCTATAACCAAAGCTACTGTAAAAATATTTTTACTTTAAAGAGGGGCACCCTCACCTTCCATCAACACTATCCATTAACGTCAACCTTGTCTCTAAACCTAAAAGCCTTAATCAAACAAGTCTTTCAGCATGAGGTGTATAAAGTTGCACCTTCTGCATTCCAATCTTCTACCAGTGTGTGTTTGTGCATGAGTCTAGTAGATGCTCATTGTTAACAGTAGTGTATGTATAACTATCATAGATATTTGGCCTTCTCTCCTCACTGCCCACACAAAGCACTTTTAGGGCTATTTAACTCTAGCAGCATTAAACAAAACCAGAACTAACAGGAAAAAATGTGTCTTTGAAGAATATTTGTTCTTCAAACCTACACAGTTCTTCTTCTGCATAAAAGAAGAAGAGGAAAATTATAAGTTATGACAGATAAATAAAAATACAACTATAACTTCACATAATTCTGTCCAATACACCAGTAGGTGAAGTAAATGAGTCTTCATTTGTCTACTAAAAGAATAACATAACATAGCTTAACAAGGTATATTACAGCATTGACAGCATAAGATAGACAAGTATGTGACAGGGCTCTCAGGCTGAATCGGCACCAACTCAAAGTACAGCTTCCAAAACAAAGGCAAGGGTATATATACCCATATATCGCCATCAGCTTTACAATTACAACAGTAGGTAACAAGGAGAGGCCATAGGCCATGGCCCTGTTACTTTCTCTATGCATTTCCACCGATCTCCCTCAGCTGCTGGCCTGGGATCGGGAGGAGGATCTGCAAGTGATTCTGATAGCTCTGCACCGGCGTAAATGAATTTCTTTACAGAGCGCAGGCGCGAAGACTGGATATGACACATAGTGATAGCCCAGAGGGCTGTGCCCAATTCACAGAATCTTGGGTTATGATACGTAACCAACGTTACAATGTGAGAATTTTCCTACATATATAATATATTAACAAAACCAAACTAAACTAAAAAGGATTGCCAACAAAGCTGGCAGGAGTTGGGAAAGGTGACGGCAGAGCAGTCAGTACGAGTGGTTCCTTGGGTAGGAGCTAAGCTGAAAGGGATGGAACAAGGTACACCGTAACATGATTGCTATTTTACAACAAAAAGTAGCAAGTGTAAAATGAATCTAACCTACAGTGAGTGAAGTGATTAAACAAAAAATGGAGCGGTTGTCTCTCACAGAAGTGATGATGTGTGTTATGGGAACTGAGTGGGAACTGTGGAGGGAACTGGGTGATAATTCTCTGTGGGTTCAACAATATGAGCAACACTATTTACATTATATATAGTAATTTGTTTTATTGCTAATGCAAAACTATTTATTAGTTCAGCTTTAAAGTCTAAATTACAAGTATGCATCCACATTATGTTAGCTAGAGAGCACAGTGGATAAGCAGTTATATACATTCAAGTCTTATTGTATGAAATGTTTTTAAAAAATGATCAACTTGACATATTTGTGCAAATGTAAAATCTTTTATTCTACCACTTGAAAGGTTGTTCTCATGGATTCCTGTCCTTAACTAGCTTTACACCAAACCTACGTTGCTCATAAATCGTGTGTGATTTCAGCTGCCTTATTGTTTTTCATGGATGTGGGTGTCGTCAGGGTCGGCTAATCTACTTTTTACTTTTTACTTTTACTGCGAACTAACAGACATTAAAGGTGCATTAAATACTTGAAACTGTTCTCTGTCATTTTTTGAAAACGAAACAGTTTTTATTTTCAAATCCATATTTAAAAATATTTTCAATGTTTACTTTCATAGCACTTTCCAACTCTTCTATCATCAAGTTGTGAGCTCTGTTGAACAGACCATGTGGGCCAGACCGTGTGACTGCACTACTCCTTTCAACTGCCCTCATGATGTTTTGTGGGAATTTTTTGAGGCAACTGAACATTGCACAGTCATCAAAGTCAGTGTTTAAAAAAGAAAATCAGATTAGATGTAGAAGGCCTTTACCGTAGGCCTGTGATCTGTGAGTAAGAGTCATGATTCACACGTGTAGGTTTCAACCAAGCAACTCTGATGTCTTATTATACAGTAGCAAGACATAAAGCACCAGTTACTTTGAATGCAAACTATACTGTAAGTGTTTGTTTAATATGAATATCAGCAGCATCTTAATACATATTACAATTATAGTGTTAACCCAGTGAGAGTTGGAATATTTAATTTCACATGTAGATTAACCAACAGAAAACACCAAAGATCACTGACAATTGCGTAATCTGGCTAACCTTTAGTTAACACACAGCAGATCATATAGTGTAAGTGTCCATTTTACAGTCAATCAAAACATTCAGACATTGCTGATTCATAATGACACCAGAAGTGTTTTTCGTGTTGGCCATACTCTTTTTTAATTTTCTACAGGCTTGAAAGCCTGGCTGTCTTTGAGGTTGCGACTGTGAAGGTGTGTATGTGTGCCTGTTGAAGAAGGTGAACTGGTTAGGCCTGAGGCCTTTTGTTAAGTAGAGGGGACTGTAATTAGGATGGACTTCGTCTGGGGCCAATGGTCTAATTCAGTGGCGCTGTTAACAGCCTCACTAAAGATCAAATGCAGTGCAAACAGATCAAAGAGAGCAGTGGACTGGTTTGAAAGGGGAAGCTACAGCCTAAATTAATTAGGGCTTTTATTCTCCACAGTCAGGTGGCTGAGAGGAGACAGGTATGTGAAGAGCATAAAAGCAACATCTGGTCAATGTCCAGGGGTGCAGTGTCAATTAAGCTGTAACTGAGCAGTGTGTGTGTAAGTGTGGGTGTGATTTGCACACCTGTTCTTTCCCTTGAATGGGGACACCTGCAACAACCCCTTCACTTTCTTGGTATGTATAATTTAAATAGTAGTAATTTTTTTTAACAACCTGGATATTTTTATTGATCACCTTTATTGGCTTAACAATATATATATACATATAAATCTGTACCTGGAATGATCAAACAGGGACCTGAAGCAGGAGTGTAAACAGAAGCATAAATACATGGACAAACTAATGAGGGACGAGTGAAAACATGTAATGAGCAAAGTAAAGCTGAGGGAGCAAACAGGAACAAAACAGGAAGTGAAACTAAAGTAAAAGTCCAGAACAAGAAGTGCCTGGGGAACCTTGACAAGACAGACATGACTTAACGTACATACAGTGAGACAAGCAAACAGAGGATAGGTCATGATCATAAGATGCTAGTTAATGTAGTGCTGAAATGTTTACAATGAACATGATGTGTGTGTGGTTAGGAGAGGATATGGGCATTTTTTGCATACTTGTACTGTATTTTTGTATGAAGAGGAAATGAGAAATGAACCAATACACTGCATTGACCATCACATGCCTGCAGATTTGTGTTCTGAGTGTTCTACGGATGTTTGATGAAGTGCTCATACAGTCTCCATTGCTGCTGATTTTGTTGCATGCATGATTAACAGCTTCAGCACACACTGTGGTTGTCAGGTCGTTGTCCTGCTTAGGTGTATGTGTGTGTGTGTGTGTGTGTGTGTGTGTGTGTGTGTGTGTGTGTGTGTGTGTGTGTGTGTGTGTGTGTAAACGGTGACTGACAGCAAAAAATACAGTGGAAAAGCAAAGCAGAACCGATCACATCAGCCCTTAAACTCCTGCATGGTTATGGATATGGGAAGTTCCAGGTTATGGTTTGTTAAGTTCCTGTGGTGGAAAAACGCTAAGCTAGGCATTGCGCTTGAACATTTCCCACTGATGTCACATTTGATTGGTTCCCATAGATGATGTCAGTGTTTACTCTGTGTTTACTCAGCTTCTGCCTGAGAGATATCACACCAGGCTACCACGTGGACTCAAGCCTGATGAGTGGGTTCCGTAGTCACAGAGCCAGGGTCTCATTTAAGGGTAATCTGTTTGGCAGTGGAAAACAATGACGACGTCATTGGTATTTTGGCCTCTTGTGTGAAGTATGGCAAGGGGATCTGGCTTTCATCTAGGAATTCCTTTCCCAAACCCTTTTCACCACAAATTTCTGACGCTGTACAAATTTCCCAGAGATTCCCTCTTGGGATTACTGAAATACTGTTGCTGCCACAAGAATTCCAGCCTTGTACTTGTTCAAAACACACTTTTTTCGTGAGCCCTCTATGTTGTAGCAAGATGACAAACAACCTATGTGAAGTGACTAATAGCTGCCATGCATTATGGAGGCCTATAAAGATTAAACGCAATGCTAAGTGGAATCAGAGGGCTGTTGGGAGGTAATTACATGCCAGCCTTACCAACACCATGTTTCCTTGGGATGCAGCCAAACTTGCTTTAGTTTTCCTCTTTGAACTGACTTAACCCCTGGCTGTAACCTCAGGGGGTATGTACAGTATCTGATCCCTGCTAATGTTAGGCCACTGTTTTTTTTAAAATATTTTTTAAAATATCCACAAGATTATCCTGTGAATATTTGATTTGAATAGGTTTTTTTTTTTTTTTTGTTTTTCCTTTTATATCAGATGCCAGAACCAACAGAAAGCATGGCTTCTTGACCAAGCATAGAGATAATGAGATCCAATGGGGTTCTGCTACAAATACCACCCAGAACTTCCTGATCTCATTTCCACTTTTCATATCTATCACCTCCCTCTTGCTCTTTTCAGGGGCGGGAGCTCCTTGAACGCTGATCTGACATCAACCTCTTTCTGTCGCTAACATCAACTATTGCATGACGAACTATAAAGCCGATACAGCCGCTGTTTTTGTTTAACTAACATCCCCTGGAGTCAGCTGGGTGTAGCAATTGATGAATGGGAGGAGACACCTGACAGAAGGTGTGTTTGGTGCCATCTCCAATCTCTGTGTATGAATAATAATTAGGCTGAAGAATTTTGGTTAATACCCAGACAAAGAGATCAGGTCTGCACTACCTGCAACAGCTACGCTGACTGTGCTGCTCTGATGGCACAGTAAGATGTTTCCTAATCATCAGTCTTTACACAGCACTGCACTCTGAGCACAAACAGATTGTGCTGAATAAATTACACCATTGATTAACAGCTGCCCAGTCTGGGAACCTGATAAATGACGAGATAGAGCGAGTGGTGTATGGAGGAGCCAAGCTAATTAGCAACTAATTAAGCATTCACAAGCTGAATCCAAATGGGATTGGGGCTGTAGTCGGTTGGAGAAGTTTGGACGGTGTAGCTCAATGGCTCCTGCAGTCAGCAGCACACAGTTTAGAGCAGTAGTGGAATGGTTTGTGAGTGGCAGGATAATCATAGCTCCATAGCCCTGTGAACAACTTCAAAGTGGAGTGAGCAGTGCGCAAGGTGCATAGCAAGTGAATGGTGCAGAACGGGCGATACGTGGGGATGTTGTAGACACCGAGAGGAGGAAGAGTTGTTTCTGTTTGTTTGCAAGTGTGCACTTTAATAAACGATTGGCCTGTTGTAGGGGAAGTGTTTGCCATGCATAAATAGTGGTTCTTCTTGTTAAACCATCTCGTACTGAATGAAGGGTGATGCACTGTGGTGTGGGATAGCATTTGTTTTCTCTCTCTTTGCGTCTTTTTTTTTTGCTTTTGTCTGTCTCTTTTCCCTCTGTTTCTGTTTAAGGTTTCTATTTCTCCATGCAAATGAGAGAAGCCACATTGATTTGGCCTCGAGTTTCATGTTACTATGGCAACAACATAAAAAGTACAAAGTGCTTAAAGCACAGCACTTTTATCCCTGTGTCCCTCTGATCATCACAGGAAATTAGCATACCGGGAAACAGGAGAACTCACAGAGGAAAGCAATTGTGCATTTGGAAGGCCGCGCTGGCTGCCTGAACAAAAATGGGGGCTTTTTTCAGGGGACTTGGCAAATGAGTGGGGAAAAAAAAAAACACTGAGATGAATATAGACCAGTAGAGGAAAATATAATTATCTTTTTTTCCTGAGAAGATTTCATGGCATTTCATGGACTACTCTCACTGCTTGTATCAGTGTCATCCTGTCAACATACATATACATGTAAAAGTAAACACACAAACTAGTTATATATTCTGTCTCCACTTCCCTCTCTTTCGTACAAACGTAAAAATCAAACATAGGTTCACATTTTTCCTCATTTCATCATCAGCAGAGCACTGCAGGAGAGCAAAGCAGCATGTCTCCTACTGGCAATGTAAATGAGTGAGTCTGCGAAAGAAAGAGGGAGGATAGAGGGGTGGACACCAGGGCCAGAGCACCAAGGGAGATTAGAAGGCCAACATCAAACACCGCATCAGCTCATTAATGCATGTATGGGTGACCCGGACCCAGCACGGAACAACACAAACACATCAAAAAAGTCTTCCAAAGCCCTCATCTTGACCGTCATCACGCCGAGCCATAGGAAGGCTGTGAAATCCACCCAGAAGCCCCATAGATTTGAATTGTTGCCTTGTTTATTATGTCTCACTGAGCCGCAGAGATGGACAAAGGCTACTACAGATTGAGAATGGAGGGCATGGTATGGAGCTGACAAAATTAGATTCAAACCACCACCAGTGTGTAATGAGTGTACTTTCGACATGCATAAGACCAAGCACAGACTACTTCTCTGAAAAGAAACTAGACAAAAAAAAAAAACAGTCTTTTTCTCACACTGGTATCCGAGCCATTACGTTGGTCAGATATCTATATTGTTTTCCAATTTTGCCTGCTGCACGAGGTGGTTAGCTACAGATGAAAAACGTTACGCTTCAAACTGTCTCACTCACTGAATCTGTCTGCCTGAAGCCTACCCAGCATGCAATTCTGAAACAAAGAGTCCCCTTTTTGATTTCTACACAGCGTGACCTTTTTTGATTGGGTGAGATTGGTTGGCATGGAAATCAATACTGCATTGTGTATTTGATGCAGCCTTATCTCTTCTCCACACTGTCTGCAGGTAGAGGCAAGGGAGGTTGTGTATGTATGTTTGTGTGTGTGTGTGTGTGTGTGTGTGTGGTTATATGTGCGCTTAACACTAACACTCTTTCACAGCGTGTGGAACATAACAATAGTTCCTCGTCATGAAGAAAATTACTTTTGTGTGCCAGACAAAAAAGAAAGAAAAACAGCTTGAAATGAGACTGAGCAAACTGAAAAAGAAAAAAAAAGATTCTGTTTAGTTTGTCAGTGATTCTGGGAACATGTTCAGATATTATAATGAAACATTTCCTCCCTTATTACTCAAACTTTAGAAAACTGGTTCCAGACCTCCAAATTGTCTCCTACATCTCAGTTTTGTTGAAATAGGTTATATGCTGTCCCAGTTTGATGACGGCTTTTACTCAGGGGAAAAACAATCAACCAGTCAGTTAATTGGTAGAATTAAGAATGGGAATATAAGTTTCCTACACAGCTACCTCGCTACAGCGGCTTAAAAATATATACCCTTTGTCCACTTTACCCTGCAGTAAATTCAATTTTAAATTGATAAAATAGATGTTTACTCATCACTCGACACCCAATAACCCCTAATGACAAAATCAAAAGATGTTTTAAATATTTTTTGCAAAGCTAGACCCCTTATGTAGCACTGTATAAGTTTTGAGCTCTGTTTAAATTAAATTGATTGGACATAGTTTAGGAAGGCACATGTTTGTGTATGTAAGGTTCCATAATTCACAATGCTTTGAGTGTTCTCAGGAGCACAATGGGCATTGTGAAATATAAGAAGTCTCTAACCACCAGGACTATTCTTAGAGTCAGCCGTCCAGCCAAACACAGTAGCCAGGCAAGAATGGTCAGGGAGAAGACAAAGAACACAACAGTGCATCTAACAGAGCTTCAGAAATCCTCTGCAAAAAGGTGTCTGTAACCAGAGTCCATACAACATGAGACTGGGTCAGCACTTTACCACCACAGTGACCTGAAGCAAACAGCCAAGAAAATATTAGAGTGTCTTCAGGAAAAGTTTCCAATCAAAGCCCAGACTTAAATGCCATAGAACATCTGAGAAAGTAATTTTCACCATTTTTCACAAAGTTTTTTCTTACAATTTTTAGTTTTTAAAAAAATACCATCCATATCCAAAACCCACTGATCCTCTTATCTAAAATATATTTTTTCTAGTTGAAATCTTTGCAATGTCTACTTTTTTCTGCTGTTATTACAAAGATGTCTGAGGACAGCATTTTGACTCGCACAGAGAGTTGTCTTTTCTGTTGATCTGTGATGTTTACCACAAACATCTAGGGCTTATGCGAAATGGTTTTTGCTATAGCCTGCTAAAAACAGGAAATACTGAATAAACAATATGAGATCATTCCCACATTATCCAAATATATGAGGTAAGCCACATGACATATTGTTAACAAAGGCTTGATTTTTACTTGCAGGTTTTGAATGAGGTCTTCATATTTCTGTGTCATACAACAGAATCGAAGAAAACATTCATGTGTATTAATTTTTAGAACAGTCATCTGTGGACATTATACTGAGTTTAAATAACGGAAACTATGGACGACAAATCAGTTTTCTTCATCTTTGAAAGTGCGCACGCTACATACGGTCTTTTATCTGGAGACAAATATAACTTCATAGCGGTGTATCTTTGCTTTGTGTTAGGATGCAATAACAACATTAAAAAATATCTCAGAAGATGCTCAGTATGTGCTCAAAAACTGTAACATCTCCTGTGTTGGTTAAGCTAAGCAGCATGTCACAGAGAACCATCAAGGTAGGACTACACCCTGATCGGTTGTTCTCTCCGGACGCCTGCTTTTCTACCCCCACATCTCTCACTTACACGTGCCTCAAAGTGGCAGAACAATCACGTCGGGTCAGTCCGACTGGGGACAAAGCCAGTGGACCCAGCGGGAAAATGACCTTCACTGAAGCTCACCATCAAATGAATCCTAAAGACAAAAACTACACAAGGCTTTCTTTGCTTGTCAAGAAAGTCTACACTCGGTGACAGACTTTTTTTCTTGCGCATTGAGGATGGAGAATCTAGTATGTTTCAGAGTCATTATGTGATTTTTTTTCCTCAGGGAAATATACTAAAGACCCATTTATTCAAAAGCAATCTATGGTCTTTTAGAAGATTTTTCAAACAAATTTCTTGAAAGGAATTTATCTGTAGATAGGCTGATGCTCATTGTTGCAGTTCAAAGCTCAACTATAATTTTCAGATGGTAATTTGACAGTATAATATATATCGGTTCAGGGTGTTTGGTAGTAGACATGCTTTTGAGAAATCACTATCATGATAATTTAGTAAAAACATCTATCTACATAACAAAAGATTATACATAGGGATAAGCACCATGTTTTGGCAAGATCCTGTCTGAATCCTGCCTATAGGGCTACTTTAACTGCATATCAATAACCACAGCAACCAGCTGTTTCTCACTGCGCACCTCCAAAAGCTGCATCTGAAACCATTTAAAACAAAAGCAGTCACAGTTTCCACAGTGCATTATAGGCATTCCAGCATGGCCTTTCACTCCATGCTGCGAAGCCTTGCTCAGCAGGGGAGCACGGCATAAAGTGGGCACACAGCAACACAAATATGCGTCCGACTGTGCACTCCCCTCAGGAACACTAAGGGAGGGAGAGACAGAGAGAAACAGCTTCTGAAGTCAAAAACTTTTTCCCGCCTCAGATAAAAACCGTTCTTCTTTGAGTGCTTTGTCTCCTGGCCCGATCAGGGGAAAAGAGAAAAGAGGAGAGCTGTCTTACTGTGGTGGGTGTTCGTATAATAGGAGACAGAAAGGGAGGAACAATGGGGAATGTTAGCCCATGGAGAAGTCTTTCATTCACAACATAGTGTACTAGGCTTTTAACCATGTGTAAAGAGATTTTAAGCTTCATTAAAGGATATTTATTTTAGAGTAATACTGAATCAAATGACAGTATTGTCTTGTCAAGCTCACTGAGAGTTGATACATAAGGCTGGAACACAGAACAAAACCAGGATTAAACTACCAAACCAGGCAATGGTCAGGAAACTGGGGGCTTATTATGGGACTATACATACTTTATTTTGTAGTAATCGTCATAACATGCCATGTCTGTCATTTTCTTTATCAAGACAAATCACAATGCATTATTTTGCTTACCACAACAAACAAAGAAGCCATGTCCGAATCATTACTGGTTTGTAAACAATGTATCATGCACACAGATCATGGCTGTAGTTGGTTCAATTTAAAGATATCATGCACACTGTAACTAAACAGTGGTTACTGTTGACTGGAACTGGTTTGAGTCTCCTGTGTAACTGACAAAACGTGTGTGTTCTATAACCATGATGGAATATTTGGGAATTTGCCTCATTACCTTCTGGTCCAATTTCCATTTCCATTTCTAAGACATCTGGGGGATTTTGTCCTGGCATTTCATGATCGATGTTTCATCAGGCAGGTCATTAGCCTTCTAACTGGAGCTGGCAGGTTCAAACCATCATTGTCTTCTTTTAATGAGGCAAACTAGCAAAAGTCATTACATAGGGCACACTTTTAAGGCGTTTATGTTGGTGTCTGTCTTCTTACTTTTGAACCAGATTGAGTTTTCTGCAGATATTCTGCAGCAGCCTTGCCTGTTGACAGCAGCATGGGAGAATTGTTAATGCAAGTGAGCAAATTCATAGTTTGACGAGCTATGTCTCAGGCACCTTATATATTTAGCCATACCACACAAAAAATATACATACTATAGGTGATATAAAAAGCTCTTGGCATATGTGTTGCAATGACATCATGTACAAGTGTTTTCATTTTGGCTGGCCTTAACATGTGGCTTACTGCATATACTGTAGGACTGATTAGGGATTTCCTGATCAGTTTTTTTTTTTGCCCTAATCCTGATCTAAGCCCTTTAATTCTGGGTACAAAGTCTGACCCAATGCTTATTTATTTTTGTATTTGCTCTATATTTAGTTATTACACTGTTTACTTAAATGTAGACTAAATTTGTAAGTGACACAATGTGACACTTTGCTTGATTGGGTACTTGGTCTATACTACAGAAACTGGAGATCCTTGTGAAGAATATGGCAATGTGAATTTAAATAAATGATATGAATATGAATGAATGGAAGTTAACTCCTGAATCTAAATTGATGCAATGAGGGTAAGCAAGAGACAAGATGTATCACAAATTAATTAACAATAGCAGCAGAATTAATAATGACAGCTAACATGACCTGCTCCTGGCAATGTTTGTCATTTTAACCAGTGAAGACAATTGTTTGTGCCGGCTAAAAATGAAAAGCTGCTATACTGATGTTTGCTCATTGCTCAGTAAATAAAATGACGCTATTTTTTGCTTACATGTGCATCAGAATGATTGCAGTGGAGAGTCATTGTCGTAAAGGCAGCAATGCAACACTGACAGTAAAGGCAGGACTGGATGTTCACTGCTACATTCTAGCAGCTTCATACGAACCTGCACACATTTACAAAACTACCTTATTAAAATGTGTACGTTCTTCACCATATTTTCTAAACTCTCATGCTGTATATTAACATGTTACATTCAATTACTTTAAGGACACCATCTTAAGTCTACGTTTCACTTTTAAAGCCACGAAAAGAGATTTACCTGTCATCTGAGCACCCTCTTAGTTTAAAGAAAAAAAGTGTGCTTTTGATCCTTTGACTGACTATAAAGTCTCAAATGAGAAGTTAATTTTCCAGTGGAAATGCTGACAAAACAACTTCACTGAACATATATTACAAAGGCAAAACAGGAAAATGATCCATCATTAGAATAAGGGATCAAAGTAGGTGCTCTTCTTCATGGTGTTTGATCACAGCACAAGCTATGAGCATTTAAAACTATTATGGCATAGAAAATGTGGCCACAGAGTGAGAGGTCATCCTTGGCTTTGCCCCCAGACAACTGCATTACCTCTCCACGCCCTTTGACCAAGTTTAGGCCACCAGATGTCTCCAGTTGTTGCCTCCCCCAGGGCTAAAGCATCCTGTCCTCACCCGGTGGCCTCCACTCATCTCATCTTTCATAGAACACAAGAGGCAGGAAGTATCCACGGGGATCAACAGATGCAGGCAATAGCCACAAAATGGCTTCCTCCTGAGCTGACCATGTGGCTTCTGCAATTGTAAAACTGCAAAACAACAGGCAACACATGTCACAATATCATCATGTGCCCTGGCATTAAGACAAGGTGCCTCACTGAAATGTTTGGAGAAAATCAGTGACTGATGGTGTGACAGTGCAGAACAACCTGTTTGTATAAATCCAAAATCAAAGCAAATGCACCACTGTCATTGGTTTTGATAGTGTCATTGGTTTTTTGATAGAAAAGTTAGTTTGCTTATTTAGATGGTTTTTAAAATTTTTTTTTGTTTTGTTTTGTTTTTTTTTTTGTATAGAAGCACAGCCAGAGAAATGATTTTGGAGTATGGACGGCAGGGCGAGTGAAACCTGCTGAATGCCAGAGTAAATAAATAAAGTAAATAAATCGGTGGATAATGTGAAGCAATTGTAGGGGTGTGCATAATCAGGGATTTGGAGGCTGCTCACTCTGCTGCTCATCTTCTGACTACAAAACCAGACTCGGCCATCCCTCCGCCCCTTCTCTCTCTCTCTCTCTTGTCTCCCTCTCTCTCTCCAGCCGGCGATAATCTGTTCCAGTACACTTGCCATGAAATGAGCGATGCAGGAATCGTAATGCACTGGACAGGCAAAGCCTAACAGATAACATAAGCCCCCTTCACTGTCCCCACATCCCCCCCTTACCATTACCAACCCTCACCCCCTTCCATTGGTAAATCAAGGCCCCTCGGCTGTAAACAAGAGGAAGAAGATTTGGCTCATTACAAGGGAAGTTGTTTTCTCTCCCTGGCTCTTCATCTGCTATATAATATCTGTGGCAGGCTGTCTCGTCACTTTATGCTTGCGTCATATTTCATGTTGACCCTTGTGACCTTCTGCTGTCAGGCATACAATGAGAGGCGGTTGTTGTGGGTTTTGTTCTCCTCTCCTGTTTATAGTTGTGATTGTCATTTGGCTAATGTATGCGTGCAAATATACATGGGCCTTGAAGCCAAAGCCTTGCAGAACTGACAGTGGTACTCGCTAGTCTCGCAGGGTGGAAGAAAGAAGGCTGTTTTGATGGTGATGAATATATAATTTTTGTATTATTTTTTGCTTTTCTTCTTTTTTCTCTGCTGTCTGCCTTTAGTCCTCTCTTTCCTTTAGTTCCTTTGATCTGGCTTTGGTTTGAATGTCATACCATCTGGATGAGTTCACTCTGGATGAATCTCAATCCACAAACACTTAAATAAAATCATTTTTCCACAAATTCCATATGTTCATGTGCTTTACTTTAAACCCCATACATTTCATTCTCAATTACTCACTATGATAAGCAGTGCAATCATATCTCTAACAGGAAAAGCTGTATCTAAAAAAGATAACCAGATGCTCTTTTGTTTCTTTACAGGCCTATGGCATGGTACTAGCTAAAATGAAAGTAATACAGCTTTAATATATTGCAGAACTACATATTTTGACATTATAATGTGTTGCAAGAAACACTGATAATACAGAGATCTTCACTGTGTCTGTTGAATTTATTGTACAATTAAAACTGTCACCCTGATTCTAAAGTATGCGCTCCACCAAAGAAAACAATCCAAGCCCTAAAGCATTTCATTTGGATTCTGTGTAAAGGCAGATCAAAACTTTACGAGGGCGAGGAGTGTATTCATCTCTGTGAGCAACAATTACATTCGACTGTTGATGGGGACCTCCCTGGCAGCATGTTTGACAGCAAACAGCAAACAGCCTCGGCTGTGATCGATAGACTCCCAGCCCCTGTCTTCCCAAGTGCCTTGTGGTTTTGGAGGTTCAGAAAATCTGCCACGAAGCGGGGCCCTCCCATTTTGTCTGAACCAAACATTGTCCGGGTGGCTTCTGCTCCCATGCTCCTCAACTGCTGGAATGCCGGCATGCTGAGGATAACAGGGCTTTCTAAGATCCGACCAGGACCTCTCTAATTTGAGCATCCACTCCTGCCACTTCCCCTGACCAGAAACCATTTTAAATTGGTGGCCACGTAGAAGTAGGAATTCCCCTTTTCCTCCTTTTTAATGGTTTATTCACTTCTGTCTACATCCACCTCTATCTTGGCTGATTAGAAAGCAAATTTATTTCCGCTCTGGTTTATTGTCCTTCATATAAAATTGTGGGATTCTATGTATAAACACAAAACTCCACCACCTTCACCATCAGCACCACTCTCCAAGCACGCAGACATCAGTGACAGACACAGCGCAACAGCAGACCTGTGTGTTAGTGCTCTCCCAGTTTTGTATGTGCAGGTTGTTCCTGCCAGTGAGCACTGAAAGAGTGACAGACCACCCACCTTCTCTGGCTCTTCCTATTGATGTCAGTTTGGCGTCAGTGGGAGGGCAGCTAATGGGATTTCACTATCAGCACCTCAGTGTAGCCACCATGTCAGCTCTCCCACCTCCATAGCACTCCGCAGTCAAGTAAGGTAAAACTGCTCGGCTTGGATTGCTAAAGACGGACTGTGAAAGGCATGAGGCATTCAGTACAACATAATGCAGTTTTCAAAACAGACACAGTAAAGGAAATAGAGACTCACAGGCAATGAAGAAACCACCTAGAAATAAACCAACCTGTGAGCAAACTGCCAAGGTCACCTTAACATACAAAGAAAAACCTGACAGCGCTGGGCAGCGACGCATGTATGTCAACACTGTTTTCAATAACCTGTGATGTGGGGCTCGCAATTCAAAATTCAGTAATCACATTACAGTGACAAGTTCTTTTTCAATCCTGTTACAGTTACAAATACATGTTGGAAAGTATGAATTTTCTCTCTGTGCTTTCTGAGAACAGTGCTGCAGCACATAAGCACATATTAGCTGCCACACGGTTTGGCTGAGTGGAGAAGCGGTGAGCTTCTGCCAATAGGAGAGAAATACACTGTTAAATGCCAGTAACTCCAGAGTTTTCTTATTTTCACTCTGTGTTGTCTTAGCTGCTAGTTAGCCACCATTAGCTTTGCTGACATTTGGTTAATGAGCCTTCAGGTGATGACGGGACTGCTCCGGAGTGCTGCATGTGGTCAGCCTATGCTAAGGTTATGGTGATGGTAAGTAAATACCTCTTATCCCAACTGCTGGCTGCTCATTAAACCACTTCCTTGTTTTTGTTTTTTTTTGATGAAGCTGGCCTGACTAATAAAAGTAAAATAACAAATATACATACTCATATGTATATGAGCCTAATATACATACTCATAAAAGGAATGCAAGGTTACTTTTTCACAATGTTATTTTTTTGTTAAATACTTGTTTGGGTGGACATCCTGAAAACTTCCAGTCTACAGTAACAGATTTTAATATCAGGATAACAGCAGGGAAAATGGAAACTTTTTACGCTAACAACATTTTGATAATTTAAATTTCCTCTTAACTAATCCTCTTTAGCTCTGTAATTTTGTTGCTTAATTAGGAATGGGATCCTTTCTTGCACTGCTCGATACATGACTGTATGCTGAACAGATGACGCTCTGGATTTTGGTAATGTGAAAACAACCTCCAGCAGTATGCCTTGTTAAACAATTCGAAGTATCTGTTCTCAGTGTTCTTGCAAAACATGTATGGAGTCTTTGTTGTTATGACTTTCCTAATGAAAACAATCAATAACTACAACAGTCTTAGTTTGAACTTCAAGCCAAGACAGACATTATTGCATTTTAGCAACATTTGTTCTCAACCTACAAGCAAAGAGTTTACTCTTGGCATTGTAATGTGTACAAATAGCAAAATACACCAGGCTGAAGTCTGGTGAATGGTCACTAACCAATCCAACGTAATCCAACGTGTTAAGAAGAATGTGGGCACTGAGTGAGCCTGCAAAAAATAAGCACCTCATTACAGCCATACGGCACTTTTTTGTCTCAGTTTGTGCTTCTTGTTTTTTAGCCTTCTATGAGACTCTGTTTCTCTCTTTCAAAGTTTACAGCTATTGTCTGAAAGTTCACACTTTTAGTTTGGTGGCAGCATTGCACACTTTTTTCCCCTTATTTTCTTTCTTGCTTGTGTGTTGCTCCACATCAGAGATCCAGAGAGGGGCCTTTTGTGTCAGACTTTGCCCCAAAGGCAGTCGTCTTGCAAGGCAGATTAATAATTACAGAGTACACAACATTGGGGAAAACAATTTCAACATCTTTGATGTCAAACATGAGAGGAACCAAAATTACAAAGAAAAAAAAAAGGATGACGAGGAAAGGTCTTGAAAGATGGTCTTTCTTTCTGTCTCCCTGTCTCTTGGCAGTGTTTCCTGTTATTGTTGCTTTCTACTGTTTCGCAGTGCATTAAAAACATTAAGGAGGACTTAAAAGAGAGAGGCGTCTGCCCCTGAAGGGCCACATTTGAGAAGTGGCATGGCAAGTTTTCTTTATGACAATGTCACAGAAGATGAGAAGGAGCTATATATAATGGTTCGTAGGCTTTGGTCCATCTGTTTACATCTTTGGGTACTTCAGTAAAGTCATATGATGTTGTTTGTTTTATATAGCATTAGGATAAATAGAAACCACGGCCAAATATAGGAGGACAGAGCTGTCATGGTCATGAGTTATGATTATGGGCTGTAATTGAAAGGTTGAGGGTGCACTTTCCTTCGCTTCACTATGAAACTCCCTATAACTGAAAAAAGCCACAGATCATTGGAATGAGAATTTACAGTCTCTCCTGTCTTGTACTTTAGAAAAACAACACTTTTTTGTGTTGCATAATACAGAGTGATGGCCTCAGGCAGTCCTCTAAACACAGATGATTATTATCTCCTCTTAATAATAAAATCAAATGAATCAACAAATCAAAAACAAAGCAACCATAACCACAACTGCAACTCAAACATGTTTCCTACAGATCTTGAAAATCCCTTTTGACAAAAGCCTGTCCTGAATTTGGGTTTATTGAGATTATACCTCATTCATAATGTGGTTCTCCTAGTGCAGCTCAAGTTTTTGGGGGTATTACCAACACCCACTGCTTAGTTGGCATCTACTTACAAATGAAGATTAATACTTACCACACTTTGTTGACAAATACTGCAAAAGCAATATGTCAATTTAAAACACAATATATGTTGTAAAATAAGCAACAGAATCCTCAGCAAACATAATTTATGATTTCCCATAACACTTTTTATAAATTGCATTCTTATGCCTGGTGTAGTGCTCTTTATTACATGCACTTAATTTGAATGTGAGAGGGACATTTTGCAGTGACACTTCACATGTGAACATGTTTACACAGATCATCCATAACATTCACTTTCAGTTGAAGAGAATTAGACTGATTATCTTGTTCCAATGGCATCTGTCAGTGGGTGGGATGTATCAGGCAGCAGTGACCAGTCAGTGCTTTACGTTGGTGTGTTGGAAGCAGAAAAAATGTGCAAGTTTAAGGATCTGAGCCACTTTGACAAGAGTAGACAGCTGAGACAGACCATGTCCAAAATGCCAGGTCTTGTGGGGTGTTCCTGGTCTGCGTTGGCCAGAACATAGCAAAAGTGTCCAAGGAACAAGGTGAACTAATAAACAGTGTGGGTGAACAAGGTGGGTGTCTTTAACCTGGGAAAGGGATGTACTGGAAAAACATATCTGAACCATGGAGGGTCAACCTCACAATTAGGACTAAAAATATCTATCAGGATCCACTCTGTGCTTCCAGCTTTTATTTTGTATTATTTCCTGTGTTCCTTGTAGTTAGTTTCCTATAGCTTCATGTTCTTATTTACCTTTATTGTTTTCACCTGTTTCTGGTTAGTTTCCTTGTGCTCTGTTCCTTGTTTCCCCTCCCCTTTTCTCTCTCTCCATGTGTGTGTCTGTGTGTTCTTCTGATTAGACTACGTGACTGCCTAGCAAATGAGACACACCTGAATCTCATTGAGCTATCAGAGGGAGCTCTTATAAGACAGTACTATACAACACCTAGTTGCTAGATTGTATTGCTATCTTGGATGGTAACCATAGTCTCACCATGCTGCCTGTTATCCCCAGGCGTTCTTGTTTCCTATGTTTCCTCTTCTAGAAAGCTGCCTCCAGTTTTAGTTCTGGTTTTCAGTGTTTTAATAAAGCTCTTTGTCTGCAAGCTTGGGTCCAGATTAACACTCCTTTACTAAAGCAGACAGTATCTGCTGCTGATGTCTTGGTTTCAGATATCATAGGAACCTTCATAGGTCTCCTGGAGACTCTCAGCTGTTTTGGCAGCAGGAGGTAGACCTCCACAATATTAGGGAGGTGGTTTTAATGTTGTGGCTTATCATTGTATAATCATTTTTTTATGCTATTCAGATAATGAAATGCAGAATAATTTACAATACTGAATGCAGAATATTTTGCCCAAGTTTCACCAATATCATGCATACATCATCATAAATCAATCACATTCACAACAGAAGAAACAGTTAAGGGTCAGCTCAAGGCCGTAGCAAAGCATTAGCATTAAACCTGCCGTACTCATAGCTTCTCTACTGCTAACATTCTGGGTATACAGCAGTGAATTTGACAGGTGTCAGTGTGGAAAGACTTAAAAAAAATACTCAGTAGTGTTACACTGTGTGTGTTAACTGTGTCAACAGGAACTGAGGTGTCAAAGCTAAAATGACATGGAGGAGAAGCTGCAATGTACTTATATCAGGGCAGCAAGCTCCCTGCTCAACGGGTGTTGTCAAGTCATCGCCGACATACAGGATTTGCCAAAAACACAACAACCATCTGGAGTGGCTGTGACAATTTTGATGTGTAGCCTGTTTATTTACTGTAGGGTATCTGTTAGTATTTGTGAAAAAAAAGCAAGCCTTAAGTCCACTGTACTCTACCTGCCCGCCACCAAACATCACACAGATTACATTAGGGAACATGTAGTAGCTAAGCAGATAGATACTTCTCACAGGAGTCAATGGCAACCAAGAATAGAGCTAAAATGAGAAGGTGAATATTGGTCTTATATTAATCAGATTATCAGAGATATGACATGATGATGTTGATCCAGGTTTGCTGGATGTGAAATACATAACTGCTTGCTTCTATGGATCATATGTGCAATATGTCACGTATTTATGTCTGTACTGTATCTTCACTTTGTGGCCAAATGATATGCACTTTGTTATATGTGAGATCTTTTGTATAGCTCTGTGGTGTTATGTCCAGGTGACTTTAGTGAGTTGTAGGTCACCAGCTAATAACCTCTTATACCACGTTTACTAAAAAGTCATGTAACCATGGTGAATGTAATCAGCTGCAGATAGTGTTCAAATTGTATTCAAAGTAGACTGTAGACTCTCTCTGGGTTCATTACTAATAATGATACCTTTCACATTAGCTACACACAGCTGATTGATTCTTTTAAAGATTGTTTTAACCTTATAGCTAACAGCATCTTTTTCGGCGCACGGCTGAAAAACACATACCCAAATTAAACTAGCTGTTGTTCTTACATTTTAAGAGTTATATTAATGACCTTGGTGCCGTTTGAAGCAAAAGCTTCCCAGTTTTCTATCGGCGCGCTGTAAAATGTGAAATATGACTCCCCTCCCCCTCTAGCATCGAGCGCTGCTTGCCCAGTGTCGTCAAGGCAACTTTTATAGTAAGGAGGGGCTGCGTTAAAGCCCATTGTTGCGTCATCAAACATAACGAGTCATATACTGGTGGAAAGGCCTCATCATTGGCTACAAGATGCGTCAGTCATCATTGATGAACAATGCGATTGGCTGATTCTACTGTCAATCGAAGTTAGTCTATGCCCCCTGACTGGGATTTGCTCTGAGGGTGTGAATTCTATTGGTTTTAGGGATAGTTACGCTATAAAACGTAACAAACAAGTCTGATTGAGGCCTCATGTGATTCACAGAAGCTTGCTATGTCAAACTTTATTGAATAAACAGCGAAATCAACCGTAAAACGAAGCGGATTACAGCTTTTCATGAGGAGGACGATGGATTTATGGATTTATTGTATAATAATACGTCTAATGAACTAAAACGTGCACTTTGTTGTATGGATTCTAACGAACAAAACGATATGCGACACTCCATGTTTGAGTACACATATGAAGTAACACGACAGAAAGGTAAGAACCAGCGCATTGTACTGTATTTGAACTGTTGTTAAATATTAAGAAACTGTAGTCGCTGTGATTATTCAAACCTAAATTGCTTTATAGCATTTGAATCGTGAGACTTTAAGCTTTTATTAAATATAAAAGGGGCAACTTTAAACAACAACTTAGCAGTCACACATACACACATTCATAGATCTAACTCCAGGAAATATATAGTAGCGCACATAAAGCGTTCCAGACGTCTGACGTGCTTGCTGTGATGCCACTTTTAGTCATGGGACTGACTTTAGGCACCAGCACTGATGGGAAATAAGAGGAGTTGGCAGCTGTTCACTCAGCAGGTAGCAGCAGCAGTGAAACCGCATGGCCCCGACTGTATATGCACTGGGCAGCGTGAGCGCTAACAGGCAGCAGCAGGTGGGACAGAAGAGGCCCCCTCTTCTGTCCCACCATGGGCATCACAGTGAGGTTGTAGCCAGACACATAGAGGTGGCATCATGGCCTCTCCTACCTTGATGACGTCTGGCCTTTCAGGGAGAATGACAAATCAATGTTCAAACCGAAGACATATTTATACTCACTGTCCTGCATTTAGACATGTCAGCACTTCATCTATCAATGTATCCTCTTTACTCGGTTCATTGTAATATTATCTATTGATTATTAAAAATACACTTTGAGGACATTGTGTGATGCTTTTCAATCATGAGTACTAAATTCTGAATATATTTATATTAACTTTTGGAAAGCTTTCTAGAGGAGAAATTACAAATTTTTATACATTTTGAAAATACTTAAAATTCTATACATGATATGATGTAGCGCTTATATGTTGTTTGGGCTGAACCTGCATTTTAGACACAGTATACTGCCACAACTACCATAAAGAAATCATACAATGTATTCTGAATGTGTGGGAGCCAAGGGTTTGAAGTTTTCATATCAAAATTTGTCCAAATGTTTTTTTTTTCTGTTTTTTTATGTCATTTTGTAAGCATAATCTATCTTTTGTAAAAAGGAGCTTAAGAGCAAGAAGATATAGATATGAAAAAGATTCCGTTGTCAAAGGTTAAAAAAAAAAAAACAAGTCAGCTTCCATCACTTTAGTTAAGATATGAAGGGGGCAACGAGGAAACGTGTCAGCAGAGTTAGTCACACTCTGATGTTGCCTCTGAAGATCACGCTGAGGAACCAGTGACTGACTGTGAGGCTGACATCCACTTGCAAATACATGGGTTTGTGACTGCAAAATTCCTGGTTTTCTTTGTAATGGCTGACGAAGACATTCCACAAAAATTCAAGAGACGAGAGACCTTAAAGCCTAGTGGAGGCCAGATGATGCCATCCAGTCAGATCCATGAAAACATTACCATATATGAAGAAACCCTTTACTCAAACCCAGGTTTTGGTTAAAAAGTCTTAATTCTTCTGCCTCATTTCCTTAAAAAAGTGTGAAGAAGCAGAAAGGAGAAGAAGAAAAAAAGTTATGATACTGAAACAAACAACAGGGATACAGCTGCATTCAATTTCCTGTGGCATGCTGTTTCGATCACAAGGTCTTTTCAGATGCATCAGTTGAGCTGAGGCTGGGAATGGCCATGAATCTAAACCAGTCTTTTCCTCTCCACATTTGGCTTAATGAGGGCTACATGTAGGAATGTCGGTTCTCACCCCACACCTTTTCCTCATGGGCTTTTTCAGAATGATAAGAATGAAACATTGTGTTCTTTGAATCATTTTCCATCCCTTTTGGCCAAAAACTGAAATTCATACACAACTTAATCTCAATAATTTAGCAAAATTATAAACAGTTTTAATACTTTCCACCAGAGCTGATGTTCCAGAGCCAAATCTTTCAACTATGGAAAAAGATAAATCATTTAAAATAAAATAAAATACTCCTGTCATCTCAAATCTCTCAAATCAATTCCCAATATGTGCACATCTTCCACCCTTTTACTGCAGTGATAATAAAAAAGTGGGCAGTTCTGAAATGGTATGTTCCATCTGGTTGCAAAGAGGAATTGTTTTTGTATGGTCAGATGAAACTGCAAACATCCCTGAACAATTATTTCAAAAAGCATCCTGTTTTAAATAATATCAGTAAACAACATCATACTCCTCACATGGCCCTGCTTTTCCTGGTAGCTCCCTTTATATCAAATCCAGAACCTGTTTTTCGTAAGATCATGAAGAACACTTCGTTCAGCTTGTGATGATGTTACAGAGAGTGTTTGTCCCTGGACCTCATTAGCTGGTGTCCTTATTAAGAGTCTCCTTACTATCCCCTGGAGAAGCCCTGTGAGAGTTTTCCCATGTCACCCCCTCCATCTCTCACTCATTCCCTCTGTTTCTCTCTTCCTTGACACGCCCTTTGAACTTCCCTCACTCTCCAGTCCCACATCAAAGCTCTGACAGAGGCTTCCTTTTTCCTTTTCTCAAGGTGACGAGCTGCTTTCAATACTGTTCTCTTGTACAATGCAGTGTTCTCTTCTGCTCTTCACATATATCATATTTCGTAATGACTTTTACACACACATTTGTGTTACTCTCTCTCTCTCTCTCTCTATATATATATATATATCTATCTATATATATATATAGATAGATATATCTATCTATATATATATATATATATGTACTGTCTGTGAGTAAAAGTTAAAAAAATAAAATAAAATACTGAAATAGTAACATTTTTAAATACTCACAGCAGCAATTATTTGGTTAAACCATGCCTAAAATACTCACATGACCTTTTATGAATAAGTACATTTTGAAAAAAAAAGCTATTCACATATTTTTTCAAATTAATACTAACATTATCTTTTATAACATATGGAAACACTTGGTACCTTATGAGACCGTGTGCCTACGTCTGCAGTTATACCTCTGAGGCTGAAATGGCATGTCAGGGCAGCAAAAACAGGTCAAGCCTAGCACATACAGATAAACACTCATATGCACAC
This sequence comes from Mastacembelus armatus, assembly GCF_900324485.2. NCBI lineage: Eukaryota > Metazoa > Chordata > Actinopteri > Synbranchiformes > Mastacembelidae > Mastacembelus > Mastacembelus armatus. Next base: position 15,678,434 of record NC_046633.1, on the reverse strand, counting down.
AGATAGATGAATTACTCATTCTCTTTCATGGCCTTTGTAGATGGAGGAAGCGGATGCCAATACAAAAAGATCAAAATCCCTATGCACGAGAAACAAGTGTCCTCCCGCCAGCAGCTGAGCAGGAGGGGAGGAAGAGTCGCTCAACAGGTTTGTGTCACTCGTTTATCTGCTCAACTTTTCACCACACGTCCTTGGCTGCGCTGTCCTGCCAGGTATCTGTTTTTGGATCCTTTCATTGTGGAAATGTCTGTGCTCTCTGTGCATGAGGTTGAAGCTGCTTTTCCTCTTCTGGCATCTGTGAAAAACACAATCAAAAAGAAAAATCAATGCATCCCTTAAGCAATAAAAAACAAGTCAATAGAATCTATATTTAGTGCAGAATGATGTTAAGGTTGTCAGTTCTATGTGGTTGCAATTTGCAATCCATTTTTATACATTCATTAATTTGTTATTTATTTTGTCCTGAACTAAACTCTGCATATACTTCATATATTTTTTTTTCCATCTAACTCAGGCAAATGCAAGTATGCATATATCTGTGTGTTTATTTGTGGGAGGTGGTGATGAAGGTGCTGCTGGTGATCATAATATGATGGTGCAAATTGTCTGAAAAGATATGAGATATCTGCAGCAATTATTCATTTGTGAACTTGCCCAGGTTAATTTCTACTTTCATTATATGAGCTATATTATGTCCTGGACTTATCTAATATTAGTATCACCTAATCTTGATTAATAATCTTACCTCATTTCACTCTGTGATTGAAATATATCCTGCAAATGACTCTGTCAAATATGCAGAAAGCAGTTCTGTTGTCTGGAGGTAAATGGTTTTATTTGAAGCAGAAATTCCTTATTAAAATCCTATCTGAGGTGTTATCTCAGCGCATATGTGGTTAGACATGTATACAATGCAGCACCCCCACCCTCAGTGGATGAAATATATTAAGCAATCACTTTCAGAGTGCTGCAGCAGAAGGAGGCCCCTTGCAACTATTTGGATACCTGTTGGCCAAATAGTGCTGCATTTATTTGAAGCTGCTGATTGCTGTCTAAAAATCAAGTACAGTTTGTCTGACAGAATATAATGTATCACCCACTGCACCATGATGCTGGTCCAGCCACACGTACTTGGTAAAATGAAACAAAATAGTAAAATTATTAAGAAAACCTTAAAGGAAAAAGTTAATTTGATACGAAAACATCCAGAGAGGGTTGTCTCCTTCCAACTTCAGATCCAAAGCCAATTGATAACTTCTTAGTAGTAATTAGGTCAAATTTTTGATTGAATTTCAGCCAAGTTCAGGGTCATATAAATATATACTACTTTATAAGCCATGTGTCTTCTCTCTCTCGCACACACACACACACACACACACACACACACACACACACACGTTCTGATCCATTGGTGTACTTTACCTTGACTTCCATTCACTTCCTGGAGATATAGCCTTTAACCTTAAGCTTAACCATAACCACTACTTCCATCCATCACCAATCTATCACAGGGCTGGTACACAGACACACAACCAGTCACAAATTCACACCTGTAGACTGTAAAGAGTCACCAATCATCCTAATGTGCATGAGTTAGGACTGTGGCAAGAAGCCAGAATACCCAGAGAAAACCCATACAGACATGGGGACAACATACAAACAGCACACAGAAAGACACTGGTTGATTTCTTGATGTGAGGTGACAGTGTTGCCATGACACACTAACCACTACTTGCCTAACTCTAACCTAACTGCACCCTAAACTTAAACCAATTTGTCATCCTAAAGTTCAGTTTAGATTGACCAGATGCTAACCACTCCAGCGAAGGTGAGTCCCCACAACATAAATATGACAACAGATTTCAGTCCTCGCAATGTGAGTAAACAAATACACATCCTTTTTTTGGAATGTTATCAGCCCATTAAATGGATGTTATCAGAAGTAGTGACAAACTGTACCAGCAGTAGGCAGCTCTAGAAGCCCAGTCAAAACCTGGGTCCAAATCCAGAGTATGGTCATGTGGATACAACTAGATATAAGTGAAAAAAAAAAATTGACTATGTTTGTTGTCCTGTGAACCTGTGAACCTGCTGTGACCCAAATGCCAAGAATAAACCGGTTATCAGGTGAATGCAAACACTATCACAACCTTGTTGCTTTATCTTAATCTAGTTCCAGGTTGCAGTCATTTGTGGTCCTTCACTGCTAATAGGATCTCTTTAAACAAGGTCCCATTTCCTCATCTCATCTGAGCCCAGCATGACCCACAGATAGACCCTTGTAAATTCTCTCCCATCTGGCTGCTTTTAGCCCTATGTTAGATTGTCCATAATCGCGCTGTCAAAATGGCATCACATTACCACCGCTTGTTATGAGGTAGCACAGACTAGGAGACTGAGACATACCAGAGTCAGAGCAGCTCTCTTCATGTAACATGAGGAAATGAGTTTGTGTCAGGACTATTTTGGAGTTGCTTTGAAGTCTTATTTTACCCCCTTTGCCTCCAGGGGGACAGCACAGAACGCAAAAGAGGGGAGGGTGGGGGGTTACGATGAAGGGAAATCTGCCAAAATGCCCTGATAACCCAAAAGGCACAGATCTCATGCCTGGGTGGTCAAAGCACTTTCAAATACATCACCAGTCAGGTCTGGTATGTGTGTTACTGTGTCACAGTCTGCATGGGCATGTTTAGTCAGATTTCATTTTTTTATACCCATTATGATAGTCCTTTTCTTTTCTGTGTTGATACACATGTCCTTAGGGAAGAGTTTCAGTATCCTCAAATCTTATTATTTATGCATTGTTTACATTTAGCACTCATAACTTTTAAGTCACTTGTAATTCTCCCCTAGATTGGTGTATTCATATATACTCAGTGGGTGGTTTGTTTGGTCCACCATGCTGAAACTAATGCAGCCAAATACAACAGTCTTTCAATAAATTCTCCATCATGAAGGTGATAATCTTCAGGTTTTGTTGAAACTGCTTTAGAGACCTGTCACCATCTGCTGAACCTAAAATGGAAGATTTGCTGTTTGAAGGTTCAGGAACTTTCCCAGTCTGTCTTTAGACATTATGTAGCCTACACAATAGTCCATTCAGTAATCCATATCAGCTGAGGCGATACCGCTAGTGCCAACTGCAATAGCAATGAGGGCTACAAAGTATCTGTGAGTTGGACAGTTAGTAGCATGTTCGGTTGAACGAAACATTACGAAAAAGAGGAGACCCATGACTGGCGGCACAGTAAAGGAGTAGCAGAAAAAGACAAAGGCTCCTACTGGCTGGTAATGGAAAGTGTGCAAAAGATACTGCTCGTGATGAAGAGTAGTGAAGAGTCAAGAATATCAGAGAGCAGTGAGCAGGGAGGTGACCATTATACTAATTCTCTTTTGAATTTTTGCTGTTTGTTTAATAATGAGTTTTTGATCAAACCTGTAACAATTTTAACTTGGTGCAAGTTACAAATTGGCAGCTATTTCCTGGGCTGCTTTTTCATGTCAGTCTGCCCCTGATTCAACTATATTTGGAAGCTGTAGTTTGAATTTTATTGTGTTGTACTCATGTCCATCCATCCACCCATCCACCCATCCACCCATCCACCCATCATCTATACCCACTTATTCCTATTTAGGGTCACAGGGATCTGCTGGAGCCTATCCCAGCTCTCTTTGGGTGGAAGGCAGGGGTACACCCTGGACAGGTCACCAGTCCATCACAGGGCCACATAGAGACAAACAACCTCACACACTAACACTCACTGCTATGGACAATTTAGTCACCAATCAACCTGACATACATGTTTTTGGACTGTGGGAGGAAACCAGAGAACCTGGAAAAAACCCACACAAGCACAGGGAGAACATGCAAACTCCACACAGAAAGGAACCTTCCAGGAACCTTCTTGTTGTGAAGCAACAGTGCGAATCACTCAGCCACTGTGCTGCCCTTGTACTGATGAGTTTCTATTAATTTGTCAACCCATTTATATCTGTGAGGCTTGGCTAAATAATAGAAACACTTCTCCAGACTTTGCTCTGCATTACAAAGTCAGTATTTAAATGCATTTTTTGTTTCATCTTACAGTTACAGAAGCAGGAGGAATACACACAAATGGAAGAAAGTAAACAGACACATCACAATGATACTACTAAACAAGACATACTGTTTTTATCATTTTGTACAAATTCATAGATCAATAGTCAGCAGAGGGCCTGTCGATATGAGCTGGGAGCGGCAGACTCCTCAGTGGAGAGAGTGGGGAGGGGAGTATTCCTTGAGCAGACCAAACAATGATTCACTCACATGCAAACACAAATATGTACACACTCTAGGGACTACCTTAAATTGATTCACAAACAGAGACATAATGGATTAAAAAGTAATAAACCCATAAGTGGCCAGTCAGCAGCAATTTCACCTTGTTTTTAGATTTTTAGGGCCCACCTTGTTTTGACATCCCATTTACTTTCAATAGAATTAACACCGTCAGCAGTGAAGAAGTGCAGGACAATGCCAACACAACCTGTATTTACACATCAGCGTATGCACACACACAGCTGCACATAGACACATACTTTGGTTAAGATGGTGGATGCTTCCCCCGTTGTGTACGGAGTGATGTTCCTGGAGTGAGGACAGCGTGAGTGGCATCCAGCAGTGCTGTTTGAGCGTCTTTGCCAGCGTCAGACAACTTCACTATCCCTGCCCTAGCAGGGGGGGATAATCACATCAAGCTCCCTTGACAAGAGGCATTGAATTCAGCACTGGTCCCCTTAAGAGTCTGGCATCCAGCAGTCTCTCCTGAACATGCTGCTGACGTTACAATGAGAAGGTTTGTGTTTTCATATTTTTCACTCCATGGCATCGCTTTTCTTTTCCTTCACTTTTTTTTTTCTTTGCCACCTCCTCCAAGTTGTATTTAAGAACAATTTGCGATTCCGTCACTGGGGCGAAAATTTGAACTGCCAAAAGTGTTACCGCCATTGTCCTATGAGAAGTGTTATTGTATTGCTTATTTCGGTTTGTCATGCAGAATTGTACATAACATCTAACTTTTGTTAGTTTGTGCTGAAAAATATTTTGTACTAGTAGTTCATATAATATACTACTTATGTGCCATTTGGAATTTCTACAGATTATATTTTCTGATAGCCAACTGGTCACACCACTGTCACTGACTTTACCCAAATAATAAAAGGCTATGATTTACTCACTTACTACTACTGACACAGGCTGACACTCAAGCTCTAACTCATGCTCATGTTCTGTATTTGTACTTCTATATAATAGTACTTCTATATAATAGTTCAGTTTGTGAGAGTTGTTTATATTTTGTGAATACCCAAATCTCGTTTCACATGGCTATTTTTGGAAAATGCTGCTCACTCATCAAGACTTGAAATAACAAGTTGATGGGGCCACCCTTTCTTCTTCTGAAATCCACCAAAACAGATGAGAACCACACTAGACTCTTTTAAGCAGCTTTGCAGGCCTGCAGAGCTCCTCTGCACCCGGGGAGTCTGGCTTCCAGCAGCTCTACCCTATTCATCACCTGCTTTCAATGACCATAACTGAGCCGCCTCCAGCTAGAAGAACCAGGTAGGGTGCCGGGTGGTGCACAATCTTTAGGGGATTAGCAGTCAAAGGAGTGTGGAGGCTAGGGCCCTCTCACTCCAGCAGCGGCCAAGGTCATCGTCTCCAGCTCGGCAGGAGGTAACTGGGAAAGAACCCTGGGAACCAGCCCCCTGCTCGGTGCTAATCGTGGGCTAGCAGGCTAGCGGCACAGCAGGTGTCTCACCCGCCAAACATTCAGCTGTTTGTGTCGCAGACAGCATGGCTGACAACAAGATAATGCCTCTACTTTCTTCTCTCTTTCCCGTGCTTTTCTCTCTTCTTTCTGTCTTTTGTTGTTTTTTTTTCTTTGCTCTGTTCCAGCCTGATTCTGTGGAAATTGGTTTTGCTTTCTTTGAACTAAACTGTATGCTGACTTAGCAACGATAAATTGGTACAATAGTCCTTTTAGTCTAGCATGAGTTGTCCACAAAGTTTCATGGGAAGGCTGTGGGTAAGAAGTGTTGGAATAAAATGACAAAAGGCATTCGAGGATAGAAAGTGGAATGTCTTGAATTTCTTTCAAGTTACTATGGTTTCACACAAAAACTGGCCCTCCATTTTTTTTTTTTTTTTTTTTTTTTGTGGATGCAACATGACAAAATGACATTTGAAAACTTGTTTTTGTTAGAGTTCGAAGTCTCTCTTTGGATTTTGCTATCACTGTCCTGAATCACATATGACGGAGCAGGGGCTGTGTCCATCGTATTAAGCCGATTTGGCATCCTGTGGTCCGAGACACTTGGTTAGGATGACCTATGGGACAGCTGGTTGGAAACTCAGATTGTGTCAGAGTGGCCAATCCATTCTCCGAGATCGCAAATTGGAGACCTTATGTTAGCATGCTAGGTCTGAGAAGGGTAACGTGAGCATTGGGGTAACAATGATGTAAAATGAATCGCTGTCGTTTTCTAGAGGGAGGCAAGACAGCAACCATGCCCCGCCACCCCACCCTCCCACAAACACACCCCTGTTGGGATATTGGCAAGTTGTCATGACGACAGGGATGTTCTGCTGATGAAGTCTCGCAGAGCGCTATCCAATCAGATTGTGGAGCTACAACTGCAGCGCGAACACTGGGAGGACGCACCTATTCCAGTAGCACAATGCTGAGAAAGGACAGGCGAAACCCTGGACCACCAACGGGAAATTGGCTATCCGGGGGAGGCTGTGAATGGGCGGCCATGGTACGACAATACACTAACAGCGGGGGTCGTGGATACAGAGGCTGCCAGGTAGGGGGTCTCCATCATGTCTGATGCTGTTTGAGCTGTGATATTTTGCTGCTATCAATACAAACTATTAATGCATTATTTATTTTCATTATTGGCATGCAGCCTATTGAAGATTGTCATTAATGTGGCTTATATGGTGCTTCGGCATATTGGTCATAGCCATCACACTGCTCCAGGTGCACTCTTACTAATAAGAAATCACTCCTGCAGGTGGTTTTTACAATTATGCAATAGCTACAACTATCACAACCAAAAAGCAAAGGATATTTCCTTAAAAGGGGGGAAATGTCATGTAGCATTAACTTTAATGTAATTTTGTATTCATTTCACTGCGGGATGTGGACCAAGAGAAGAAGAAAACTACAGGTAGCAAAGTGGACGAAAAACTCTGCTGGTGTTAGTCTGATTCAGGCCTTTTATTCCAAACCCTGGGGAGGATTTTTATTTTATTTTGCTGCTGCCTGACCAAAGGAGAAGCCGGTGCTGTTTGTAGCTCTATGAAAGATGGAGGGCTTGGTAGGGGGTGGGGGATTTTTGCCAAGCACTGCAGGTAGCCATAATGGTCATCGCCCTCTTAAGCTAATTATTACAAATTATTAAACTGTAGCTGTCTACATTTAACATTAAGGTAAATTTCTAATGATGTTCTGTTCATAGGATTATGTTTGTAATTATTTCTTCCAGCAATTAGTTAGAGCATTAAATCTGTTTTATCTTTATCCATTCCTCTCTCAGTTCCAGTCCCTCTATCATAGGGTCTCTGTGGGATACCATTTAACAGACTGCTCCCCAGTAGTGGCTGTGTTTGACTCTTCAAACTTGAGAATCAAATGTAGTTTGTCAGCATGGCAAATCCACCTTTATTAGCTCCTGGCTGGATATCAGTTTTTCTTTTTCAAGTGTTTGCGTTAGTGCACATTTTTGCAAATGATGTCTCCACAGTGAGATGCTGAGCTCCGTGGGATGGCTTAGCCATTGTGTTGGTCAAAAGTCCGGTGAACTACTAGTCTCTTTTATCTTAAAAACCAGTTTGATGATGTAAAACCTTATTTGATAATTGAAGGACATATTACATATTTGCAAAATAGTACCTAATTTGCTGTCTCCAATTATTTAACTTTGGGTAATTTGGATTAAAGATTATTGATTTCAAACAATGCAGAGAATTTAAAATCTGTGAGCTTCATTGATACGTGACATTATGTTTTATGCACTCTTATTCTGTTGCCATGCACAGCTATTGTAGGCACTAATGATGGGATAAAGCATAATTACACACATAAAAGTATAAAATACTTAACATAGAGTATTACATAGAATTGACTATTAACTAATATATGGTGATAGTCAACTCCATCTCCACCATAAACTGCAAAACCTCATTTCCAATCCTATGTTGAAGGTGAAACAGTGAATCAGTGAATGTTGGCTCTAGGTCACAGTGAAATCAGGGCCACATTAAATCACATACAGGCTGTGACTATTTCCTCAGCCGATTTGACTGATGTCTTAGTATTGAATAGGTGTTATCAGTGTACATCTTTCCTATTTATATAGGTCAGTAGGAGCCTACTTCACCTACTGCAGACAATGAGAGTCAGTGGCGATTAGCATTAGCAACTGACATAAATCTATGTTTTTTGTTTGTTTTAATGCCTAAATATAACCAAGTATTTGTATTTTTTTTTAGTAGTTGTGCTTAAACTTAAGTACATAACTTTCATAATGTACGTAATGACGACACTGAAGATATGTAGGATAAAAATGACCTACTGAACCTACCAGCAGGTTCCAGTAGGTGAGTAGGGACCTACTGACAAATAATTATAGTCTGATGGGAAGCCCAAACGGACTATTGAATAACATGACAACAGTCCAACCAGGTTGATTTCCTCCACCTCAGCATTTTTAACCCAGCCTAAACAGTTGAATTTTCTATATTTTTATTATATTACTTATATTGTTATTGTGTATTCCTTGTAAATACCTTTACAGTTCCCTTTTAAGGTATTGCTGCTATTTCTTTTGGATATTTCTATATACACTGGCATTTCTTCACTTTGGGACAAATAAAGGTTCATCTTATCTTTTGAGGCCTGGTCATCCAGTTTAATATGAGATATCAAAGTCATTTGGCCAAAGTGGATGCTGTACAGTATGTTTCAGCTTTATTATGGAAAAATGGATTCAGGCAAATATCGTATAAAAATAGCTAGCTGATAAGCTATTGCATTGCAGTTGAAGTGGCAATCATGGCAAGGATGAAACATGATTTGCCTGTTACCAACTACAACTGCAACTAAGGTGGAATCATTATTTTTATAGATTTAACAGACTGTATAAGAAATATATACAGTATAATGTTTAGTGCTTTGTTGTATGCTACAAATAAATATGCTTATCTAATGTATGTCTCATTAAAGCATCCCAGTGGGTGTGGATATTGTTTTGTTCAAGGAAAAGTCATTTACATGTGAAACCAGCTAACCCAACAAAAATCTGCTTATTCATGGTCACTTCCAAGTTGGAGCAAAGGGGCTTTCCCAATGCTTTGAAATTCCACACCACAATTATTCTGGAGAGTCTGTAGACAATGATGTCAGTTTGTTAGAGGGCAAAAGTACTTGTAGCAGGAAAACCACTGAAGTGAGATGATTGCTGTTCTTGTGATGCAGATTAGTAACATTTTGGTGACTGGGGTCAGATGTGGTGAGCTCTGCACCATCCTGTTTACTTTGTGACCTTGAGGCTTGGGGAGTTGTTAACAGCATTTTTGTGTTGACTTGGAATGGTAAATCCAGTTCAAATAATCAAAGGCATGCTGACACACACAGAATTAGTCTTTTCCTACATTGTTAGGATCTTGTTTTAATCTTTAAAAGTCTGTTTTTCTAAAGATTTGTAAAAGCTGGCTTGGTGAAAATGTCAAAGAAGCCACAAAGGCACTTGGAAAACCCAATGCAACCTGCTTGGAAGTCATCCAGATATATCACACTTTAAAACATTCCAAGAAACATGGAGAAAAAAACTCCATGTTTTATTGGCTGTAATCAATTGCCTGAGAAACATGTGTCAGTGAATGTCATCCTGGGGTTGATTGGACCACCCAGAGATTGCCCATTAAAAGCCATGCGGTTTCCATTGAAGAAGTTCCAGGGTTGCACCCCAAAGGCCAATCCCCCTGCCCACCAATCCCACAGATCCATGGCCTGTGATCTATGACTAGGGTCCCCTTCCACAAATTACAGCGATTGAAAAGAATCTGAGTGTGGACGAAAGAGAAACAAGGTCCTCAGACTACTCCAGAGGAAAATGTCATTCTTAACAGTTCGCCTGCATTCCTTCCACGAAGGAACAAGAAAGTGGGAGCAGTCGGCTTAAACTAATTGCCTATGCCTTGTCAGTGCACTGCAGAAAAAAAACAGTACTGTGCAACTGTCTTTTTGAGAAGCTGCCAGCCAAGGACAATGAGTGCATCCCATTTCTTAAACCTTCCTACATCTGATTTAATAGAGAGAGAAGTGGACCACAGACAGAGCTGAGAGAGCATATAGCAGCAATGTGGTCAGGTTGTAAACACAGACATGAAGAGGAAGAATGGGTTTACAAACGGGTTTGATCTCCTCTGGGCTGTCCAGACAGGCTGACAGGAGAAGGGGCGGGGGGGGGGGGATTGATGATTTTGTTTTCTTTTATTCACTTCTCTCCCATCAACTAACTGCCGGCAGCATTGTCATTTGTGCTCCTCGGATACAACAGAAAGCATTGAGAGAAGCACTACATTGAAGCAAGAGACTGAAAAACGGGCAGACAAATGCACCTGGAGGCGGACGTCTTCAAGAACAGCTGAGACCCACCAATTTGTTAACAGCACAATTTTCAATAGAGTCATAACGTTGGTAACCCCCTCTTTATTTCAATCTCCTGCTTCTTTTTCTCCATTGTTCATTATTAGGAAGGTGCAGAAAGAGAAGGTATGCTACTTTATTATCCAGAATTGTCAACAGAGAGACCAAACTGTGTCCCTAAGAAATCAATTTGAAATCCTTATTATAATTTCTTTTTTCAAAGCAATAGACATGTTTTAATTCCACTGAAACTGACTTCCATTTATCTTTACCCAGTTGTAATATTATCCCCTTTGTTCATATCCTATTGGTCTAGCAATGAGAAGGAATAGGCAGATCACGAGATAATGATAGGGAGTCTTTTTTCCAGTGATGAGGGCCAATGTGATGATGACACGGCCTAAAGATGAAGCACCATCCTCCCTAGCCAATTTAGACAGGAGAATTAAAGGTCTTGCATGGCGAGAAAGTAAATCACGTCCTTCAAGTTAATACCATTTGTTGCTAAAAGGCAGATATCTCTTTTAAAACTAGTAAGGCTACCTTTGCTGTAGAAATGTGAGTAATCAGTTAAATCTCATCTCCATTAACGAATGTGTGTTAAAAATCAGGACTTGGTTGTACAGTGTGATTTTAAACCCATTTTCATTATAGTCTAGATTACAGTGTGAAACAGTTTTAGTGACTTACTTTTTTTTCACTGTAGAATAATTGAATTGCTTTCCAAATATTTCATGATTTCAATTCATTGAGTCACAAAACACGTATTGTTTCATGGACTAGCAGCCTAAAGAAATGTTTGCACATACTGTATAGTATGTAGTGAGAGTTGTTAACATGATAAAAGACGCAACACATATATATGTCTTTCAATTAGATCCCGAGATAGTAGATGCTATTATTCCTCAGTAGGTATGATATGGTCCAAACATTGCCTTCCTGTAATATAATTCAAGCTATCTTACTCTACAGTTTCTATACCATGTGTTGCACATGCAGCCACTAGAGTGAAAGCAAATCTGGTTCTTATTAAAATTTGAGCTTGTGATGGATTTAGGTATGCAAGCAGTCATGATGGATATCTGAGGACAAAGACAGAGGAATTCTGATTCTGTCTCATTGGTGTGCAGACCTCTGGGCTATCGCTATGGGTCATATCCCCTTTTTGCGCCTGCGCACTGAAGAGAAATTCATTTACGCCCACCTGGGGTGGCCGCAGGGGTTTTCCGCCGGCATCGTCGCCACCATACAAGGGGTGCGCGCCCAGTCCACTACAGTGTCGTATGGGGCTAAATAGAGAGATGGTGTGCAGGGAGAACGGCGTTTCTTCCGTTGCATCCCCTCTCTCCGCGATTCTGTCTTTTCTGCAGTTATTACTGGAGAGAAACTTGGCGTTTAGCACCATTAAAACATATGCTGCAGCTATTTCCTCATGTCATGAGGGGTTCGGCGGCAGATCGGTGTTCAGTCACCCGCTCACAAAGCGTTTTCTGAGGGGAGTGCGCAGGCAGCGCCCCTTCGCACGACCTCGCTGTGGTTTTACGCGCTCTCATGAACTCTCATGGTTCGAGCCATTACAGCAGGTCCCTCTCCGTTTTTTATTGGGAAAAACCTCTCTTCTGCTGGCATTGGCCTCCGCAAAGAGGGTCAGCGATCTGCCTGCTCTATCACTATCCCCGGAGTGTCTTCAGATCAGGGAGGATCGTAGTGCGGCAGTTCTGCATCCTAACCCTGCATACATGCCTAAATGCATCACTAGTTCTTTCAGATCTAGAGTGATCACGCTGGATGCGCTTCTGTCCCCCTCCCCACGCGTCCGCTGCTGCGCATTTTCTCTTCCCGATGCGCGCTCTGGCATGTTATGTAGAACGCTCTCCTGCGCGGTTTGTCAGTGGAAGAGATTTGCGCGGTGGCCTCGCGGGCCTCCGCGTGTTCCCTTGTGCGTTTCTATTTGCGGGATGTTGCGAGCTCATCCCTCCCTCACGCTGTCCTGGGAGCCTCCCAGTCGTAATTAGGCTGGCAAGCCCGGGAGGCGTTTTTTGTTACATGGATGTGGGACAGGCATCCGTCTGTTTTCAGCTTTATACGAAACCAGTTCTTACGTAACCCACCTGGTGCTTGCTGCGCTTCGGGTCAGGCGGTTACTCGCATTTCCTTTGGTTTTCAGACTCTTCTCCTGGGTGGCCGGGCCCAGTGAGGCATAGCAATAGTCCAGAGGGCTGTCCACCAATGAAACAAAACGTTGGTTTCGTATCGTAACCCAAGATTCTGTGAATTGGGCGCTGCCCTCTGGCCTGTGGACCCCACTGGTCCCTTGAGCCGGCTGAAGAAAAGACCAATTTGTTTTCTAATGGAAGAGCTCGCCCAAACTGCCGCCTTATATATGGGAGCTACGGACGTGTGGACACTCGGTTCAGGCGAGGGGGGGGGGGCCCATCCCGGGTGGGCGTAAATGAATTTCTCTTCAGTGCGCAGTCGCGAAGTGGGGATATGACATATAGCGATAGGGATAGCCCAGAGGGCTGCGCCCAATTCACAGAGTCTTGGGTTACGATACGTAACCAACCTAATGCCCCGTTAATCAGTGCAGACACACAAACTCATAGAAAAACACCCATACTCATGCACACTCTTCGACATGCACGTGGACACATCAAATGGAGCTGGAACATCTGTCAGACACTGGAGCTGTGGTTTAGTTAAAAGATGAGGAGGGGTCTTGTGAGCACTCTGCAATTCATTTATCTCGCATTGCTGCCCATTGGTTTTAATTATGGTTGGTTCTTTCAAGATAGAAATAGGCATCCTTCAGCAACAGAACTGTCCTTGTCTTCAACCATTGTTTCTGTGGGACTTTGTACATGGGGGCAGAAGTACATATGTGTGTGAAATCTTTCTGTCTGTCGTTCATATTTGCATATGTCCATGCATTTCTGTAATTGATGAGCATTTCTTTTTTTGTGTGTGTGCATGTCAGTGTGCGCTCTGCCATGTATGTGCAGAATTGGTCTGCCTTATTTTCTCGGCACAGCTGCAATAGGGTTGGATTGATGTGTAACCCAAGCCGGCACTTTAAAGGGTGAGAGGCCTGGACAGACGTGGTCTTGCTAGTATACCAGATGGGGCTTTATGATGAAAAGAACATAATCCCCATCCAGGCATCACTTCCATCACTTGTGCACTACAAAGCCATTCACAGCTTTTTTTTATCATAAGAAATAATCTCTTTTTTTCCACAGTCCCAAACAGAGCACAGATTTTTGTTTCTCTCCTCCTTCTCTTAGGTTCCCTCAATTTTACCTTTATCTTGCCCCCTCACATCCTTCTTTTACTCTATCCCTCCATATCACCCTCATCTCTCTTTTTGCCCCCTACCCACTCTCCCCTTGGTCTTGAAGACTTGCAAATGTGGCATTAGCTAATATTCAGAGGGCCATGCAAGCAATCCTATTTAATCTGCCAGAGCCCCACTGATTGAGCTGCACTGTGTGCATTGGAAACCAGAGCTACAGTATACCAGTATTAGCAAGTCCCATACATGTCACGCAGGACATGCTAGTTTGGGGCTATGGGTTTTCTCTCTCTCTTGCTCTGTGTCTCCCTCTCTCATCCTCTCCTAATTCCAGTCATAGAAAACGCCTTGCTTTGCCACTGTCACATAGACAGCAAATTAGACACAGGGGGCAATTAATGGGTTGGACCAGGCTTGTACTATAAAATGTAGTTGACATATTTTTCCATTTTTGTTATATTAAGGAGCATAGCTTTCAGACAGTGCACTATATTTGGATGTTTCCCCTCCTTATTGTGCTTGCTAAAGGACTACAGTATGTGTTATAGAAATATTTTATAAAACAGGTCCCTCTTATTTTTCATACAAGTTTAATTGTACTCTCCAATTTCTCCTCTTCCTCCATCGCATTTAATGTACATATGCCGCACTCATCATTTTAGCAGTAAATATATTTCTCAAATGTAATAACATTTTTATATGGAGGCTTTTCCATATTATAGTCTATGATAATCCATTATATCATTTCAAAATGTTTGCAGTGTATATTTGTGCCTTACTGTCTCGAATCTCCTGCCCTTTTTAAGGGGTTTTCTCCTGTATTGTAATATACATATACAGGACATCCTTCCTAATTCTTTCAATTGCCTCTTTTCCTCATTCTAAGAACATCACTGCGAACGCCAGGGGAATGGAGGATTTCTTTCTGTCTTAGGCTTACATCACACTTGCACAATATGTCAGGGTTTGGACTTGCATTTACATGAGGTGCAGCCTGCATGAAAACTGACATGGAAGAAGTGGTGTGTGGCTTAAATGCAAGTTAGCTATGATATCCTCACTGGGATTCAGTGACGTACACCAGAGCACCTGCACGTCAAAGGTGGATTTGCTTCTGTGATTTCAGGGAACTGTAATCACAATCAGAGAGGGAGGCAAGTGTGGAAAATAAATATAAGATACAAATACATGTACAACCCATACACTATATAAATACACAAAAGTAAGCACGAACAAAGCATCCCGATCGAATCTGTGTTTAGTAATAGTACACGAGAAAAGAAATTTATGAGGAGATATTTATGTGATGAAAGCAAACCGCTTCTTAGTTTTCTATAGGTCAGCAGACCAGTCAAACACATGGATCTCTTTGCACTTCAAACTTCCTTATGTACTTTCCCTTTAGGAGACAGAAAAAGAGAGGAGTGGTGTTGGTGGTGAGTCAATACTCCACTCCAACCTAAGACACAATCATTCTCTGAAATCTAAGGGCTGTTGGTTCCTTCTTGTGGGCCTCATTCCAGGTTTGCCTTGGCCCTCTTCCAGGTGTGGGAAGTGAAGTGTAAACAGTTTACAGATCTGCTGTGGCTGGGGAGGACCAAGGGCTTTAGCTGGGAGGAATGTAACCTGAACACCACTTCACTGGAAGGCAGTGCTGCGAGATAGAGCATTCATGTATATTGTGTCAGGGCCTAACAGGAAACTAACCCAGCAGTTCAAGGGAGAACCGGCTAATGAGAAGGCCTGCTGATGTCAGTGGTCATTCAGGGGGTTTCTGGGAGAAGCATGGGGGCCGCTTGGCTTTTGCCCCATCAACACACCTGATAGTTTGTAATTTAAGGCTAACATTGGTTTTACCTCAAATACATAAGCATGCATGGGCTCTAATGCATACAATCCTCTGATTGGTCAGTGGCTCCTCCAACTTGCTGAAACACCATCAGTTGAGTACAACATCAGAATTACATGAAGTTTGATAGAGGAGTCTGGAACTAAGTTAGTGGTATATGCAAGATCTGCACAGGTAATTTTGTTTAAACAGAGGTATTCCTCTTTTGTTCTTAAAAAACAATCAGCACCAAAATGTCAAAATAAACATTTTTTAAAAAATTCTCCAAAAAGCAAAATCACTCAACAGACAAAAACATAACCATAAACATAAAGTCAATCACAAGCCTTGTTAATGGATATGGTGTTGTCAGTGTCTGTTTTCCCACTAAGATGTGTTTCCTCTTAATGCCTTAAACTGAACCTAACCTTAACCAAACTAACTAACAGCCAAGGGGAGAGCACTACAGGAAGTGCAGCATTAAAAGGGGGAAACACATCTTGATGGGGGAATGGATTTTGCCAGGGAACCAGTAGGCTAACAAACAATGTTGCAACAATGTCCCTTTGTCGCACATTTGGACACCTATATATGTGTAAGCATGTAAAATGACCAATTGGCAGATACCTGGCCAGGAAATATAACAAAAAAAAAACTAAATTTGTGTCTTCATCTGTAAAAACATGTAGCTACATGTATACAGATGGTCATTACCTGTTTCATCAGCTGGTGTGCACACACATTGTGAGTTCGACATCATGCATGTTTAAAAATCACCTGGTGTCACATGATGTAGATGTGCTGCTTCTGTTGTCTGAGAATGAATGCAGCTGAGCCTGCAGATGCTGTAGCACTAAACCTCAGAATCGGAAAATGAGGTACTGGCAACAAAGAGCTTTGAGGAAGTAGACACGTATCTCCAAGGACACATACCACCCATCAGATCAAAGGACTTAGAGGACGTGTTTGATGGGGAAACCACACTGGTTTTCAAAGCGTTGTAGCCCTGCATCTCACTATCCCACCAATGCCCATGATAGAAATTCTAATACAGCAGCCTGTCAGTTAATTGAAGCCCCATGGTATCCCTTGGGGGACAGCAGGGCAGTCTTCAGAGAGCGTCTTTGTCTTTCTGCATGCTCGTCATTAATTATTATTCCTCAATCAGCTCTTCAATAATACAGTTTATTGTTTCACTGTGGTTTTGTCACAAATCCATTGTCTTGGGTGAAGATATTGATGTTTGACAAAGAATGAAATCACATCTATCCACATATTCACTTATACAGTATGATATCAGCCTAGCTGTGGTGATGATGGCTGATGTTTGGTTGTCAGTAGATTTGATCATTGGGATGGTGGAATTCAGTTTGTACTTCTTTAATTTGCATGACAACAGAATTACTGTGAAGATATTTGATAGTGAACGCAAAGAAGGGTCGATGTATATTGTTCTTCCCTACACATTATATAAACACACATGCACATTCATGCACATGCACATGCACACACACACACACATTTGAGAGACATGTCCCCTTCCCCATCCAGACAGACAGGAAGTTCGCAGAGAGGAGGAAGTGATGAGTGATGGCAGCTGATCTGAGCACAAGCATATTTCTGAATATGGCAGATGTGGTGCGCAGTCTAGTATACACATGATCTTCATGAAGCACAACTCAGCAAATCAAGTGTATGTTAGAATTATCCTGTTGAGAATCATATGGCATTCAGAAATTCATGAATGCTTAGCCACTAAGAGAAAATCGAAGCATTCTGCTGATTATTTGTAAAAACCCTAACTAGTGTTATTTAGTTGAAGCGATATCATAGCATTTCTGTAACTGTGTCAGACTGCTCTGTGGATGTATATAATATTCCAGTACTGGACACTGGCTGTTGGCTGAGGTCCAAAAAGCACTTGGAACTCTTGAACAGATCACCCCCGTCACTTTCATTGCCACAGTGTTTCTATAGCTTCCCACTCTCTCTGTGACCTCCTATCTCCAGACCAAATTACCAGTTAGGACATTGAAAAGGAAATTGCATGCATTCCTCCATAATTGTAAGAGGTATTTACATATGCTGTCTAAATAATTATGTGGTCCAGCCAGGAGCATCCAATGAATTTTTCACAAAAGAACTTTCTGCTATTTACATTCCTGAAATGTAATGTGGTTTACTTATGCAGCTGGACGGCACAAATCAAAGCATTCATTCCCAGGGACCAAGTGTAGGCAGAAAAACAGGGAGGAAAAGAAAAAGAGATAGACATGAGGGGGGCCTAGGAGAAAAAGTTCAAAGCGTGCAAGGTCAAGCTTGAGGGTCACTCTCTCAGTGCCTTTTCACTGCCTGCATGAATACATAACCGGCAATTGACTTTCTAATTGGGAGGGGGCTCATAAAATATGCAGTTTAATAATAACAGTTATCATGGGCCCTTTTTTTGTTTCCACACTGTGTTTTAGTCTATAAGCATCTAAAGCACGATGAGCATGAAATAATAATGGTGCTGCTACTGCTGCCTGCTTCCCTTTGGCTCTGTGATTTGACTCTGAAATACAAAATGACAGCCAACCATTTCCCTCTACCCTGCACTTTTAAAAGCCATTCCTGCTGGATTTTCCTCTGATTGGATCAAAGCTTTGACCTGTATTGCCAGGTGACCTTTCCTGATCCCACTAGTGCCTCCAGAATATGGCTACTTGCTGGGGCACCTGGGAATTACCTTGACGGTGGCATAGTCTGCGGCTGTCACCGAGCCCTTGTCTGTTTGATGTCACCTCTGACACTGGCCTCTGTAGCGATTGCTAGGGAGATCTGACACACTTGCTGGGATGTGAATAATAGAATACATCTACCTGTCTTCAACTACTGTTGTCACCTGTGCTCCCTATGATGAAATGTTCCCATGCTTACCTTCAGGGGTGATGTGTTCTTCCTGTCTGTTCCAGGGTACAAAGTGAGGCGTTGGTGGTCGACCATGGGAAAGAGCTGTCGACAATGTGGCTCAGCTGGCAGTGCCCGGGGCTCCCATGGGGCTGAGAGCTGCCTGAAGTCGAGAGTCAAGGACACCGAAGGATGACAAGGGACAGCTGGAGGAGCAGAGGACCACTGAGCAGGCACAATGGACCGCTGTCAACAGTGAGAAACACCAAGTGATGTTCAGTGTTCTCTCTTTTGTCATGTGTCTAATCACCAAGCTGACACAGGACTCAGCAAATTCTTTTGTATTTCTATTCTTAATTCATGAAGTGTATATTCAGTGTGCCTAAATTAAGTATGTGAGTCCTTCTTTGACTCCAGCTGCTCATCTTATTATGTTACTATGTACATGTCCATGTTTTCATTCCATACTGATTGATTCCACAGCATTCCCCTTTTTGCAAATCATTTGCTTTCAATTAGCATGACCAGTCTTATCAATGACTCATGCCCATGTTTGCTCACAGACCTCTGGCCTGTTAGACTTAGCCCAGTGGTTCTTGGAAAAGGATTCCACCACCACTGACATCTATGGTGGAAGTCAACACGTCAACCTGTCAATCCTTGCAAATGAGGTTTTGAGAATTGCCAAGTGCAAATGACTGGAAGGATGAGTGAATAGAGGGATGGATGCTGTGGGGTTTGTAGGAGGGTGAGGGACTGTGTTTAGCAGCTGTGAGAGAGAGAGAGATGTGGTTTGGCCTTGCATGTTGCTGTTTCCCTGTCATTGTTCACAGTAACCCACCTAAAGAAAAACCGTTGTCAGTTCGC
Source organism: Mastacembelus armatus (assembly GCF_900324485.2). Lineage (NCBI taxonomy): Eukaryota > Metazoa > Chordata > Actinopteri > Synbranchiformes > Mastacembelidae > Mastacembelus > Mastacembelus armatus. Next base: position 15,658,861 of record NC_046633.1, on the reverse strand, counting down.
CAGTGATTTGATGTTTTAGTTTTCTGAATTTAAATCAAAATACAAACCGAATGCATTTATATGCTTTAAAAAGATTTAGCAAAGGGTCAGTTACAGTCCATTATAGAAGTAATTACACATACATCACAGACTGCATCAGTGTGCAGGAAATGATCATCGCTGTGTGGCCACAATGGTTTCCATCAAAGCCACTATCCTCATGGAACACACGTGTGTGTCAGGAATCATCTGCTCTGGATTATTGTGGTCTGGGAATGTCTGTGGGCTGATCTGGGCCCCACCATTTTGTCACCATATGTCACCGCTGATACCCCTTTGAATATTGTGATATATTAATTGACAAAGTTTCAGTTTTCACAAACTCTTCTTTCTGACTTAGGACTCAAAATTAGGATTCATAGAATTTCTTCTTGGACTTGATGGAATAGTTATAATTTACCAAACAAAATATATGATGCTCTGCTCCATACCAGTGTCCAATAGGACTGAGTAAGCTGCTGTTATACTGGTATTGACAGTTTACCAGGGCAGAGCTATAGCATTGCTGAAGGTGCAATAAAGTGCACTTCGTTCTGTCCTCTTGTGCCCCCTCCCTCGTTTCTTAATTTCTTTCTCTCTAACACCCTATATCTTTTTTAATGTCTACTTTTCTATACCCCTCTTTCTGCCTCTCTCTAAGCTGGTTGGAGGTACATTCCTTGAATGCACACAGATATGTGCTGTGCTCTGGTGTCAGCACTTCTTAAAATGGGTTGCTGCCACCACTGTTCCAGCTGGAGCTTCAGCACTTTTTTCCCACCCCCAACAATCCTGGAGTGAGAAGGAGAGATGAGAGTGGGAGGAAAATCCACTAAATCCGCCAAACTCAGGAATGTGTTTTCATTAAAACAAGTTTGTGTGACGGGATTGGGAAGGTGGATGAGAGAGATGGAGTAGCAAAAGCGATCAGACCCAATAGCTCAATTGCTGCACAGTGCTACAAGTAATAGAGAGGCAGAGAATGATAATATATTAAATGAGATGTAAGCACATACAGGCTGGAGACTATTTGGCTGCAGAATTTGCTAACAGGAGTTTATCAGCTAGGTAAGGAGAAAGCTCCTGTCTTAAATCCTTTGTCTCTGCTTGTCACCAAGTACATTGACAAACAGTGTTTCGATGTGTGTTCATTTTTGTGTGTGTGCATATGTCACCCCTACCACTATCTAAAGCCATCACCCTACCACATCTCCCATTATTCAGTCACTACATGTCTAGATTTATTTTTTGCCCTGGTCAGACACCAAGAGAGGTAATTACCACCCAAGGAAACACAAGAAGAAGCTTTACAAAATATACACACACTATCCTATGACTGATAGCACTAATATTATAGAGCTGCATTATACCTATGTGTCCCTCTACAGTTTTATTTTCTTTACATTTGCAAAAAAGGCATGGCAGCAGTTTTGTTTTTCTTACCTCATCCTTTCTTTTCACCCACAGCTGCAATATTTCTATATTCACAATGAAAAAAGTGACTGCAACTAGTATAAAAGCTGTTCCTATGGATGATTCTTGACTTTCCAGTTCCCCTCTTCTCTATGAGAGATTTTATTTCTTTTGAGCTCACTTTTTTGGTTTTGTGGCATAAAACTGTTGCTGTTTTGGTTGCTGTTTTGGTTCAGGTCTGACCACTCACATTAACCTTGTTTCCACAAGCAGTTTTGAGTGAAAAATATCTTATAAACTCAGAGTTCGCTATCTGTCTAGCACCAAATGACAATGTTAGCTACTGTAGGTGACACACACAAAGTGGACAAGACACTAATACACATGTAGGTTTTCTGGAATCAGCCCTATTTACTACAACATTACTCATCAACTTAATTACTGATACTGTATATACAGCCTAATTACTGAGATATATAACATCACTTCAATGAGACCCCCAAGTAAGCCAAACTTAATTGGAAGAGAAAATAAAGGTCCACAAGGGAATAATTGCTTAAAGTGCCAGTTTATCATTAATATTCATCACACTTTAAATGTCAGGTCTATTTCAAACGAATTTGTTTAAACCTGTTAACGAGTCTAGTTGTTACACCACAATTTTTCACCCTGTTTGATTGTTGTAATGCCATCACTGTAGTATACAGTAAGTAATGTTACAAAAACTGACAAAAAATATAGCTAAAACTACAAACATGAAACCTTGTATCCTGTGTCCTGTATTTTAGCCGGATGCATCTCTCTGTTTCAGCACTTTATCTGTCTCAGATAGCTCCCTGAGGGTGTATATTATCACCTAACAGTCTAAAAGCAGGAAGAAATTTATCAATCAATATCATTCTGTGGTTTCAGCAGTCTGTGTGGAACAGCCTGCTGAGATCCACCTTTCCTACAAGCTGATTCAGTCAGATGAACAGACCTACCAGACCTTTTGGCTGCTCCTCCCTTTCTGCAATGCCCTTAATCAGCCCAGGGTGGTGGATGCACATGGGGACCACCCCTGGGTAAAAAGAGGCCATAGCGCCTTAGATCAGCTTGCATAGCTTTAAACGTACTCAAACACAGAGACAACAGTATACGCATATGATTATGTGTACACAAAACAGGAGCAACCATCGAATGGCAGAATTATATGAGTCTAATTTGATGACACACAAATTTTAAAGTATCTATCCATCACTGGACACTGTACACACTTTTATTGAGGCATGTTTGCAAAGGCACTGCCAAGTTGTTACACATGCACATACTTGCATGCAAAACATAAAATTCCTCTACAGCACAAACCCCCCAGCACACGAATAAACACAGAAAAAGCCAAACATTAGAGTAAGGATGACATAAAGCAACACACACGAGGGGTGTCCCTCATTAAAGCCAGTGCGGTGTGTGTGTGTATGTGTGTGTGTTCGGTTTTTCAGACCACTGGTGGTATTAGGGTGTAAGCTGACACTTTGATGTCATGATACTGCTGTCGTCAGAGGGCTACAATGTGCAGGCCAGATGAGGCCTGCCATTTGCAGAGTATCTCTACATACAGTCAAACTTCCACAAGACCTTCTCAGATGCCTCCTGTCAGCCTATCTCTGTCTCTCTCCTCTGCTCTGTCTGGCTTTCCGGCTTCCGCGATGCGGTGCAGGAGGGTGACGGCAGGCGTTTGAAGGGTGGCACCGAGAGGGAGGGGCTGGATGATGGAAAGGCAAAAAGAGAGGAAAAGGAATGGGACAGTGGAAAAAGACACGGATGAAGGAGACTGAGGAAGGACAGAAAAGAAATAGAGAATGAAAAAAGATTAGAATGGGGGGTAAAGCCAATGAGAGTGAGCAGTGGGTGTTTTTCTCTTTATTGTTGTTTCCTTAGAAAATAGCTTTAGACTGTTTTTGGCTGATAGAGCTGCTACTGGCACGGGAACACACATTATACATGCATACACATTCACATACACCTTTTGGTTGCTCTACATGGCAATCACCATGGAAACAAAATGTACAGAACACAATGGGGGTGGGGTATTTTTAAGTTTCAAAAGCATAGAAACAACAATAGGGATGACAAAGGGAGGAACAGATGAGAAGTGAGGAGGGAAAGGAAAAGATTGTGAGAGAGAGTTACGCCAATCTAAGTACAAGCAGATGGACGTGTGATTGTGTGTGTCCAAGGTCACAGCACACAACCATGTGGGGAAGGGGAAAGTTGAAAAGCAGAGACAGAGGATAAAAGCATAATAGGAGGACAGGACCTACAAAACATTAAAGAGCCAGTTCACCCAAATTACAAATAAACATTTCCTCATGTATTTCTAGTAGCATCTGGCAGTTTAATCAGAAATCAGTTTAGTGGTAGTTTTGGTTTGTTTTGTGCAGATTTTGAGATATCTTACTGAAATACACCAACCCATAACAACTGCCCTGTTACACTGGGTAATACTAAAAACACGCAGTCAGCGCCTTTATAGGAACTTTTTTTTTCTGCAGAAACTGGTTTGAATGAAAATTATTTACACTGACATCTGTGAATTATCTAGAGTAATAGGGGAATTTTTTATGGAAAAACATATTGCTATGGATTTTTTAAACATAATTTTTTAATTTTGTGATCAAACCACAAATCCATTAAATTTGTTGTACTGGATGCTTAAAGATATATCTCGAAGCAAGCAAAATGAAACCAAAGCTAAGTGTGTGTATAGATACCACCACAGATAACTTGAACTTATGGTTTTGTGGTGAACTAGCCCTTTAAAGCAATTCAAAAGATGAAAGTACTAATTAGGACCCCATTATTTCTCTTCTCTCCACATCATTTGAAACAATGCATCTTTGTTGCATTCATGGGTGGCTGGGTACGTGTACACCTGTATGCGGTGGCTGAAATGCAAGCATGTGTGCATTTGTTTGTGAGTGTATGTTTACTCCCCCATAGCAGCTCATCCCTCCTGTCTGGGTGTAGATTTAGCAAGGACAGCTGAGTTCATTTCAGAAGTTAAAGTAGGTCAGAGGTCAGACACTGGTGTAGGTGGCCCCTTGTACTCAGCTCACCATCCAGCAGTTGCCAAATAAATCAGAGTCTTGCTGAGTGGTTTGGCGTGCATGACATACCTCCCTCCCTCACACTTTCTCCTTTCCATCCCTCTCTCTGTCTGTCAGTCTGTCTTTTATGCTCTCTCTGTGCACTCACACACACAAACACCAAGCCAACAGCAACCCATAAAGCTACATCTGGCCTGGTTCACCCCAGCAGACATGAGCAACACTGCCACCTTGAAAAGCCCTTCCTTTATCTGTATCACTTTGAGAGCTAACCTACATATTGTTTATGTGTGTACAATTCTTCAGATCCATCTATTTTTTAAATAAAATTTTCCTATAGTTAAATCAAGTTTGGCAAAGAATTAGTTTATTTGTGTTTTTTTATTGACATCAGACAGCAAATCTCCTCCAGATGTTCAAGTACATGCATGTAACACACACTCTAATCTAAATGCATACTTCTATATATTGCACATACATGCAGACAAAGGTGAATGCTTGTGAATGTGCGCACACGTGCTGTGGACACAAAACCAGAGATTGATTGTCTCCCCTCCTTCTGCTCTGCTTTCACACTTGTTTACTGTTGTTCTGATTTGTGGTACATTTACGTAATGCTTTCCCCATCAAAGTAGATGTTTACCACTACTGCCAAGAAATAATGCTGGCCTACACAGGGAAAATAGAAAACAATGTAGGAGTGGGTGGAGCAAGATGAGCATGACTTAGTGCAACCATCCAGAGGTCCAAGCAAAAAGTACAATATGGGATAAAGTCAGGCTTATTCTCTGCTCATCCCTGATGAAGATGCAAGGACATGGGACAAGTTAGATTTCTTCCAGTGGAATGAATCCAACCTAAGAGCCTTATGGGCAGCGTAAATTGTCTCTACCTGCATTCATTGACATTCATTCCTGAGATCCAGGCCTTTCTTCTGTAGATCTGGGCTGAACTGTCAAATGACAGAGTCCTCACAGGTCTTCAGCTTGTTCACAGCATCGAGCCTGTGACTTCTACCAGCCACATTTTTTGGAGTAATGATCCAAACTGGAGACGACAGACCAGCGTGGTGTGCAGCTGCAGATAGGGCAGGTTGAGCTCAGAGTGCGTTCGACTTTTACCATGACGATATGCCTCAAAAGATAATGTGATGATCTGTGTGTTTTGCTGCCAGGTTACCCCACCACCTCCACCATCTCCTCCCAACCCCTCCTCCTCCGGTTCCTTCATTGCCGCGGTAACTTATTAATTTCTGTCAGCTGGTTTTCCCTGCCATTTAGAGATACTACCAAATCACATTATGTCTGTCATGGATTATGTGTACAAGCAATACATCTCCTTGAAGAAGAAAGGGGAAAAAAAGATCAAAGATGTTCTTACAATCACCTCTAAGTGGATATGGGAGGTGGACGTGTTTGTGTGTGTACATGTGTCTCTTTGCTTCCCACGTATGTTTTATGGTGAATGCAGATAGCCACCAAAAATGCCTTTCATTTCAACTGACATCATGCTCAATTTCTTCCCCATATTAAATCATTCTTAGGATTATAAAATAATTTTAGGGATTCATCTGATTGCAGTTTGGAACATTTAATGGTCATCCATGCTGGCTTGTCATATCAGGTTTTAACTTTAACTAACACCAGTATCAGAAAGGCTACACAGCCATATTCCCATATTTACTCATATTTGGCTGCATATGTGTGTACGTTTGTGCGTGTGTGTGTGTGTGGCAAAGGATTTGAAGCTGTCACTTTGTAATTACCTCAGCAAATACAGGCTTGGAGAGAGTTGACTGAAGTCTTCCAGTTGGACAGCCCTGGGAGAAAATGAGAAGTGACAGACCACATAACACAGCGTGGACGTAAATAACTTTTACCCCCCTTTTTCTCTCTCTCTCCATCATAGAAACATGGATGATACTTGAAGGATTTTGAAAGAAAAAGACAGAGAAAAAGAGGAAGAGATGAGCTGAAATGAGAGAATATCCCTCACTTTCATCTTTAGAAAAAATCTCTGACATCCTCTCTCACTTGCTTTGATGAAAGGCTTTGGTTTTTGGTGCCTTATCCTCTTACACAGGGTGTATGTGTATAGGCTGTGTGCGTTTGAGTGAATCGCATGTACACTCACACATATTGTGATGAACAGTGGCATGCACTAGCATCATTTTCTCAACAGAATGTGTGTAGGTGGCATTGGAAGTCTTGCATTGTGTGTGTGTGTGGCTATGTGTGTTTGTGTGTGTGGGGGGGACTTTTCTCAGAGCCAGTCAACGTTAGAGGGTCTGGATTTCTCATTTTGTGTCCACACTGAGTAAAAAAGTCCAGGGGTCTGTGTTCTACCCACTGGCCGCTAGGCTTCATTTTGTTGTCTTGGACACATACTTCACCATCCTGTGTTCTTTCAGCTCCGGGCAGGTTGTTACTGAGACAACAACACTGTTGTTACAGCAGATGTGTGTGTCAGTGTGAGTCCTGCATTACTGAAGAAACACTTCCACATTGGTAGTGTCCATAATGGTATGACTTCCAGCTACGTCAACCTCCATATATGTACATTTACACACACACACACACACACACACACACACACACAGTATATAGCATATCCTTTCAAGTGTTACCATTGTGCCTCTGGCTCTATACCACCAGTGTCTCTCCCTTTCTCCTTTTTTCGCTTGTCTTCTCCCGCCCTCCTTGCACCTCCACCGCTATGCCTGGCTCTAGTCCAGCTATAGATTGCTAATTACAGTTTTCTACGCGATGCATGGACCTACCTCTAAATACTACAGCAGTGTTCTTTGGCAAACATCAAAGTGTCTGTGTTTCATTCCATGGGGATTAGTGATGGTGGTGTGTGATAATGCCCCAGCCTGCTCGCTGCATTAAACGCCCATGGCTGGGCTCAGGTACAGACTGTAATGAACAAACACTAACAGGCATTTATACAATATGTACATTTAAACAATGATACAAGATGCAGGAACGTGACACAGGAAAGATACATACAGTATATATTACAGAGCAAGAACATGTCACAAGGCTAATACTCAAAATAATATTCATCTATTATAATTAAACTGTGGCCTGAACATCCAAGCAAATTCCAATCCCTTTCATCTGTCTTCGCTCAAAGAAAAAAAAGCTTTATGTTGGTCAATATGTCCACAGAGATCTGCAGCACATTGACTGTCCTTCACTCATCACTCATCTTCCACCCCCGTGGCAAATTGGATTTTTAAACAGCTCGTTTTTGATCATACCCCCGAACTCATAATTGACTGTGGTTTTCTCTCCTGCTGTCTTTTTTCCTCTTTTTCTTTCTGTCTCACCAGTGAACTTAACGAAACAAGAATTGGTCAGAAAAAAAAATAAAATCAAAATAACAAAGAGCAGTCTCTATAGCAACTCTCGCCATGATTCGTACAAAGGACAAATGACAAGTGTTTAAAGGGCTGCGGGGCATTTTAATGTTCGGTTTGTGTTTTCTCTTGTTGACTGAGAAGGTCTCAGGAGAAAGCAAGAAAAACAGCCATGAAAGAAAAATTACAGAAACAGACAGACTATGAGGGAGAGGCAGAGAGTGAGCAAGTGATAGAAACTTGTCCTTGGTGATCAGCGCATGTGCTATTGTCTGTTCTGGTCTGTTCTTTGTCCACAAGGACGAAGGCAGAAGAGGAGGCAAGTGATGCATTATAAAAGTGTTTAGGGTCCTTACACTAGTTGCCTTACCACAAGATGGATATAAAGGAAGTTCCTCTGCTGCTAGCACACAGGTGCAGCTGTGTGACATATATATTCAGGGCATGTACTTTACAGTAGGGATCAATACATTATTTCACTATTTGGAAATTCCTCACCCCTTCCTATTTACTTGAATTACATATGGTCAGTAATCTTATGACCTTATTGGATATTCCCAGTCCACACAACTTTGAATATGTGATAAAATTGTATTCACTAGGTTAATTTATGAGATGTGGGAACAGCAGTGCTTAAACAGTGGTGCAAGAAACATGAGTACAAAAATGATCAGACAGGCTTGAGGTTGGAGTTTGGCCATTTTGTTAAAATATTATAAATACCAGCCATTTACAAATCTACTGTACTGTGCATAATGCAGTTGTGTGCAGCTTTTGTGTGCAATTCATAATCATAACCCACTTTTCTATTGCCTTCATTTTTAGTTTTTATTCCAATGGCTTTTATATATATATATATATATATAATATATTGGCCAGTATTGGTTTATGACAGATGTGGTAGTGATGTCACCAGGTGTAGGAGTACACCTGTATATCCCTGCAGCAAGGTGCAAAGTTAGACACTGACTCATGTCAGCAACAATAGGATTTTCAGGGATTTTAAGTTAGTCTTTAAGGAATCTATGTATACCTTGATTGTTTACCTCTCAAATACAGGTATTCGTATTGCCCGAATGTCCAGTTTGGTTAGTGTAGCGGCTGTTTCACAGGATAACTGCTCGTGTTTGCTTCCCCATTGGACGTCATTGCAAACAGTGTGTTCCCAGATCTCAGTAATTACTCTGATGATTACAAATTTATAGGATTGACTGGAATTTTGGGAATGTGAATGGTCAAAGCGTCTGACAACAAATATAGAAGCTAAAATTGTAATAAACTAAAATGATGCTTTAAATCCTAGAGTTTAAGATGTTCCTCCAACCTTTCTGTGGATTTGAGGTGATGAAAGTGTAAAGAAGGTTAAAACCAACCCACACTCCCACAACTGATTTAATCCTGACACTGGACCATATAGCCAGTGGTAAAGAAAAAAAAACTATATTCTTTGAACAGTGATGTGAAGTGAAGTGGAGTTTTTCAAAAAGCAATATGTAAGTCTTGCCCAAGTAAAAATTAGAAAGAATACAGAACAGAGCCTTTGAGTCTGTTACGCAAGTTAGAGTTACTGTGGAAATGTAAACTGCATCATTTATGTGATTATTTCTGCTCTTCACAGCTTTTAAAATGTGTCTTGCTTACTGACAACACTGTAATCCTCTCCTCTGTTTGTTGTCATGACATCCTCATCATTTTTCTGACATGCTTCTTCTGTGTACAAGCTGTCATTCATTGTTGCTTGCTGCTTTGGTGACACAGTTAATAGGTGTGTATATAAATGTGTGTGTGGGAAGAGTGGACGGGTGGGTGGGTGGGTGGGTGGTGGGGGTTCAAGATTAGAAAAAGGCCGACAGATATGCTAGAACAGAGACAAAGACATGACCTTTATTTGTCCTTGCGAACTGGTTTAACAGCACATGGTGGTAACGGAAAGAAAGGCACAGATAAGGACAGCAACAACAAGAGTAAGAGAGTGACTGTGGGAGATAGTGAAAGAGGCGACGATAAGAAAAAAAATGGCTTAGAGTATGATAGAAAAAAAATATAGAAAACACACCAAAAATGAAAGTGGAGACTTTGCAGCCAGACAAATACCTCTCTCCACCTGTAATCACCTCCTGCAGGTCGGCTTCTGCCCCAGCTCGACACAATCCTTTAGCTAACACTGAGCCAAGCCATCAAAGAGCAATCTCTTCTTCTGCCTCATAATTGACTCCCTCTTTTCTCTTCTTTCACTTTACACAAACAGAAAAGACCTTGATGTTTTTCCAATAATTGGCAGCAGAGGTTGACTTTTTTTCTCCAACCCCCACCTCCCTCTCCCCTCCCCCCTCTCTGTTTATCTTTTTCTGTCTCTTCTCTCTTTCTTTTTTTTTTTTTTTTTTTTTTTTTTTTGCTCTTCCTCTTCCTTTAGAGATGAATAGTTGGCCTGGGATCAAAGACAGACCCCAACCGGCCACTCTGGCCACCACAAAGGGGTGTTGGGTGCTGGCTTGAGGCCAGGTGCTGCACATGGCCGAATAGCCAGGCACAAGCCATGCAGATGGGCCCTGCAAAGATCTCGATGCCTCCACCCCCACTCCGGTATATGAGAGGTCAGTGGCTAAAGTATCAGTGCATGCGCTTCCTGTAAGACGATACAGTTTTGTGCGACTGACTCCCTTTTCATTTCATCCTCTTTTTTTTCTGTGCTTGTGATTCTCTCAGTTTGTTTACTTCCTACAACTGTCCTATCTTTGTTTCTTTCTATACCTATCTCTTCTCTGACTCTCCGTGTTCCTTCTGCCTGTTCCAGAGTGTGGAGTGCAGAGAGAGGCTGGCAGCCTGTGCAGCAGGAACAGAACCAGCTGAGGTAAACATCTTGCCCCCATGGACAGGACCATGTTTAAATGTTTGAGAAGATCCGACTACAATTTAGTCGAACATTTCCCTCTACCCTCAACAATCCTTGTTTAAATATGTAAGTGCTGCAGCCAAGTCAAATGTGGTTGAGTCCAGTACAAATAAATTGAGGTAGAAGACACAAAAAGTGGGATAGATAAAACAAATGAACAAGCCCTTGTAGTCCAAATATATATGCAACACCCAGCTTGCTTTTCAACTCCTTCAACTGACACGTTTGCATAATTTCTCTGAGGACAGCCAAGATGATGTTACTGAGTTGGAAGACGATAGTTGGACTCTTGAATTACAGACCTTTTTGTAATTACAATTTTTTTTTTCAATCATCTTGTGAAATACCATTTACAGTTCATGTATTTAGCATAGTATTAGTATATGAAAACCTTACAGGGAAGTCTAACAATTAAATGTGTGACTACAAGTGAAATAGGTAAACATTTCATTGCACACTGTCTTCCCCTTGGATATTTTTTTGGGCATATACATATAACTCAAACCAGCAAAAACATCATGGACATAAGGAAGCAGACATAAATTTTAAGGAGAGAAAAAACAACAACAGCAGTATTTTTCCACACTCTGCATGCTGTCATGCATGAATCCCCGGCTTCTGCCATATGTTTAAGATTAGTTGTACTCTTTTGTTAGATGAGAACAGTCACCAAAGTTCTGTTGCTTCCCCATGAATCAACTGGGCTCTGTCCACACCCTCTCCTTGTGGTCTTAATTCTACTAAACACTATGATAGCAGCCATCACGTGTGAAGAATAACACAGTTTTTTACAGTAATGCATTCATGTTAATATTAACTGAGTGTTGTATTTCAAATATGTGTTTTGCAAATGTCTTGATTTACATTAATTTTGTGCTCTGTGTTAATCAGTGTTGAGTAGGGTTAAAGTAATGTGAATATGCAGTGTGCAAAGTGGTGGTGAACCTCTAACATTATCCAAACAAGATGTTTTCTTTCGTATTAAGGTGAGAAATACAAAACTGTGTGGATGTAGAGGATTTGAAGATGTTTTATGCTAACTACTTTGACGGAGCTGTGGTGATTAAAGAGGAAGTAGCAAAGGTAGGCTATGTTTTATTTAGCTTAATGCAGCTAATGAGTAATGCTAATTGATTATTGTTTTGTAACTTATCCAAGAGTGATGCTAAAGAGGTGCTAGCTATCAACTACTACTGAGGTTTTTGCTTAGTAGTAAGCTTTTTAAGCAGGAATTAGAAACTACGTAGTTTTTAATGTTCAGTTAACCAGTATATAGGGGGCCATTGTGGAGGGGGCAGTTGTGGCCTAATGGCTAGGGAGTTGAACCTGAAAATTGCAGGTTCCAGTCTCAGGTCTGGCAGGAATTGTCGGTGGCACAGAGTAAATAGCCAGTGCCCTGTTCACCTTCAATACCACGACTGAGGTGAGAGCGTTGAGCAAGGCACTGGACCCCCAACTGCCCCCTGGGCGCCGCAGCATTGGCTGCCCACTGCTCCAAATGTGTGTGCATGGTGTGTGTGTGCACTTTGTGATGGGTTAAATGCAGAGCACAAATTCTGAGTATGGGTCACCACACTTGGCCATATAAGTCACTTTCTTTCACTTATATTGTAGCAGCAGAGTAGGCTGAAAACACTTTGAGTGACACGTCACCACTTTATAAAGTTGTTGCTATCATGCTAGCTAGCCTATTAGCACACACGTGTGCTGGGTGTGTTTGCATTGTGTGCTGGGTGTGGTTTGGAGTAGTGTTTTTGTGTTAGGGTTAGGCAGTTAGCTCCGATTTGGACTTGTAAGAAATATATCTGGACCTTTGGCTGCTACAGTGCTTTACTGTGTTCATCTCACTAGTTGCTAACTTTGTTTATCTGCTGTTTGGTGTGCCAAGGCAGTGTACAATTATCACGTTACGCTCAAACCAGCTAAATATGAAAATGATTAACAAACAGATGCTACAATAATCTGTATAGCTGGGAAGGATGACACAAATGTTTGTCTCTATGAGTTTGTCACCCCGTTGCACATTATGTCAGGTGATCCATTATTGATATAAATGTATTGATTAGAACAGTTTTAAAATAATATACTGCCTAAGTTGGAATCCATGGGCCCTGTTGACGTGAGCAGGTGCATTGGTAAGATGTTGACTTCTTGCTCTTCCTTTGGTCAGAAGATTTCTGACCATTCAGGCTGTTTCTGACCTTTCTGCGCTCCTGTTGTATTTGAATGATTTCCTTCCAGATTAACAGTTGCCTCTTCAAGGCACCTAGTTGATTGATGTGTTCTTTTCTTTTTACTGTTTCCTTTTTAGGCATGTAAGGAGGTGGCTTTAGGGTTTGAATCTTAATTATTGACCCACATTTTCAGCTGTACTAGTAATTCACAAACGTAAACCTGATAACACAAAACACTTAAATGTTAAGTATTTTGGTACTGGTAAACATTAGCACGTCAGCATTGTCACTGTGGACTGTTTAACTTGAAGTACTACTGTGCTAAGATATAGCTTCACAGACCTGTTTGCATGGCTGCAGACTCTTAACAGACACCTGCAACAGCAGTATGAACACATTGCTGTGAGATATGTGTAAGAACGTTATATTTGTTTGGTTTGATTTCAATTGTTGAACGTTGTTACTATTAGAATCCATTATAAAGAACATGAATCAATGCTGACACCGGCCTTTGTGCTCCAAACTTATTACCGTCACCAATCTAACTGACAAGGGGTGAGTGGCACTGGATGGCATATCTGATAGCTACAGCTAAACTATGATGTCGTTTAATGTAAGCTATGTAACTATGACAAATGCACTTAATGTCATGAAATAGCAAGAAACAATAGGCTACTGATATTTCGCATTATTAAGGGACAGGAAGGTGCCAGGTTTCTGGACTGTTTAACTGGCTGAAACTTGAAAATGAGTGGATTTCTACTTGCTTTCAAAAGACTTAGCCAAGGTGTAGTGTTAAGTGTTTGTCATATGGTTCTGTGCATGAGTCCACTGCGTATGGCGCAGGTAATGCAAAATCCTGCTGTGGAGAGGTAAATAAAGCCAACTAAATAAAAGGGCATGACAGAATTAAGGTGACCACTATGGAAAAAGCAGTTAGTTAACTCAGATAATGGCCCACTTAACACAGAAAGCTTAATAATTAAAAGAGAAGAAAAATGATAATGCAGTTACTTAAATAGGGTTAACTGGTTGGTTGTTTAGCTTTCAGTGGTAACTTCTTGGCTGTTAGAAAATTATGAGCAAAGAAATCTGATCTTGTTTTTCTGTAATAATGGGCATTATTTTCACTTTTATGTGTTCCTCCTACAGAGAAAATAGGCCTGATCTCTCCCTTTGTGGTTGCTCCAACTGTTCACTTCCACCACCCACACAACACATTTTCCCAGGCAACAATGTTCCTCCAAAGTTTACACACAATAAATAACGATATGCCCAAAGCAGTTAGCAGTGGCCCCGCTCTCCGTTTCCTGGCTGGAGTTGAAATGAAATGGTAATTTTGACTTGAGGAGGATTTCAAAGGGATGGCCTCTACTTTTCATCTTGGTGCATACCACGAGCTCGCCGACACATTCACACTGGGATTTGAGAAAAAAAAGAAGCGAGAAAAAAAGCAGAATTTTAAGTTTTTCTATAAACTTCCTTCGTTCTTTTTTTCTGCCATCTCCCTACAGAAAAAGAGATGTAATGTTGTTGAGATCTCTCCCCCAGATGGCCAGCATTTATATAAACAACCACCCCTGGGTTCACAGAACATTTGATTGATGTGTCATTGTCCTAAGATTGTTTCCAGGCATTTGAAAAGATAATTCAGAGTATTTGATGTAGACATGATTCTTCAAATGGCCAAAGGTCAGATGTGGGGGTAGAGAAGGGGTGTCCTCTATCTCCCTTGCTATTTTTGCATTGAAGGCTCCAACACGCCTGCTTTTCACACGGGAGCTTGACTGACACTTGAATCGTCCTTCTGCTCAGAATTACAAGATGGTTACCCAAACTCCATCTGAGAGCTGCCTGTTAGCTCTGTTATGCAAAATACCTTTGTCTCAAACTGAAGGTCGTAACATTCTGTGGATATGTCGTGTGCCTGTGTTTGTTTTCTAGGTTTCCCTACTGTCTGACAGTGAGATTGGCACAAGGCCAGAGATGCAGTGGAAGGATTGGCCAGGAACTCCATTATCTCAGCAATAAGGAATGAAAAATGAAATTAAAACACTCGAAACAAGGTCTGCCACACTGACTACTATCATCCTATGTATATAACATCTTGTGCTACAAAAAAATCACTCCCAAAAATGAACCAGCCTTTCACTTTATATGGGATGTTGTTTCTTACATGACACCATTATTTGCACTGACCCAGCAGCCACACCAATATTGAAGGTACACTTTCCCGGAGTTCGTCAGTCACATTCCATTGCCAGTCAGCCATGAGGGAAATGTCTGTGGTGACAAAAGCAGGGTGTGAAAAAAGGTAAAAAACAGTGGTGTCTTCATTATCTCCTGGCTCCATGGCCCGTGAACGAGGCCAGGGTTAATTGCTGCTGATTAGATGTCAGCACGCATGGCTGAGTGAGCATACAGATCTCACTGAGGGAGCAACAGAAGGAGAAGAGGAAAGGAAGAGGTCATTTACAGACAATGATGTGAAATCACTGTCAAGTATTCCTCCTCACTTGGTTTGGCTGGTTGGGAAGCAGATAAGGCATGTAGACGAGGCAGCATGTAGATGTTTTTCTTCTGTGATTACTGTAGCCCTGTGTGCTGGTGCATAAATGAGGAGTTGTACTACTAGCTGTATACTAAATGGGGCTGACATATTGGACTAGAAAAACATTCAATCTTGGCATATTGGACTAGGTTTTTGGTTGATTTATTTAATTAATAATTTATTTATAGATCTGGATGGCAACAGTCTGTTTGTCTGTTTTTGGTCCATATCAAAATAGGCCAAAAATTTATTGGATGAGTCACTCTAGATTTTCAGGTTTTGGTGACATGTCTTTGGATGAATTCTTTCAAAATGTGGAACCAAAATCCTCAGTGCATGATATCTCATAATTTTTGGTGGCTCCTGTACTCTGGCAACACCATTAGATTAGGATTTTCATTAGATATATGTCAACAGCTACTACAAGGGCAGACAACAAATTTTGAGATTAAATGTAATAACTTCATCCCCTGACTTTTATAGCATCATTAAATAAGATTTGTCTGGTACTTTGGTTTATGACCAAATACCTGCATAACTAATGACATTCCCATCAGCCTCAGCCTGCTTTATGTTTAGCATTAATTTGCAAATGATTGCATGGTAAATTGTACTAAGGTAGTTAAAATGACTCAGACAGAAACTTAACTTTAATCTACATCGTAATCGTAAGCATTTTAGTAAGCTGGTGTTAGCCTAAATATATCCACATTTAGCATCCTAGAAATAAGGCATTGATGAGCATTGATGTTCAGACATTTACACAAATTCACACACACTTACCAAACCAAAAAGTTCTTACTCTTGTGAAATGTAAACAACCACCAAGTCTTTTAGAGTGTCACTGCAATGTCGCCAAAATCATCTGTCCTCTTTTGTGTGTAATAGATAAACAGACCCCTAGAGCAACCGTGGGCTATATTTGTTTTAATGGGTAATTTTTATTGCTCTGTTGCGTTTGTACCCAAAACAATTACAACAATAGTGGTGATTTAGACAGAAGAAAGAATGACAGAGAGAAAAGGGAGGACAGGGCGTTGTAACCTTCACGCCATTTGCAGAACTCACCTTGTTTAAATTTTCTAGATCAAAGGGTGCAATGCAAATTCCTGCAGCTTCCACTCTGCCATTTGATGTTTTGGGGAGTGAAATTATTGCGGTGATTACAGTAGCTGTACACAACCAGTGAAGCAGGCCAAACAAGGGTCCTTGTTGTGACTCTCAATTAGTGGTGTGACATCTCAGCACTCAACGTCTGAGAGGCATCCTACAATAAGAAAGGCTGTTTAGGCTGATAAAGTGATTTGGCTTGGTGGGGCCCTTTCATCTGCACTGACAATGGGGTTTTTCAAGCTTCTGGGTAATCTTTCCGCATGTCCTCACACCTTCCCTTTATTGTGACAATAGTGTCACTGTGTTCAGCATTTCTAAAAGGCCATAGGCCTGATGCACTCTGCACAACTCCAGGAGAGTCACTTGTCATACAGAGGTGTTATCATGACTTGGATGCTTCTACATGATAAAATGAACAAGGACAAAAATACATTCCCCTAGGTGCACTTTCACAAAATTGTATGACTTATTTCCATGAGCATTTGGTTCTGTATTTTTTCCCTTAGCAGCTTTACAGATATCAGATATCACACCATTAGCAGTATTCTCATGATGTCTGAATATTCAAACACCCAGCCATCTCTGAAGCTGACGATGCCGGCATTATTTTTTTGTTTGTGTGTTATTGAAAGCCACAGTGAGTTGAAAGGATAACTTTGCCTGCGGGAAGGACAGAGCATCCGAGGATCAGGTTCAGCCGTATTTCTGATAACACTTTGCATTCTGCAGGCACCAGTGACTGCTCTGATGCCTCGTGTTTGATTGTCTCTTTTATGTTCTCCTCCTGCCTTCACTATAAGCACCAATTGCAGGGTGGAGGTGAACTGTTGGCGAGTGGACTACCACAGTGGAGAGAAATTGAGATGTGATGCGTTTCTTCCAAGGTGATGGACAGAGGCATTGGAAGGATGTTTGTTTTCAGGCTGTTCTGATTGTCTCTTATATGTAACAGCCTGTCAAATGCCTATGTCAATTGCACTTAGCATCATGTCGTGAAATTGATGCAAAGATTTGATACACTATGGGTGTGCTTTTGAACCATTAACTTTAAGAATGAGCCACATGTTGATTTGAATGACACGTTACTTTGTTAACATGAACACAAACACTGTAGTTTATTTTGAGTCAGTCTCATGTACATGTACACTGTCTTGGTGCCTTAAATATTCACCCGAACACTAAATCCAAATCTGAAACTAGTTCTCAACTAATGCATTTTTTTCCTCCTGTTTGAGTAGGTTCTGCTACAAACTGCAGATTTCAACTGTTTTTTGTTTTTTTTTTTTGGTATCTTTTTTTTTTCCAATCAGAGTATATATTTGTAACCAGTTTTTAAAGCTGTAAATCCTAGTCATTAATGTGCTGTGGTCTGAGAACCACACAGAAGTCAGAAAACAGTGTCAGTCAGACGTACACAATGGTTTTGGTGTTTTTATGCAATTTATTGACAAATAAATCTAGAACAGATTCGCCCTTTAAGTGCATGTAAATGTAGTGATCATAAAATCAGACATGCCGATCAGAGGCAGCTTAAGCCGAAAGGCAGGATAAAGTTCATCATCACAATTTTGTGGGCGTTTTGAAGTTAGCACTGTAGCGCACTTCTCACTATCTGAGGCCTGCAACTGCAGTCTCCTTTTCCTATAGCTTTATTCCTGTTTTTGCGGGGCATTGTGCTGACCTGGAAACAGCTATTCAGTGCTGTGAGAAAGAGGCCCCTGAAACGCTCTCTTTCTTGCTAAGAGAAACATATAACAGTATTAGATCTAGTTTAATTACACAGGGGTTTGCGGATGGGCCCCTCTTTTCTCTCGGCAGTGAAAATGCTTAACGTTTGTTGTCGGTTCAAGGCTCTCTAAAGGATGTGCTGGCATGTGTAAGGTTCTGGCAGAGAGGAAACTTGCGGTGGGGGGTGAACTGTTATTGTTTGAAAAGCGTGTAAGCGGCCTTCACAACACTGCATCCACGGAAATGAACCAAAGACAGAAAGAGAGAGAGAGGAAGAGAAAGTGGCAGAGAGAGAACAAGAAAGAAAAAACAGCTTTGACTGACGACTTAACAAGCGAAACCGAATTTGTCTTTTGCCGGGAGATGTCAGATGCCTTGCCAGTGAGAGAGAGAGAGAGATGGAAAGAAGGAGAGAGAGCAAAAGCACACCACAGAATCTCTCCTGCGCCTTTTTCGCCCTTTCTTTTCTCCACCAGTTTAAGACGGCTTGGTGAATGCAACAACATCAAAGGCCTAGCACTCAGAATGTACATTGTTGTTCCAGTAACCACATGAAACAGAAAGAGAGAGATGGAGGAAGGCTGGGAGAGATGGAGCAAGTTTTTTTTCTTTCTTTCTTTGTACATAAATAGGAAGCTATGGAGGGAATCGGTTTAGAAACGGTAGAAGATTAACTCTTTTATCTCTTCATTTCAAACGTCCTCCATATCCACATCCTCCACATCCTAACCACTGTCAGGATCTGCATGCCTGACCAGCACCACTACAAAGCAGAGGTATCTCCTATATTAGGACGCATACTGTATAACTTCTTCACAAACAGAGCTAATGAGAGCAAAAACAGTGCCAGGGAGGTGGTTTATATACTGTAGCTTCAGCCCTGACTCATTGTCATTAAGAAAGCCCTCTGTAATTGGAGCTTAACCAAGAAAGGTACAAGCTCTTATTTTACCACAGACATTCCACATGTGTATAAAACGAACACAGAGAAACAGTCCTAAACTAGTGCCCCAACATAACCAGCAGGCTTTATTCCTGCCTGCCCTTATCTTTACACAGAGACCACCCAGGAGCAACAAGTCAGTTCTCACCTTTAGTCTGTGAGTATGTGCGCCGAAGCTTTGTACTTCATAAGCAGAAGTGTACGCCTGTGTCTGTATACACTCCTGTGTGTCCGTCTGTGAATGAATGTGTTTTCTGTGTATGTGTGTGCTTCTACCTCCCACCATCTGGGCCCTGTTTGGAGAGATTTTCTCAAAAAAAAAATCACAGTCACACCGTGGCAGGATTACCACTGTGAAAAGCAGCACCTGGAAGAAAGTCAGTGCTCTTGCTCCTTTCCCTCAGATGCTCAAAGAAGTTTCTGGCTTCCCAGCTTGAGGCACAGGATTTGTTTTTGACCTACATGGGCATCCTAGGCCTCGTGTTCCCTTCCAAAAAAGCAGAAAAGCAAAGAACCCATCTCAAATTCACACTAAGCTAAATCCAGCAAGGTCACAGTATCACCATATTAAAGCAGATAAACAAGTGCATGCATGTGTGCGCACATGATGATGCACAGCAGAATGTGTGTTTACATCATATTTCGTTTTTTTATTGTTTGTTTGTTGTTTTTTGGAAAGACAACAGACTTTGCTACTTTCTGTACAAAAAAATATATATAAAAAAATATTTAGAATCATTCTGTTGATATAGCCTTCTTACACACTCCACTTCTCAACAAGTCCTTAAAATAAAATGACAAAATACATTGTTTCCCTCGTGAATAGCATGTATTGACACAACTGATGCAAAAATAAAACCTTTTTCAGGATTTGACGCCACTATGGTTAAGGCTTGGCTAGGTTTAGGCACAAGAACAGCTTGGTTAGGGTGAGGGAACTACTGTGGTCATGGTTAAGAGAAACCAAATTTGACTGTTGTTAAGAAACAGGAAGCAAAACAGTGATCTAACATGTCAAAGCCCAGAGTATTGTTTTCCCAGTCAATCACCTCCAATCTTGTCCCGCTGCAGACTTTTTGTCTCTATAACCTCATCATGCTACTTAACTTTTTGTAGTCCTGATGGACATGAGCCATAATTCCTATGGCCACTTGAGGTTTTTTCAATTATGCGTAAACATATGTTGTTTTCGGGGATTTGCTGAAACAACTAACACTCATTGTCATTTTTCTTGTCTCATGCCCAGTGAGTCAGTGTCATTCTTCAATATTTAGTTCAGTGTGTCCTAAAAGACAAGAGAATGAATTTCAATAACTCATCATCCAATCTTAAAGGTCATAATACTCAGCTGGTGCACAAACACAAAAGTGATTCATGTTCTGGACAATACTTTGTGCGCTGAATCATGCACATGTGATCTGAAAGTCTTCTTGAGGACCATGTTTGTGCTCATATACCATAGGATTGCTTTGTCAGATAGCATCACCAGGCTACAGTACTAGTCTCTCTGGTCCAGATCTCTTTTATTTTTTTCTGTTTCTATGCATGACTGGATATGTTTTGTTTGTCTCAGCATGCGCATTTCTTTCAGTGGTACACACAGGCACACATGTCCCATTCATGCCCCCCAGCCCCTTCACTCTACAACCCCGTGACACTGTTACCATTTTGCCGTCCGCCATCACTCTTGACCTGCTGATCTTCTGTTTGGTGTCTGGCTGTGTCAGGGTCTGATCTTGGTGACATCATCCATCACGATGAGTCCACTGCCACCTCCAGCTCTACTGTCCAGTGTCCGCATGACAGTGGCCGGCCTTGTTCTCATGGAGCATGGTGCTGGCGCGGCACGCTCCCTCTGTAAATGATGAAAGAGAGTGAGAGAGTTGTGCTGAAAGCATGGGCCTTGTCTGGCTGACCACGCTGGATGCTGAGCTGCTCGGAAGGCGCCTTTTTCCCCTGACAGAAACTTGTGTGATCTGTGGAGATAAAAAAGGAGAAAGAATGTGTTTGATGTCTAGATGTGAATAAATACCCTGATGTTAATCGTTTTACAGCATTAATCACATTTGATGCATCTGTGCGTGCATGCGTGTGTGCCAACATGAGCACATTTGTATGTGTAAATATGAGTCAGAGATTGTATACATGAGTAAGATTGTTAGTATTTTATTTATTGTTCTGACATTGAGTTTGGAGAAACATCTGTGGCATTGATGGTCACCAAAAACTTCATCTGCGCCTCTGCGCTTTAAATGTTTTATGACAGTTCCACGTCTGATTTGTCTTATTGATGTGGGTGATGTGATGTTGGTTAACTGAGAGATAATGATTAAACCTTCACATGCAGCAGCTCAACAACACACTAGTAAGGACCTCCATATAGAGTAGAGCCTAGAAATACTTTGACTATACCACATGTAAGAGACGAAACATGAGAAGTCAAAAATGGCATGTCTGCCATTATTCACCTCTGATTGAATTTGCTGTCTCTCTCATCTTAACCTGTTGCTTTTGACACATATGAGACATACGTGTGGATGAACAGATCAGTAGAGATAGTGTGCGTTTCCTGAAATTCCATAGGGATCTACATCTGGAATGTTTTTTTCTTTTTGCTGCTTTATGAAAAGCCCCTGCTCCTGAGCTGTAAGCTGAAACGAAACGCAGTAGTTGTGGTTTTACCCGTCTCCATGTCAGGTAGCCTTGAGAGCAGCTTCAAGGTGGTGAACATGTAGGCATTTGGCTAAGATAGTTCTGAGCCTCTAAACAAGTCTGATAAACTATAGTGAAAGAATATTTTTAGCCTTGGCTTAAAGCACGTGTCTTGTTGGTCTTTCACAATGTGTTCTGTAAGATATTGATGTTTGATATATTAGGTCTGATATGTCTGTTTGATCATCTGTTATACCTTTTCTTGCAGAGACAGTTCAGGGTCTTTTGTGATGTAAATTCAGCATTCAATGGCCCATGTCCTTTGAAGGATAGAAGAGGCTCAGACAGACCTAGACGGAGAATTTTCTCAGGAATTCACCGTAGGTGTCACAGAGACAAAGCTTGCCCCCCTCCCTTGTCAAAAAAAAGAAGAATCTTGCTTGCTGCCACACCATATGGAGAATTGTCCCAATTTCTTTTCCTTTATATCAAATGCGATGCGTTTCAAGTCAAACCTTTTGTAGCATATACCACATGCGATTTGGGCTCTTGTGTGGCGACGCAAACTTTGTGACTTTTTGATATCTTGGAGAGTGCTGTCTGACAAGTTTCTGTCACTCACACTTTTCCTTTTTCTCTCTCCACCAGCAAGCATATTTTCTACCCCATCGATTGATTATCATACATCAAGCCCCTGTCGTCATGGCAAAACTTCATTTGAATCTTCAGTATTTTCCCCGTGTCTTTTAACCAGCAGCTGTCAGCCACATCAACACTAGCTCTGCGCCACACAAAGTTAAATTGAAGCACACTCTAACACTATATATAGATAAAATGTCACTTCTTTCAAGAGACAAGGCACCTTCGAAGTCGTCAATACAGACTGCTTTATCACGAGCAAAATAACTTTGAAACTGGAGAAGAGAGTAAAGATGAAACAATTATTCTCTCATCCCACTTTGTGCTTGAAAGAGGGAAAAGGCGAGATTATTCTGAAGTGGGTAGAAACGTTTAAGGGGCTTGCTTTTTGATCTGTCTGTCCGTCAACGAAAACGAAAAGCACCTCCTGATGCTTCTGATCGTTAGGTGTCCTCAAAGTGTCTCAAAGTCTCTTTGTTATCGCTGAGTGCGTCGATTAAAGAGAGGAATATCATTTATTCATTTTGCTATTGAGTGAAAGAAAGAAAGGATTCAAGAGCTTAGCATTCATTTTCGTCAAACTCTCGAGGTGTGGTGATGAAGTCAGCTTTCTTTTGAAAGACATGTAGAGTTGAGGTAAAAAGATGTGGAGTGAAAGTTTTTGCTCTGCAAATTTTGAAAGCGCAACTGATCTTTGAGCTAAAATAAATGGCGTTCAAACTTTATTAAACTTTTCTTTTAACAGCACACTGCAGGATGACAGTTCTGAGAAGAATTCTGTCTAACAAGGTGTTACTGGTGGTTCTAGCTAATGCATAAACATATGCACATCACCACACACACACATAGCTACAATTTCTCTCTTCTATTATATCTATCTATATCTGTCTCCCACACACCAATCACTCAGGCACATTCAGACTGAGGATATATACAAAATCTAAGTACATGTTTACTGGTATTATTTTAAATTGATTTTAGAGATGTGGGCCCACAAAGCACACAAATCAACACACTCTGAATCGGTATGGTTCCTTTTTTCACCAGAGGACAATGCCATATTAATTTTCGCTCCATTTTTCAAATGCGGTATCTGATTCTTTAACATGCTCTCAGTCTGGAAGTCCCTTCCATTCCTACTGTTTCAGGTTCTTTTCTTTTTTCAATACTGAGTCCTGTTGCGAGGTGTCTCTTAGAAGTTGAAAAGTTCTTTTCAAGCCCGAAGTTTTTGCCGTCTTCACTTTTCAACTGGCAAGATGAATATCAGTGGGACAAAGCATAGAAAGGAAAGACTTTTGACAAGACTTCTGAAGGCCCAGGAGCTCGTCCTGTCTCTCCCTTTTGCAGTTTTCCCATAACTGGCTTTCTCGCATGGCTGCTAAAAAGACACCATATCAAATGCAAACTGAGAAGTCACAGTCTTTCAAGATACATCAGTGGGGCCCTTGTGGAGATGCTGCTCTGCTTAGGTTTTTCACAACTTTTGAAAAATGAGAATTTGGTGCATTCTCTTTTGTGTTATCAGAGCTGCTGACAGTAAGTTCATGTTCTGTATGTGCAAAAAGACGGTGCCATGAATACATGACCCAGAGCAAAGTTGAGATTTAAGGTGCAGCTTGTCAGACTTCATTTTAAACTGCATGGGGTTTATATATGATTATGTCATTATACATTATGTCTCATGAGAAACAATATACTGGTGTCTGGAATTCACAGAAATGACGTTTAACCCTCTAAGTTAAGCAGACCTCTCTCATTCATAAAAATCTAAAATGTTTAAAAATAAGTGAAATAAGTAAATAAGTGTGAAATGTTCTATGTAGCTTGTGTTGTCCGACCAATCTGTGTTGAATATATAAAATCTAAACAGTCAGTGTTTTGTTTTCACCAAAGCTGGGGGAGTCATGGGTTTAACACTTTCAAGAATCACTTTGTGGGGCGGTATTGTGGGGCGGGCTTAGGAAAACCTGAAATGGCTGAAACTAGACCTCTCTGCAAATAATCACCCTGATCCTCTGTAAACCATCATGTTTATGCATTGTAAATTGTGAAAAGGAATGCTTTAACATTGTGTGGCATATGTATTTCAAGGCTTTGAACATTGGATGGTATCCGAATTTCACCCACACAACCACAGGCTCTTGCTCTTGCCTTTTCACTGAAATATCATTCAAATTCCAAAGAGACTTAAAAAAAGCAACCTTTTTTGAGGTTGCCTAAAGAATGTGTCCGAAACCATTTCCAAGTGCTTCCATGCATTTAGCTATCACTGCTGCAGGGTCAAACACCTTCCACCAACTTCTCACTATTCTAAATTTTACTTTGGTGACCATGCATTTTTGAAATTACACAACAGACTTTGAAAGGTTTGGCTTTGACTCTTGGCTTCAGAAATGTTCTAAATCCATAGAAAACTGAAATCTTTCAATCCTCTAGTAAAACTGAACATACAAGGTAACAACAGAGGTGCTTATATGTACACACAGTGGGACATATGTAGATATTTATGAGAAAGGTTTTTGGCAAGAGTGCAGTTGCCACACCGGTTATCACCTTCCTACAGTACTGTAATTCACCTCATTTGTTACACACCTCTTCCTTTGATCTGTGGTTTTGAAACCTTGTCTCACAACCTGTTTATCCACTGAATCCTCAGAAAGACTGGGAGCAGACTTGGTTATGTCATGACACACACAAAGTTGCAACAGGTTGTATTGTCTAAGACACAGACACAAACAGAGGTGTTGGTTTTAACCATTTTACGTCTCTCCCCACGCATGCTTTACTTAATAGTTTAGCCAGGTACATAATGTCCTAGTGCTGAAGTAGGCAAACATTTAAAATGGCACAAATGACTTCCAAATTGCTCATGTGTCACAGCCACATGAAAAGGGTTAATTAATATTACTTCATATTGTAGGGTTATATTTGAATTTCAGTTCTTTTCATTTGTTATACAAGGTGGGAAGAACTATAATGATACTACAGCCATTGAGCATGTTTTCCCAATTGTCAAAATGGATAACACAGTTTTTGGACATACTGCATAAGTGAAAACCACAATTAAGCTTGTGGGTATTTTCCATATTTCTACAAATTCAGTGTTGGAAGATTTTTTTGTTTGTTCCCAATAGGTTCTGTCAATCTGTTCTGTTAAACACCTGTACAGTGTTTAAACATTGATAGAAAACAGTCCATCTAGCATTGCTTATGTCCTGTTTCAGACAGATGTACTGTCTTCATGACATTTACCATTTGGGACAACCTGCTATATCTTTAAGTTTAGATTTTTTTTGCAGAAAGTGGAAGCAACTGTAAGTAGCCTAGTTGTTAACGTTACCAGTTATTCCTGCTAGATGATATATTTCGTGTAATTTTAACCTCTGTTAACAGTTCTCTCACAGTCAGTGAGAAGTGCTACTTTTTTCTGTTTTAGATTGAGTGGTGGTGATAGCAAATAACCATCACCATAATAATTAACCGTCTCTATATGTGATTGTCTGTGTTTGTACACTGTGTTTCATAAACATGTACCAAATGTGAAACAAAGGCTAAATTGATCCTCACTGAACAAGAGACAATTACCCAGACAAAAACTGTGAACATGGCAGGTACAACAGGCATGTTAAGATCTTAAAAGTCTGCAGTCACGCGTCTTTTGCCACCTTGATCTTGCCGCCTAAACACGTACACAGTCGTACACTCCCACATATGCACATGTATGCACTTACACACCCAGGTGAAATCCTCTGTGAAGCAGAGAGGTGATTTATAATGGGCAGAAAATCAAGTAGGGTGACATTTTGGAACTCTGGAGCTCAGAGGGGGTTTTGAAAGGAAAGATGATAAGTTATGTCTGTGGAATGTCTTGGCAAGCATGTGCAGGGATTTTGAACTCTCACCTCATCTGTGTAGCTGCTGAGCTCTGGATGCATTAGCTTGTGCATTCCTATTCATTTGATGACATGTATCTTTTATTTTTTTGTCCAAGATTCAAGTTTGTGGTAATGTTGTTTCTAGTAATCTGTGCTTAGAAAAGTGCTATATAAATAGTGTTACTTACTAACTTACTAACTAACATGGATGATTCAGCACATTACTCTATATTATTACTCTATATGTAATCAAAAAAAAGGTGGCCATACTATCCTGAGTGTCTGATCCCATCAGATCTCAGAAGCTAAACAGGTCCAGGCCTGGTTAATAATTGGATGGCACCACCTTGGATGACCTGGGGCCCCTAGATTCGACCAGTGAGATTGCAAAAGCCAGTGCAGGCTTAGTGTCGGTCCTAAGTCCAAGTAAATGAGAGGGTTGTGTCAGGAAGTAATTCCGGCGTAAAACTTGTGCTAAATTAATCATGCGGAATTGATCCACTGTGGTGAAAATATATGCAATCAAACAAGCCTCCCTTTCTCGTTTCATCCCTTTCTCTCTGCAACTTGTCACGTAATGGCTGAATCATTAAACCCTTTATGTTTAACTTGGGAAAGGGTTCATATACTATAATTCTTTGTGTGTCAAGCTTTCTTGAATTTTTTTTTTGCCTCCATAAGTTAGTGTATAGAAGGAAAGTCACTCGAATTGAGTGCAAAGATGAGGGTTGACATGTAACAAAGCTCCTTAGCCAGTCTTCAACCAGGAATGTTGTGCTTTGGCTGTATGGTCAGCACTTTGGCCCCCAAGCTCATCAGGATGCCCCAAAATAGTCTGTGAACTATAATGCACATCAAACATGATTAACATTTTTTTCAATCTCTTACTTGAGAGAATGTAATTTTTACCTATAGAGAATCATCCTACCACTATTATCAAATATAGTACAGAAAACACCAAAACATTCAAAACATTAATGAGTAATTATGGTTAACTTTGACTTGTATTTGACTTTAGTAGTTTTAACAGCGCGCTCACCATGTTCATTGCTGAGGTCTTGCAATGTGGTGACATGACTAAAAGAAGTCAGATGGGGCATGGTATGTCATATCATTTAAATGAGTAATGTCCTTAAAATATTTGTGTCTGTCTCTGGATGTCAGTGCAGTTTTGTTTTTTTTTTGTTTTTTTAGGAATTTCTCCATTAACAAGCGTATATACCTTGGAGCAAGACTGATCAGATCACATGAAATAGGTTTAATGAACTTAACCCATTGTTAAATTATTCCCTACTGACGCTTACACTTATGTTTTGGGAAATTAGCATGAACTTGTTTTGCTTTATTTTACAGAATGAATAATTAATCCACCAAACAAGTAAATAAGATTAAATGATAACAAGAATGAAATGCACTAACTTTTTGGTTTGGTCTCCAAAGTATCTTATATATTTTACAACCTCTTTGACTGACAAGTTGTAGCAATGTTACTCTGCTCCCAGTTCTAATACACTGCTTAGAATATAGTTTATGATAAATAATAGAAATCAAACCCAAAACTATACAAAGTTGTATAAGTCATATATTTTATCCTTTAAAGTATAAGATAGACATGGAATATGTGCAGGGACCCTGATTAAAAGGGTTCAGAACATAAGCACACACACACACACACACGCGCACACACACACACACACACACACACACACACACACACACACCCACACCATTAGTCCCCAGAGCTCCAGCTGCCCAGGGCTCTAAAGTCACGCTGTCCCAGTGTGATTGAAGGTCCAGCTGGTAGACCAGCCCTTTTGATCCCTTTCCCTTTTATGAGAAAGACAAACAGCTCCTCATCGTCACCCACACTGGAGTGATTGATACACACACACATTGTGATCACAGTTAGGCACAAACACATACACACATTTACATGGAGACCATAGATACACAAATGCACACTTGCATTTTCTTAATGTATCCCATGTCTCCCAATGTAATAGGTTTGCTAATGACCTGCTTTATCTCTCGCTGAAACTGCTATACAGATTATAATACTTATTATTAGTAATAATAAGTAACTTCATAATTGATTTAAACTTTATTTAGTTTATTAATTTAAGGGTTAAAAAGCTGTTGATCTTCTGTTAAAGAAACAAAATCCATCTTAACACTAAACCCACTTTGAATATTTCCCAAAGCTGGAAACCAGAGAGCCAAGGCTTTTATTTCTAATGACACCGGAGATGTAGCATATAATTGTAGAAAGATTTTAGTCACTGTCCATCAAATGTTTTTGTTTTGTTTCGTTATGTTTTTGTTTAGATACAGTCTTTTTTCAAACTTTTGGAAATTGTGTATGTTCTTCATGTTCACATTTTGAGTCCAAAAGCCCAAGAATTCAAAGTTCTTCCTTTAGCATGAAGAGCTGGTGTATCTATTAGTTATTTGAATATAAAGGGCATCACATCTGCAAGTTTTATTATGGTTTTTGTGTCTGACATGTGGCAAGTGGTTCTTGTTGTAAATTATTAGGAAATTAAGGAAAACTTCACTGACATTCAGATATTTTAGGGACATGTCTCAGTTAAAACAAACCCTTCAGTGGGGCACTTTCAGCCACAGACAGGGCAAAGAGAGGCAGTGTAAGCCACTGCACCCACTTTCATCGCATTTACAAACCTTTTCCTTTTTTTAAGACAAATCAACCTTGACGGCTTAACAACATTAGAATCGTTTTCAACACACTGCTGCAAGTAACGCGTTTATATGTACAGTATGTGGAGCAGTTGGTCTTGTGTAAACAGTTTTAGTTTAATATAACTGTTTATCTGAATGACTCCACTGAATGCATAGCCAGAACAGTCATGCTGTGATTTGCAAGCTTATATCCAAACTGAATGTTTGAAGAGGGGTTTTCCAGTGACTGGCTTTTTTTTTTTTTTATTGTTCCCTCTAGTCTAGTCTCCCCCTTTGGCAAACTGAGGGGACAATAAAGGGACAACAGAGTGGTAATAATAGAGAGAGAGGAGGGGAGGAAGGGAAGGTGCTGCCGGATCTACACTTCCTGCATCTCTGTTGCCCCAGAGGCCATTTTCAATGCCTTCTCACATGGGATACCTCCATGCATGGGACTTGCATGAAGCTGACTTTGATGGAATTCCCCTGCAGCTGAAGGGCTGGGGCACAACTTGCATTCATAATCACAACTGGGCACTGCATGTTGGATGAGAAAGAGCTCAGAAAAGATGTCATCTGTTTCATTTTTGCACCACAGGGCATCAAGATGTCTGTCTGTTTTGCTGTTAGACAGAAAGTTTGTAATGATAATTTGTGTGACATAGAAAATAAGAGTCATATAACTAATGTGTTGTAGAGGGTTATTTCACAGTAGATATCTATAGTGCAGTCAGTGTGAGTGCACAAGAGGAAGGGTGAGTGGATGGACATGATGAAGGACACATGCAGACTGAAGCAGACTACAAAAAAGATTTAAAAAGATAAGGAGTTTGAAATCCTCTAAGGCAGACGGACAGAGAAACAAAAAAAATTGACAGAGATATGGGAGAGGGGAGAAGGACATGAAGTAAAAGTGACAGTGATAGAAACAAAAAGATGAAATGAATGACTCCAGATACTTGGGGTCAGCTTCTTCATCTCCACCCTCCCCATACCTCCCTCTCTTTCTCTTACGGTAATCCCTCCAGTAGCAGTGAGCTGTTAGGCTCCTCCATAAATCAGCATTTGTATGAAAAACCAGCAGGAGCCAAAGGTCAAAGGAGAAAATTAGCAGCTGTCTTTTCCTTTCCTTTCATGTTAGCCGTGGGGCTAATCGCCAAGTGCACCATCAGCTTCATTTCCACTTTAAAACAAACTCTCCGACAAGCTAGGGAGGAGTCGTTTGCCCACTCTTACATTTTATGGCACCAGATTTTATTTTGAGAGAGAAGGGGGTGAAGGGGCAGTGGGTAATGGAAGGGGGGCTTGGCTGTGTGTGTGTGTGTGTGTGTGTGCGTGTGTGTGTGTATGTGTGTACTACCCTTGTTTTTCCCCAGCTTTCTCTCATGAACCTCTTTCTACACTCTTTTCTTCCACATATCATATCATCTTCAGGTGCAGGAGCATGCTCCTCTCATACTGCTTTGTTGACACACTTCAGCAGCATGGGAGGAGGAGCGATGATGGGCAGACTTTGCTTCTATTCAACTCCAAGGTGGTGCTACTTGTTAATTCAATTCAATTCAATTCAATTCAATTTTATTTGTATAGCGCCAAATCACAATACAAATCATCTCAAGGCACTTTACAAAAACTAAAACTAAAAACCCAACAATTCCCTTATGAGCAAGCACTTGGCGACAGTGGAGAGGAAAAAACTCCCTTTAACGGAAGAAAAAAACCTCCAGCAGAACCGGGCTCAGTTTGGGCGGCCATCTGCCTCGACCGGTTGGGGTGAGTGGATAGAGCAGAGAGAAAAGAACAGCAACAATAAACAACAAATAGACACTGCAAGTTGGTGGGACCAGTAACTGCACATCAGCGATAAACAGCTCCAGGACCAGGGACACCTGCAGAAGGTACAGAGAGAGAGAGAGGGAGGGAGAGAGCACAAACTAGGGGAGAGAGAGAGCACAAGGTTAGTAACATTCAATGGTGGAATATACATGAGGTGGGAGAGAAGGGGGGGGGTTAGGGTAGGGGAGCTCAGTGCACCGATGGTCCTCGGGCAGTCTAGGCCTATAGCAGCATAACTAACTAAGGGATGGTTCAGGGTTGCCTGAAGCCAGCCCTAACTATATGCTTTGTCAAAGAGGAAGGTTTTAAGTCTAGCCTTAAAAGTACAGAGAGTGTCTGCCTCCTGAACCCAGGCTGAGAGCTGGTTCCACAGGAGAGGAGCTTGATAGCTAAAGGCTCTGCCTCCCATTCTGCTTTTGAGAACTCTGGGAACCACAAGTAGGCCTGCACTCTGAGAGCGAAGTGGTCTATTGGGATAATATGGTACTATGAGGTCTTTAAGGTATGAAGGAGCTTGATTATGAAGGGATTTGTATGTGAGAAGAAGGATTTTAAATTCTATTCTATATTTTACAGGGAGCCAATGAAGAGAAGCCAATATAGGAGAAATATGATCTCTCTTGCTAGTTCCTGTCAGGACTCTGGCTGCGGCATTCTGGATTAATTGGAGGCTTTTTATTAAGATATTAGGACATCCAGATAGTAATGAGTTACAGTAATCTAGCCTTGAGGAAACAAATGCATGGACTAGTTTTTCTGCATCATTTTGAGACAGGATGTTCCTAATTTTGGAAATGTTGCGCAGGTGAAAGAATGCAGTTCTAGAAATTTGTTTTATGTGTGAGTTAAAGGACATGTCCTGGTCAAAAATAACTCCAAGGTTTTTTACAGTAGTGCTGGAGGCCAGGGCTATGCCATCTAGAGTAGCTATAATTTTAGAAAAGTTATTTCTGAGATTTTTAGGCCCAAATATAATGACTTCTGTTTTCTCCGAGTTTAAAAGTAAAAAGTTACTGGTCATCCAAGCCTTTATGTCAGTTAGACAGGCTTGAAGTCTGGTTAACTGGTTTGTGTTAACAGGTTTAATAGATAGGTATAACTGAGTGTCATCCGCATAGCAGTGGTAATTAATAGAGTGCTTCCTAATGATATATCCTAAAGGAAGCATGTACAGGGTGAACAGAATCGGTCCTAGCACAGAACCTTGTGGAACTCCATAACTAACTTTTGTTCGTGTGGAAGGTTCATCATGGACATGAACAAACTGGAATCTGTCCGATAAATAGGATTGGATTAATAAGAGGACTGGTGAACTATGTTGACCTCTTCACTCCCACAGTCTCTCTTATTCTCCCACCTTACTGTTAGGGCATCCAATAGTAGAAATACTTGCATGTTTGGACTAGATGTGGAATTACTAGTTGAAGATTTTTTTGTACTCTAGTGCTTCACACTGTGCTGAACACATTTAGAAACAGTACATATTAATTTAACTTTGTTTTTCAAGAACTGGAACTGATTTTCTGGTTGCTGTCTTGCACTGTTTGCATATAACCTGGCCAGCCAGACTCTTTTCCAATTCTATACAAAGAATTAGTCTGGAATCTTTTCAGTTGAGATCGATTTCCAGCGAGCAGGCCAAAGGATAACGATATGACGCGAGCAAAGCGACAGTGAGACCAGTGCCTAGCTATGTCCCAAGTCAGGGGCCGCATCCTTCGAAGGCTGCATCTGAAGGCCGATTGTGCTGTGACAAAGCTGTCCCCTTTCGAAGACTCCTTCAAATGTGGCTGACAAAGGAAGGCTGCATTTAATGTATCCTTTTGCACCCCAACGTATCCCAGCATTCTTTGCGAAAGGTGACAAAAAACAAACATAGCGGATACAAGTGGTGAGGTGGTCACCGTGAAAATACAGTTATCCAAATTAAAAACGCTATTACTGTGGTAAACTAATGTTAGCTAAAATTCACACTTGGCCAAAAGTAACAATACACAGTGAGATACATCGCTTGGTGGCGAAGCAACTCATTTTCTTCCAAAATAATATAAATCGAGAACAACTGAATTTCTGGCTCCATCATTAGCAATTAATTTAACACAGCTGTGAAGGTTGCTAGGCGACAGAAGCATAGCTTCGTGACTCAATGGCAATAGTTGCTGTTGCCAACAGGAAGGCCTCTGTAGACTAGCTTAGCCCAGTGTTCGGTCTACATAGGCTACTCCTCCAAAGTATGCAGCCCCTGAATTGGGACAGAGCCAAAGGCCTGCAGTAGAGTAGAGATGCTAGTACATGACTGTCGTTTTTGTTGTAAAAGCATAAGAATACATGGTCTTATGACTAGTTCTGTGCATATTTTTGAACAGAGTAAACAGCAAAGCTAGTTGTAGAAAGATTTGCAGACTTGGGACTGGCATTATGCAATGTTATGAACAAGTCAGTGTGTATGTGCAAGGTTTGTTTAAATCTGGTCGGACGACTGGAGCGTAAAGCCCACCCCATTGCAGATAAACGGCTGTGATTGGCGTGGCTCTTTTGAAGATGGAGGAATAGACTCTCAGGGGTCCCAAACCCATATTCTTTCACTAAGAAGAGAGTGGGTCTGCCTGGCCAGGCTAGAAGAAGTAGTGAGTTTACATTAACTTCACAAGCAGAATTTACTCTCACTTAGCCCCAGAAAAGAATGTGAACTCATGTTTCTGATGTTTGCGATAAATAAACCTTATGCAGGAATTTGTCACCACGGTGACATGAGGAACGTTGTTGACCCTGTGTTTTATTTTGTAAAAGACAAGAGAAAGCACATTGGTCTTGGTTCACCAACCACTGTTTTGAAAGCAACACTTTTTTTTATTTCCAAACACACTGCATTTATTCATACTAACAGACTGATCACATCTTCTCAGACAAAGTTGAACAAAGATAGACACTCACATGTGGGTCTGCAGGAGCTGGCTGAAATAGTACTGTTTTAATCAGGCTATGAAGCTCAATAGGGAGTGGAGCAAGGGCAATGTCTGTGGGGTGGAAGTGTAATGTGACCATACCTTTAGCCTGAAGCTTAAGCTTTGTTTGCATTGAACCTGTAATTTATGTCCTCAGCTCTGACTGTGCAGTTATTTTCTCTTATTGTCAGTTTACTAGTGGAGTGGAGTAGAAGACATTGATACTCTACTTGTCCATGAGTGCTGGTGGAGGGGGATGTCACCTGGTTATTGCATTTCAGAGAATATTTGCAAAAAATGTTGTCTTCCTCATTTTCAATCTTGTAGTTGTGTTTTTCGCTTAGATGTTTTTTCAGGTTCACAATGAATGGAATCCTGGCACAACTCCAGTTTTCTGTGTGAACAGGTACCTTTGCAACATATACTCCAAACAAAATACTTTGCAAGTCCTGTAATGTTCAAATCACACTGTATTCAAAGTGTGCAGACCTATTAAAAAATAATATCAAATATAAGTTAAATAGAGCAAAATCGTACACCTCTAGTACATGCTTAGCTGAAGCTGAACATTATTTCACAGATATGTGTTTATTGTGTTTGTGCTTATGTCTGATTTCCCTTTCTATGCTGTTCTCATCAAACTTCACTTTTTTTAGTGCAACATATAAATTCTGATCCAAGATTTAATGTTGCTCAATTATATAGACAAGACATAACACATAAGTAAAAACATACATTTCTTCTTTCTCCCTTCTCATTCATCTTTCTTTGTCTTTCTCTCTGTTCTGTGACCCTGTTCTCCTCTTTTTTACAGCTCTCTCGTCTTGTTCTACACCCTTTCCATCTTTTTCTCTCTCTGTGGGAATGTTTTCCCAGTCGTTTGTCAGTGCGGTCAGTGAGGTGCATAGCAGCAGTGCTTTGTTGATGTTCCTCTTTGCCTATCTGCTGTGCAGTGTGTTTTGAAACTCACCCTCCCTCTGCACACCTGCTGAGTAGCTGCATGACACTGGGAAACATACCACAACAGGGTCAAAACAGCTTTATCTTAGTCTTAGTTATGGATTTAGAAACTCTCTCAGGAATAAACGAACAATATGCAGCTGGCCAGAGCTAAGGACCTTGATGATTGCTGTCTTTAGCTTTATTCACAGTAGGTGGGTTTACCTCTTTATCTTCTAAAAATATCATAACCTCAAACATTAAAGAAACTTAATCATAGAGTGGCAATCTTGAACCTGTTTGTCTAACTCACAAAAGCACACAGAACACAGTGGGTTATGTGCATGCACACATATGACATATATGTGGGCACTTGTGTGCACATTACATAGTAACACACTGTATGCATGCACACTCTATAAAGAAAATGAGGAGCTGACTATGTTTTGCAGCTTTATAACTCTTGCAATTAGCTTCAAAATGTAGTGCTTGTTTTCACAATGAGTCACACAAAATTAAAATCACAATTTAATTTTAAAACCAGGAAGATTTTCTCATTACATTTTGCTTATCTACACATGAGTCACTGTGGTGTCTTTGAGTGAAAATGATAAAATGCTACAAATTAAGCTTTGAGTCAGCTTTGCTTTGTAAATGCAGTTTTTGATTTTGTATCAAATACTTTTTGGGACTGTCAAGAATGTGCGCCACATCCTTAAAAGTGTATGACTCACTCCAAAATCTGCATGAGTGCTTGTTAACCTCCCAGCAGAACTCAGACAGTCTAGTTGTTGTGTTCAAGACTTTGAATTTATGTCTGTTTAGGTGAAGCTATTTACTGTACAGACTCTGAATATTACAAAAAAGTCATCATATTTTAGAAATTCACATCCTACTCCCATGCATATTATCTTACCCACAATCACTCAGGAACACAAAATCATGAAAAATAGTGTATATGTATGTATGTATATAAGCATGCGGATGTAAATTATCCATATGTAAACATATCAGTACGAGAGCTGTTCTCAAATCCAGTCAATTAGGAGCTGGTGGAGCAGAGTGGGCTTATGATAAATCAAAACAACTCATCATCACCACACGACTGGCAGGTAATCAGCTCATACACCAAAACATCCAGTCAACAGCTGCAGTAATTATGGATTTTTATAATAAACTCATTTATTTCCACTTGGTTCACTGGAGTAATCTGCACCAGTATGCATGCTATTCAAATGGACTCATGTTCCTACACTTTTCTAATCTAGTACCTGATTTTTTTTTTCTGATTTTTTTAATTTAGTCACAATGAATTTCACTATTGGGATTGATAATTTTATCTTAACCTGTCTTATCTTATTTTTGATTCAAAACAACTTTGCTGAAGTTTCATATAAAAAAGACAGCAATTCACTCAGTGATGTTTGCCCAATACAACCCAAGGGTTCAGCCAACTGACCTAACCTATTTGGTAACTTTGGGAAATGAATGACTTACTCAAAAGCTCACCAATAATTGTTCAGAGATAAAAAGCCATTACTCATTCTTATGTTTCCTGCTTTAACAGACATGGCACTGCCCTACAAACAGGCTTCTTTTTAACTTACAACTTACGCTTTAGTTTGCCATGTTGGGATTTTATAATAATATGTAATGGAAACAATTTATGTCAGTTTTCAGTGTCAGTGCAAGGAATATTGTGGTGGTCAGGGGTGTTGGATGGACATGCAGCAAGTCCATCTTTCATGGGGAAGAACAAAATTCACTGTGTTGAAGACTTGCAAAAATATTTGTCTTTTTATTAAAAATATACTTTATAAATAATTGTGAGGTTAATGCTTAGCAAACAGTCAAATATTCCTTTTAACCAGATAAGCTGACACAGTCTGTGGACACAGCAGTCGTCCACACTTCTATTTTAGAGCCTGGAAGGACTGACTGGATGTGAATACAGTATGCTGATAGCACACTGACCAGCTGTAAAGATTGTATTTTGAGCAATGAACCATTGTCAAGTGTCTCTGTTGGTTTTATGATGCTGTCTTTTGCTCCTGACTTTTCCAGAAGTCGACAATTGAACAAGGCATTATTTGATCAATTGGACTATTTGCCTTATCAGCGCATGGATTTGCTGTCAGGCTAAGCCTCGGCCAGTTAGCTGTTGTCAATTTAAACCAGCGCTGGTCTGTAACAAGTTTTGTTCTAATAGGCCTGACTGTTGCTTCATATTAAGCATTTTTCTACATCAGTTGTCTGATGCTCATTAAGGATGGCTAACTGAACTCAAAGTGAACACTATCTCTCACTGTCCCAATCAGTGAGAGTCATTTGATTTGTCAAGCGTGATAAATTAACAAACATAATGAATACAATTGTTTTACTGAAATTAATAACAATTAACAATTTTTTTAAAACAATTAACACAAACAGAGCACGATGACTGTCCGTTAACAAAAGCCTTTGCACTATAGCTGTACTGTAATATGTAATGTATCGCAATATTTCTGTGGCGCTGTGTAATCATACAAGGATGTAATGTAGTATGCAGAGGTTGTTTACTTTTTTAAAATTTCGTCAGCTGCACTTTTGTCTTGCACCTTAGAAAGACACACAAAGACATTCACTTTCTGTCTGTACAAACCGGCCTGGCAAACATTTGCTTGCATCAGATAGGGTTTTAGTTGCCACAATGGGTTGCCAAGCCAAAACGGATTAGGCCAAGCATCGCAGGCATTGTTTCTATACATTATTAAACTTTTAAGCCACCGAAAAACAGGATTGTAAGAAAAACGAGGGAGAGTGGGAAGAGAAAGTAATTATTCATCCTCAGTGCTCACACGCACCCCCACATCTTCTTTAGAAAATCCCTCATTCAACTTTCCAAAGATGACCAGTCACTCTGGTTTTGTCTTAGCTTTATTTTCCTTCTAACGTTGTTGAAATCCTTACCTGATTGTTGTCACTCTTGATCAATTTAGACTTTTCCTCAAATTTGAAATTAAAGTTTATTTTCTCAAATTGGCCTTTTTAAAAGGAATAGTCTTAACAAGCCATAACAAGCTGATGAATGGCTGGCTTCTCAAACTTTAAGGGTGTTATGCACCATGTCCGACTTCAAAGCCCATCTTAACTCCACACTTTAATTGTATCTTCTTCAAGCCTGTCTGTCTGACTGCCATCTGATTCTGCTGACAACTGCACTCCTCTCTCTTCTTCATGCTCATCCTTGTATCTCTCCATTCCTTCCTCTCTGTCTTTTTCCATCTGTCATGACAGATACACCCCTCCTCCCATCTTTTTTCCTTTAGCCTTTCTAAAGTCATTGCTACAAGTGTCAACTGAGGCACGAGCCCCAAATTACTTTTTTGGATGAGTGTTGACATCTACCACTCACCCTTTAGCTCATGCAAACAGAATGATTGTATTTGCCCCTCTTTCTCTCTCTCTCTCTCTCTCTCAACTCTATTTATTTCTCTGTCGCTTCTCTTTTTCTATTTCTCTCTGAGCCTACAAACAGACATTCACGCTTCTCTCCATATGGGCTTTAATTTGCCATTGTCCCCCAAGATATTCCTCGCTCAGGCTTGAGATAAAGGGATAATCACTTCAAAGGGAAGCTGGGGGGGAGACTGCCCCCTCCCTCCCGCCTGAAAGGAGAAGTGGACAATACGCTAATTGAGAGGGGGAACTGATCACAGGGTCTGTTCAAAGGGACGCCTGGCCACGCCCCCTCCTCTGTCCAACGCACTTAATTTTATTAATGTTTATGGTGATGCTTCAGTCAAAATTATCACTCAAACCCACCACAGCCTTTGAACTCCAAATATTGGGTTATTTGCAATTATCCACCCTCGCCCCTGTTTTTCTGTGCTATTTTAGCCCAAGTGTAGGATTTGAGTGGAGGAAAGGCCGATAAAACCGGCTGTACAGAATTTATTGTTCGCGTTGTGGGAACATATACTGTGGGCTGTGATATGATGCAAATCCACAAGTTCTCATGAAAAAGTGACAAAAAGGAGAACACAGGCCTACTGCTTCACTGATGCAACTAATGATGCACCATCAAAGTACAGTACTAACATAGAAAGAAACAAATCAGTCCTGCACATTGGCATAATTCAAGTTCTCTATTTCCATGTATCCTGACGCAACACCTGCACCAACACCAGTGAAAATCATACTTTCTCTGTGCCTTTAATGCAGGCTCTAATTAAAGAGGCGCTTCATTTCCAATCTGTAGAAATACACCAGATACCTTTAATTTCATTGCAACCACAAACTCTCAATTAGCCTCCAGGTCACCCTGTTTTATTGTGGCGGCACTCTCGTCCTGTTTTGTGCTTTTAAAGCGTTTGGATCTTCCTGTGAAATGCTGAGGGCCCCAACAAAGGGGTCAGGGCAGGGTCAACATCAAAAAGGGACTTCTTGTAGCAACTTTACAGCACCCTCTCTTTTGTCACTGCTAAACACAAGAGTGGGCATTCAAGGGTCAACAGGTGTGGTCCCATTGGCTTAGCATCTTGTGGCACTTCCCAAATGAATTTCAATACTTCTATTTTGGCTGTATGTTGGTGATCACGACAATTTGGAAAAGAAAAACATCCTGAATAGTTAAATACCCTGAACTTTACTGTACGTGTCATTAAAAGCAGACTGAGCAAAACATGAACAAAACTTCTTGCCTGTCAGCAAAAATGTAACTGTCTGTGGACTCTTTTCTTTTGCAGTGATATGTACCGCCTAATTTAATTTCAGTGAAGATAACATCTTATCCTGAATGTGAAATATTCCACTTTTAAGATTGTCCTGTACTTCAAAAATTACATTTTATAACCCCTCAATATCTCAATTCTCCTTCCTTTCAAAGCAGACTTTAAAGAGGTTAGTGTGCAGATAACAGTATGGCTACATATTTCATGGCTTTAATTATGCCTTTCTGATCAGCCGAATGGTCCTTAAATGTCACAGTGCCAATGCCGCTGACCCATTTTGTGATTTCGTGTTCCATCTCGCAGACATTGGGCACTTCCCATTGCAAAGCACTGGAACCTTTTTGTACATTTTGGGTGCTGGATTGTTTGGATTTGTGGCAGCAATGTTTGTTTTACAGAGCCCTCAAGTATAAACAGAGGCTATGAACAACCACGCACACACGGGCACACAAACAGACACAGAAAGAGACTGCACTGACTGCTATCATATAGCTTTGGGATAACACCTTGCAGTGAAAATTTCCTAAAAGATTATGTTTAAAATAAACTGGACCCAATCATCAGAAAGGCTCATAGCATGCTGGAAGCGGTTGGCAGGATGTCAGTGTAATCAAATGGACTTCTCTGGTGTTCAGAGCAAACAAGAAAAGTTTGCTGTTTGCACATTTGTTCATAGAAAAAAAATTACTCAGCATGTAAATTAATATGGTTATTGTCTAATCTTACTCAGCTGCCTGTGTCAATCCATGCTGGATGAGATGAGATGAGATAAACTATTAATCCCTTAAAGGAAATTCAGGGGAATTTACATGTCATGAAATCATATTACATTACATGAAATTACATGTCACCATAAACTATGTGGTTGAGTGTAAAGATTTGGACAAACAGAAACAGACAAAGATGCCCACACGATTATAAATCCACATGGGCTCTGTTAGACTGCATTTTTCTCTGTGTATAACTCAACATGAATTAATCACCACTTGGGGACCTCAGAGAAGTTGGGTTTCATTAGTTCTCTTGTCCTGTACCATCACGAGAGTTTTGTGAATTTGAATCCTCTGACTTTTATAATTATATTCTTCTTTAAAGTTGATTTTCAACATCAAAGGGACAATATAGCCTTTGAAGTACCACGGGATTGGATCACTGTCTAACCCACTCTTTAAGATTCTGTCACAATGACATTAGGGAAGTCATGTGAATTAAAAGACTAGAGAACAGCTCTTGCCTTTGCTCTCTGTCCAATTTCAATCAAAATGTCATGCTGTGCCATTTTCCCTGAATGTGGAACTGGCAAGTGTGTTAGGTTGACATCTTTGTGGCTAAAAGCCTGTGACTAATATGTAAATTTTTTGACAGTTACACTCTATAGGATTATCAAATCAGGGAATTAACTTAAAAGAATAACTTTTAAAAAATCATTGTGGGCATTGTTTAAAATTATATTCGCTACTGTCACTCCCCGTACTCGTGTAATATTTTAATTAAGTAGGAATGTAGCCGACAAAGCGTCTGAACTGTATACACTGTACACCCATACAGAAACATGTTGCTGCCCAACAGGAGACAGATATACACCCTACCACTGAACAGAAGAACTTAAATCGTAACACGAAGGCTTCTCCACAGTTTGCTAGGTGAACGCACTAAACTAACTCCTGACGCCTGGAGAGGCCACGGGCGACAAAAATTACCACGTTTGCTTTTTGTACCGCTGTTGAAACTGTGTGTAGTATCAGGCGGACTGGAGGAATAACGCGGTCGGCGCGGCGAATCACTAACCTCTGACGCTCCAAAGCCTCTGGGAGTTGGCTCTCGAGTGCCTTGTCTTTGATAAGGTCTTGGCACAGAAGGAAATCCGTTCACTGTCAAGACACGTTTCTTAAACATTACGGAGTGACTAAACGCACTGGTTTGCTGATGGGGAATTGATAAACGAAGCATAAGGGTTGGTTTGCGGCTGTTACCGGTCTTTATCTAAGTTTTATTTAGTTTTCAGTCGTCGGTTGTTGCGGAGATGCGACTCTGTGTTTTATGTATCTTCCGGGACCAGGCCAGCGGTCCTTTACTTTGAAGTCCACAGTTAAACGTTCAGACTAGTTGGTTTAGAAACAACCCGGAGGATTTCTGCCGCCTGCCAGGATTTCTTGAATCACTACCTGGGCAGAAAGGTCGAGGGGAGAACGCTTCTCACTTTTTATTTGCGGCTGCATTTAAATTGTCCCGTGTGAGGGGACTTTACAGGGTGGAGAAGAACACTGCCGCGGCTTTGGGAACAGCTTCTTGTTGGACTACTTTACTTTCTCATTTTCTAATCAGGCAGGCTACTCTGGTACATGGATGGTAAGTTGTAGGAAAGCTGTTCCTCAGACCCCCTCTCTTGGCCGCTTTGATGTGCTGCTGCTGAGCTTTGAAGTTGAGAAATGCGGGCTATGTTTCTTGTTTGTGGGCGAGAAATGCGGTGAGATAGATAAGAGGCTTATGTGTGTGTGTGTGTGTGTGTGTGTGTGTGTGTGTGTGTGTGTGTGTGTGAGAGAGAGAGAGTAAATGTATGAATGTGTAGCCCAGATAAAATCCGAATATTTGTCGGGTGGTGCGTCTTCTAGCTGGGAAAAAAGTGGGATGTATTCTTTAGTCAGACCTCCCCCCGCCCCCCCACCTCCTCTTTTACCTCCTCCAGATTTTGACACCCCCAGTGATCTACATAGGAACTGAGCCTGCCTACTCTGAGGTCAGTTGTTGAATGGGACAGGGTACATTAAACTACAGCGCTTGTTTTGCAGAGAGATAGGACGCATGTGGTAGGGCACAGGCTTTAAATAGTCTGCCGACGCTTTTTTTTGGGGCTGGATTATTGTTTGGACAGTTTTTGGACTTCATTCGGCTTTACTAAAAATGGAGTAATAGTTCAATTTTTTAACGGGTTTTACTCTGGTTGGATCTGCTCTGCGATGGTATGTTGTTTTACGCACGTCTACTCAGCCTTTAACCACTGGACTTTAGAATCGGTTATATTATAGGCTACTGTAGTTACACTGCCTGTGAGGACTGTCAGATTGTTATGTATTAACAGCCAACCACATGTTATCTCATTTTAACAGCGCATCGTTTGTGGTAACTATCTACCAGTGTGTAGTTTTGGCGCTGAGAATAAGATTAAAATCGCTCAGGTACTGGAAAGGGGGTTTACTCCAAATATACCAAGTCTTTCTGTCATGTTGGTAGTTAAAACACGTTTCGGGAGCCGTGGCTTTAATAACGTGCTCTAACAGGCTTCTCGGGCAGATATTAAAACGATCGATCGCTTACATTCAGCCTACGCATGAGTGACTAGATTTTCCCGCGGGGCTTTTTATGCCTCTTACATTTGCAGCGTTTAAGTCACTGTGGTACAGATGTACAGATGTACAGATTTCCACTCCTCTGTACATTTCTGAGATGGTAAGGCTCAAGTGTAAAGGAGTCTGTGCGTGTGTGTGTGATAGAGACAGGGGTAGGGTACGGTCATCCGAAACAGATTGGGAATTAATTGGAGTTGAAGCCTGTGACATGGACTCGTATGGAAAACACGTGTAAGCCACAGTTGTGAGAATAAGGTTTTG
Organism: Mastacembelus armatus; assembly: GCF_900324485.2. Taxonomy (NCBI): domain Eukaryota; kingdom Metazoa; phylum Chordata; class Actinopteri; order Synbranchiformes; family Mastacembelidae; genus Mastacembelus; species Mastacembelus armatus. Next base: position 15,615,690 of record NC_046633.1, on the reverse strand, counting down.
GTGAAGAGCGAGACTGTGCGATTATTCGTGTAATTTTTTTTTCTTTCTGACACATCAATGCAAGTTAAGAATGTAGGCTGCTGTTGATCTCTCATTTAGATTATAAATAGATAAACGAAACGAAAGCCTTTCATATTTCTTTTCTCTGTCAACCCTGCGAGGGTTTTTGAAAGGGACTGTTTACTTGATGTCTGTCTTTGAAGTTCAGCAGGATCTGGCTTTGATTAGATCAATACTTTGTGTTTCAGAGTGAAGAGGAGCTGAGAAGCTCCCCCGCTGCTTTTAGAGAGTGAGGAGGATTAGGCTGGAGCTCTGTGGAGGCACGACGGCACTCTCACACGGCATCCGGAGCTGGAGCCATGAGCAGGGCGCTTACGGAGCACATCAACAGTAGCTTCCGAGAAGATGCTCCTCGCCCTCCGGTACCGGGGGAGGAGGGAGAGGCGTCATGCTACAACCCCAGCAGGTCTGCCAAAATGAGAGCCCAGAGCAAGGTTAAAGATACCCCCGCCGCCGTGCCTCCCGGCTCAACACCGCGGAGGAACGAGGATGGACTCGGGGAGCCAGAGGGCAGCGCGTCCCCGGACTCTCCTCTAGTCCGGTGGACAAAGTCTCTGCATTTTCTCCTGGGCGATCAAGACGGCGCTCACCTCTTCAGGACCTTCTTGGAGCGGGAGAATTGTGTGGACACTTTGGACTTTTGGTTCGCCTGCAACGGCTTCAGGCAGATGGACTTAAAGGATACCAAAACGTTACGAGTTGCCAAAGTTATTTTCAAGCGGTACATCGAGAACAACAGCATTGTCGCCAAGCAGCTGAAACCCGCCACCAAGACCTTCATAAGGGATAGTATTAAGAAACAACAGATAGACTCTGCCATGTTTGACCAGGCACAGACGGAAATTCAGTCCAACATGGAAGAGAATGCTTACCAGATGTTTTTGACCTCTGACATATACCTCGAATACGTGCGCACCGGCTGCGAGAACGCGGCGTACATGAACCACGGCGGCCTCAGCAGTCTGAAGCTGATGTGTGGATACCTCCCACCTCTCATGGAGGAAGAGGAATGGAGTTGTAATGACCTGAAGGCAAAAACGTTAGGGTCTGTGGTTGGACTGTCTGCAAAAACCCTGAGGGCGACTGCTACCCTCCGGACAGCAGCTGAAGTACTGGAAAACACCTGCAGGTAAGAGCATCAGTCACCTATCAATGCATGCGGTGTCAGTAGGGTGCATCTTAGTGCTTTTTTTCCCTACTTTTATTTGAGTATTACTTTTTGTCTTCATGATCACCATTCCATCTGGAGTTAAACAATAGTGAATATCTGGCAGCTAGCAGTTATTTTACAAATGCCTGAGAGAGAGATAAGGCACTCGATCAAAGGGTCTCAGAGGAACATGCCTGTATATTTGTGCCCTCCTGTCTTGCAGTTAGTCAAGGGGCTGTAGGGGTGCAGAGGCGGGGTGGGTACAAAACATCAATGGATCTGAGCCTTCCTTTTAAGTAAATGGTGTCTTGCAGGCAGCCCTCTGCTGGCTTGCTCAAGTTTCCTGTGCTTTGAAACCTTCCTCCGGTTCAGGCACGAATTCAGACACCAAGCCTTATGACTGTTACAGCTACACAAAAGAGTGTAATGCTGTTGTAAAGTTGTGCTGTATTTTCTCTCTATTCTGCTCATTAAACCATATAGTTACTGTATATTATACCGCAGTCTCCCTAAAAATATTAGTACAAAGTTAAAAGAACTTTTGCAGTCAGCTTAATGCCAAGCAGATATATTGTTCTCTTGGTCGGAGATTAAAGCAGAACTGTTTGTGGAAAGCATTTGGGCTTTTATCTTAGAAACTCATCCCACACATTGTCCAACAGCTGAAATCTTTTCAAGCCAGGAACATTAAAAAAAACTGGATTTTATGCATGAACCTGCATCAAAGGACACTTGAAAAGTTTTTCGCTCAACTACTTTGATGTCACATCTGGACACAATTATTACTCACAGGTTTGACAATGTCTCTGGTTTGGTAGCAAAAATGCAATTTATAGATAATCTATACTCTCCCTGTCATGTTAACTAAACAATTAGTGCAAAAAAAACTGGTATAGTGACTCTTCTAATAACAGTTTTAAAAAAGTAACTAAGTCTAATAACTCAACTTAGACTCTCCCTTGAGAGTTTTATCCTACAATGTAAACAGATGTTAGATAACATCATGGCAATGTTAACCATTTGCTTCATGTTGAGTTAGGAACCAATAAGCACAGGGTTTGTTGACATGTGGGCACCTACTGGTTTCCTGGTGTGATCCCCCTGTTCTTGTTTTTCACTAAAAGAGAAGCAGGAGGCTGAGATCCCCCTCTTTCTCCCATCCGTCACCCACACGCTCCCCCTTTCCCTTTGCCCCTCACCATCTCTTTAGGTCAACCAATTTCCATCTCAAACATGTGGAACTAATTTTGCCACTGCACAGATTCCATTTTCCCCTCATTTTAAAAAACCTCCAATACTCAACTCCAAAGTGATAGAAAAATACAACAACAAAACATCCACAGCTCTATTCCGCAGCTTCAACCACCAAAACCACTTTGCCATAGACGGTGTGTATGTGTGTGTGTTTTAGTGTTTTTCTTCCTCTTTCTATTCTATCCAGCACTTTTATCTCCTTTTTGAAAAAAAAAATCTGTCTGACAGAGACTAAGCATGCTTTGGAGAGACAGGGAGAGACAAGAGAAGGGGAAGGGGGAAAGACAGGAAGGGGGAATCATGAAAGAAAGAAAAGAGATGGGGAAAGAGCAGGGGGTGCAGAGAGCCCAGCTGTGCTAAATACCTGACTCTTTGCGCGGACCTAGCAAAGGTCAGGTTTGTGCTTGGGGCCTACGGCTTTAGTCATGCTGGGGTTCTCCTCTCAGCACTCCCGGCAGAAGGCATTCTCATAAAGAAAGGGGCCCTCCTTCCCCCTTTCCTCCCCCCCTCCCTCCCTCTCTAAAGCTCAAGTTCCCCCTTCCTCTTCTTCCCTCCCTCTTCCTTGTCAACCCCCCCTCACTACTGGAACAGGAATGCAACACAGCAGGAGAGTAGAAAGACAGAGACTTTAGAAAGGAAAGCAGGGAGAGTTGGTAAAAGAGGGGCCCCAGACTGGACGATAGAAAGAGGGGGAGAGCATAGAGGAGGAAACACTCCAAGGAAAGAAAGTTTCACTGTATGTCTTCTGTACTATAGGCCTAGTCCAGCCAAAAGGATGTAGATATAGCAGAAGAGAGAGAAGCAAAATTATGTTCATTCACACATAACAGAGCTGCTCACTTCACATACTCCATGAGTATACTCATACAGCCTCTGTGTGTTAGGGAGGATGGACAAGAAAAAGAGAGTGAATGTCTCCCCTCAAGCCCCAAAGTCTCATGAAAGTGGCTCTAACTACAGAAATCTACAGAGAATGTCAACAAAACTCCCAGTTGTCACTTTAACTAGAAAGACTACTAATATGAGCAACAGAAGGAAACAAGAGCGAAGAAAAAAAAAAGACAAACAGAGCTGATAAACTTTACCCCTCAGTGTCACATCTGTCCACTGTTTTAGCACCACACAGTGGAGACACATGACATTCAAACTTCTTCCTGGGTTTCTTAAAGGTCCCACCGTCGAGGAGATCCTGCCAGCCCCTATTTTGTCAACTCTGGCTACATTTTTGCCCCTGCCACCAGTGCCAACGACAGCGAGATCTCCAGTGATGCCACAACAGATGATTCCATGTCCATGACGGACAGCAGTGTGTAAGTGTTTATATATATATTTATATATATATTTTAAAAGTTTTCAATCAGTCATTTTGAGTCCAGTTTCCACTGTAGATGATATAGGCTCATTTTCATCCAGTTGAGCCTGGCCCAAGAATTTTATTATTTCCATAGTATGTAAATGTGCCTGGACCATAGCTCAGTCAACACCTTTCCAGGAAAAAGTCTAGGGGTGTGAAGAAAAATATTTGGCCTCATAGTTCAACAGACTTATCTTTACATGGGGCCAGGGACCACAATGTTGCAAAGTAATGGTCTGTAATGTATTTTAATTATCCTTAATGATTGACTGCAGGTAAGGCTATTAATGTGTAGTTTTTTCTGTGGCCTTCAGGGAGATAACTCTGGGAAAGTCATTATGTCTGAAGACCTTTTGAAGTTTATTCTGATGCGTTACATGCTGGAGAGGAGGGAGAAAAAAAATGAGATTGTCTTGATGTGGGTGGGGGCGTTGCCTCATTTTCCTCAAAGTTGAAATGTATCCATCCCACCCACCCTTCTGCCACAACAGACTTGTTTTTTTCATATTATCTAATCGCTTTTTCCCTTTGAAGAGCTGCAGGAAAGGGGGAGGGAAATGGCCATTCGGGCCTCAAGACAAACTCATTGAAAAATGTTGGCATCAAATGAAAGGAGGCTTACTCACATGGTGGGTCGGTTTCCTGCCACTGGCCTCTGCAGCGTGCTGAGATCATGTGTCTATGAGGCTTTCACAGGGGTTACTCATTTCTAGACCTTGGGACAAGGCATGAGGAACTCCCCCTGGACAGGGTCCCCCCTACCCAAAAAAAAAAAACTCTACAACTCTACCCACCCAGTCCTCCACAGCTTCTCTCCTACATCATCCAGAGCCAATAGCAGAAGTGGTGAGGCTTGAAATGCAAGGGAGTGAGAAAATAAAGTGCATGGAGTATAAAGGGTTTAACTGAATCGCTTTCAGCCTATTGTTAGGTGAGGGGAGCTTAGGGGGGATAAGTGGGTGGCTGGCTGCTTTGAAAATGACTTGCACGACTGAATAGGAGATCCCCATAAAGTAAGGGTCCATGAAACCATGAAAGAGTCCACGGCTGTTTTCTCTTCCCCAACCTGGACAAAGCACCCAGGCGTCACATGGTTTGCAAGGGTGGAGACAGTTTGGACTGATAAAACACAGTTACTGAGGGGGAAGTTGCTGTGCTTTGTTTGGGAATGATGATTTGCTGCTAAGTTTTGGGTTCTTGTTAGTGCACAAGTTCCTCTGGGCTGTTGAGTTTTACTTTTGAAGAGTTTCCTGTGTTTCTTCCTGTGCCTTGAGGGATGATGGCTTGCAGTCTCAAGGGTACAGTTTGTGAAGCGTTGATTTTGGTAGTAGGCCCAGCTTACAATACGCTTGCTGTAAAGTGGTGATATCGGCATAAAGGCTCTGTTATCTGATGCTTCTTCACAATGTCACTCTGAAATAACTTGCAGAACTTGTTCAGACAAATAGCAAAGAAAAAAATGGGTTCAGTGTTGAACAGCGCCATGTGTCAAAGTCATATTCTTTTAATTGTTCTCACCAATATCTTTGACAGAGATCTCTCCTGTCCTTGTCCCCAACCCTCGTCATTTTACCCCTAACTGATTTTAATAAGAAAACACAGCTTCTTTCTCTCTCATTCGATTAGTGTTTTCTTTTACAGTGGTTAAGAGGCAGACTGAAAATTTGAATCTCATTTCCCAGATAAAGAACAAGAAGAGGAGGATTTGGGAAGGGAGTGGATGGGTGGGTGGGTGTTGGGGGGATTTTTTTCTCTTTTTGCTTATATCTTATTTATGGATTTACTTGGACGCTGGGGAATGCTGCTGCACCAACTTCAAACATTACCTTATCTTACAAACCAGCCTTTTGATGTTGCTGAGATCAGAGGCTCACAGCAGAGCGCTTGCCAAACGAAGATGGCAGTGGGTGCATATGTGCATGAGTGTGAGATTTCAAAGAGACAGCAGAAAAAGTAGCGTTTGGGCTAGGTCAGACACTTCTGAGCCGCCAAAACGGCCAGGATAATTGGCCTAGCTTAAGTGGCAGCTGACTGGAAAAGCTAGCATACAGAATGAAAACTGGAGAATAAGATTCCTAGAATAAATGTTTAATTGTCTGGAGACTACCTGTATTCAAGCTCCTTTTACGTCTCTATTTCCATATGAATATATTAGAGCTACAAAGCCAGCAGCACTTAAACAGCATTTGTTGGCCTGGTTTAGCCTGTAGTTTCCAACTTTAACCAGCTTCTGAGTTTAGCAATATTTATGAATTTTTTTGAACAATCATTGTCAGAGTTGACAAGGACTATCTTATTAGTATGACTCTTCTTCTGAAGTCGACAGTAAGATGTTCAGGATATTTCTCTCATAGTCCTTGTGTGGTTGTTTGATTTAGCTCTCATGTGCCTGCTTGGTGGTTACTGGGTGGTGTTGTGTTGGCCACTTCAGTTATGAACTGCCTCCTAAGTCTCTTTCCTCACAAAGATTAGAAGGTTGGGTAATGGTGCTAATGAAAGTTTCTGTGGCGACATTGTGACCTGCATTTTTTTATTTTACAAAATCTAAATGTGTAATCTTTGATTTTTACAGAGATGGAATTCCTCCATACAAGCTGGGCACCAAGAAGCAGCTCCAGAGAGAGATACATCGCAGTGTCAAGATCAATGGCCAGGTTACGCTACCGCACTTTCCAGTAAGTCCTACTTCAGTTTGACTTTTTCATTTTTGCTCAGATACACACACACACACACACACATACTTATATATATATATATATATATATATATATATATATATAAGTATGTTTACTTGTATAAACGTGTATAAAGTAATACTTATATTACTTCCAAAGAAGTAAGAAAGGCAGTGAGAGAAGCCGGCACACACACAATTCTCTATTTGTTTTCGTAAACCGACATGAAAAGCAGAAATTGCATATTTCACTTATTGAACTGTTTCAAGCTCCACTTTACCTGCCCTTTTCCCAGCAACGTCTATAGGGTATAGTATAAACTTGGGTATTAATCCTTTTAATCTCTTAATTTAACATTAACAAGATTACACATTGACCTGGCTGAAGAATTGAATAGGAAGCATATCACAATTTAATTCCACTTTCCACTACTCCCTCCCTCGATATCTGGTCCCATCAGTATTTGGGTCAGGCTGTGATTGTGCTTTGAATTCAAGATTTGTTGACCTACTGAAGTTGTACTGGGAAGGTTTATGGAAATAGGTTAGAATAGATTGACACAGGTTAGGAGGTGGGGCTGTTTGAGTCAAGGAAAGATACAAAATTCTTTTGTCTTCATATCCAAACACAGGTAGGCGTATGTGGAAAAGTTGTGTTTGTGCATACATTTGACAGTGTTGCCTGTTCCCCCTTTTTTCTCCCTTTCTCAGTCTTTTCTCGCTCTCAATCTCTCCCTCTCTCTTTTCCATTCCCACTTGCACTCCTTTAATGTCTCCCTCCTGATTTGGAGATGGCTCTGACTCCCATGATGCACCAGCCCCAGGCAGCGGGGGCCCCGTGCAGGGCTGGCGCTCCTTTGCCAGCAGCTCCGCTTGCCTTTCTTCTTCTTCCCTTCATCGTGTCTACAAAGAGATGAGAGGAACAACAAAAAAAGAGTCAAAATCAAGAAAGCCAGTGTGCCAAATAACAAAGAAGTAAGAAAGGGAGTGAGAGAAGCCGGCGCATATAGTTAAAGAAAAAGGAGGATAATGTGACTAGAGTACCTCTGAGCTGCCCTGCATGCAGCCGGAAAATAAATTACTACTTCCCCTTAGATCTTCCCAGTATTTGACTCCTCTATCCTCTCCCTCCCTTTTTTCCCTCCTTCTCTATCTCGCTTTCTCTCTGCCACCATTGCCAACTCACAAACGCACATCTCAATCCTCTTCCTCTTTTTTCATGCTGTTAATTTTGTCCCCTTCTCCTTTTTTTTTCTTCCCCTCTTCTCTCCTCACTCTCTCTTCTCTGTCGATATCTGGCTTTTATTCGGAGATTTAAAGCCGCGTGTCCCTCCCACCCCTAGTGTGCGTTTGATGTTTGACAAGGGCCCTTTGAAGTGTGCTGACTTCAGAGGCTGCATCGCTGATGGCTTGGTCGGGCTACAGAGGGTGCAGGCAGGGGGCCTCCCCTCTGAGCAAGACCAACTGCTACCCCACGATCGCTACACCCTTCTCTCTCCCTCGCCCAGCATCCTGGCACTGCCAAGGGCACTGGGCATGAGAAGATCTGGGGAGAATGGGTTATGGAGCAGGTTCAGGTTAGCTTGAGGGCAAGGGCATCTGGATTAGGTCTTTTGGAATAGTAGTGGGCTTTTTGGAACAAGATAAGATTAGGGCAAGGGCTGTGGATTAATGCACCATATTGCAGCTTTCAGAACCACTAAGCAGTTGCATATACACTAAAACGTCCTTTTTTTGTGTGTTTACCCTGCAGAGGACACACCGGCTGCCTAAAGAGATGACCCCTGTAGAGCCCTCAGCCTTTGCTGCGCAGCTCATAGCCAGGTTGGAGAAGCTGAAGCAAGAGCAGGACACCATGAGCTCATTGGAGGAGAGGCTGCAGCAGATCCAGGAGGTATGGGTGCTCCTAGCCCTAAACAGCCTAACATGTTCATATACATTAAGTCTGGCTGTCAGTCAGAAATTTTAATTTGTATCCAAGTTGTTTGAGACAGTGTTTTCATATTGCTCTACACAAGCCAACTTTAGAGTGTTGAAGAACAGGGAAAAGACAGGGGGATTTGAAAGTCTGCCTTGGTTTATATACTTCTTCCTTTTCCTCTCTGTCCTCCACTATTTAATCTGGAGGAATTTTCAAACTTATGTTTCTAGGCACACTTGAAATTCCTTCAAATAGTTAGCACTGAGCTACTCTCCAGTGGCACGTTTGCTGCGTATGTGTAGTGCCAGTCTCTTTGTGAAGCACAGGCACACTCTGCATTATAGATGAAGTGCACCCAAAACCTGTTAGTGAAGATAACAGTGCAGCAAAAAGGAAACTCAAATCAAGTTATCCAGGCGTTTGCTCTCACTGACTTCAGAGTATGACAGATATAAGTTGGTGTAAGTTGAGACATAAATTCCTCTGCTAGCTGCCTTTCGTAAATGTGACTCTGTGAATGTTTGTCAATTGCCTTAACTTTTTTTCTTCTGTGACTGTGCAGGAGGAGGAACGGGAAGAGAGCAGTGACCTTGCCAGTAACACCTCCCTTCATAACCCTTTGCTCCCATCTGGCAGTCAATGTGAGGAAGACCCTCAGGCCATCTTAGATGAGCACCTATCTCGTGTCCTGAAGACTCCTGGCTGCCAGTCACCAGGTGTGATTCGGCACTCACCACGTTCTCACTCTCCAGAGCGGACCAATGCCATGGTGTCCTCTGGCCATGGGCCCTTCTTTGGTGCTTATCCTGGGGCCACCAAGGTTCTGATCACAGGCAGGCAATCCACAAAGCACATCCACCATCACTACATCCACCATCACCACGCTGGACCAAAGTCCAAGGAGCAGATCGAGGCTGAGGCGGCTCAGCGTGTGCAGTGCCTCTGCCCTCCAGGGGGCGCCAATTATTCTGACTTCAGCCCTGTGTGAGTGTTACTTCTAAGCCATACCTGCACTCATTGTTAGTCAGAATTGTACAGCCCTATCTGATTTCTTCAATTTTCCCAAAAGTAAAACTTCTCTGTCTCTCATGCTAACCTCCCACTCATTTGTTCAGTTGCAGCAGCACTTTGTCCCGATGGCCAGTCAAGGCCACAGATGAGGGCATGTCTTCACTGCGTCTTCCCCTAGATGCTACTGATCGCTCTCAGAATGTTTGGCAGTGGATCCTAGAGAGTGAGAGGCAGGGCAAGCACAAGCCGCACAGGTAAATGTCCACCATCATTCTGTACCAAAGAACATTAAAGTCTTGAGGCCACATTTCACATTCCAAATTGACATTTATCTTTTATCGAAACAGCAGTCAAGGTCTGAAGAAGTCCAACCCACTTGACTCCAGAACCCTGCCAGGTCGGACTCACTCCTCTTGGGGTGGAGGTGGCATTGGCAGTGGGGCTCACCTTCGTGGTCACCACCCTGGCCACCCATTTATCCAGGACCCAACCATGCCACCCCTGCCCCCACCCAACACTCTGGCACAGCTAGAAGAGGCCTGCCGCAGACTAGAAGAGGTCTCCAAGCCACCTAAACAGAGGTATGCAAACTCAGACACCCTTACTACTTTACTACACCATATATATATATATGATAAACCAAAACTGTCCATCATAATCCATCTTCTATTTTTAAATACAGAATACAGTGTGATATCCAGTGGTTCCTCTAGATTTTTGATTTGACTTCTGACTAGTTATTGATCTATATGACCTCTCTGACAGGCATTCAACAGCAGGTAGCAGCCTTCAGAGAGACAGGAGCCATCCAGCAGCTGCTTTTTCCACTGGAGGCAGCCCTCTACCCAGCCCTGGACTCCAGGCAGACGAGTATGATTTGCTTCTTGTACTTGTCTTTTTTTGAACCTGTAAAACAATTCTGTCTTTGCTACAGCTAAAGCTCTTTTTATATATTTTATAAATTTACTCCTGTCTTTCTAGCTTTAGAAATTTCATTCCTCAGACACTTTTCCTCTCTTTCTCTCCAAACTTGCATTTTCACTCTCTTCCTCCCAGATTTTCTTGTTCTTCCCCTTCAGAGATATTATGAGTCAGCATAGCTATGTCTTTGAACTCCTCTCACTTTTTAAATCATTTAAGATTCAAAATGCCTTAATGCTGAATCCTAACTACCCACACTCACTCAAAACTGTAAACTAACAAAAATTAGTTAAGTAGCCTCTGGTAACACAGCTTTATCGACCACCTTCATGTATATGTTGTTGAAAGGACTACAGCCGCCTGACTGTAACACCTCTTTAGTTTTGAATGTCTGACCCTCACAGAGAGAGCTGTCTTCTGGCATCCTTAATTAATGATAGTAATAAAAATTCTTTGTATGGATTCAAACTCTTATCCTACAAGTGCCGCTGTGTAAAACCAGTTTTCATTTGGTGTTTCCAGGTCTAAGGAGCTTGTGGTTACATACTTCTTCTGTGGTGAGGAGATTCCTTATCGCAGCATGATGAAGACCCACTGCCTCACCCTGGGACACTTCAAGGAGCAGCTTAGCAAGAAAGGCAACTACCGGTAAGTATGATCCACTGAGAACAGCACAAACATCACAGCACATTACCACATTCTGATATAGATGTTTATTGACACCTGCTTGGATGCAGCCGGTGCAACAGCAGGGTTAGTTATCTGTGTATGTGTGCTATTTATTATTGTACTAGTATATGTTGGTCTGCTGAGTGGGAGTGTGAAATACTGCAGGCCAGTAGTTGAAAAGAAACTGGGCTGATCCTCTGCATTCAGAGCTTACAGAGAGAGGGGAGAGGAGGGGTGTTGTGGAGCGAATTTTTTTTCTCACATCTGGTACTGATTTCCATGGTAAGGCTGCTTTAATAAATAAGGCTTTGAAGCCTAGGCCATTTTATTTTGTGCACAAAGACCATTGCAAGGCCTTCAAATTCCTCCTCCACACTATTGCATCAGGCATTAAACTCAATTGCCGCAAGCACGTTCTTCTATTAATGACTGATAGCAGTTAACATAGCAAAATTACCTTCTGTCAATGTCACAAAAATCTCAAAATAATGTAAGGTCTTGTTAGGTCATTAAAAATATAATGGCCAACCAGTTTAAAGCAATTTAAAATCAGGAAACCCACAGTCCAGGAAGTCCAGTATTGCTGTTCTGGTACTGCGTAGGTTGTATGCTACTGAAAAGACATAAAACCTGCATATCCATAGTGTCAACATTAGATTACAGGCACATCTGCTTGTTAGGCAAGAGAGAGAAGAAGTTCTGCAAACAAGTCATTGCAACCATGCTATCCTATAACTCTTCAGCAAGCAAAAGAGAAGGGGTGGTGGGGATGAACTGTTTGGCTTCAATGGCAGCAGAATGTGAGGAGCTGGTTAATTTGGACATGGCAGCGGTACAGCAGAGAACAGTATGCTGCTGCTCTGCCAGACGATATTGGTGCCAGATGTTGCGAAGAGAGAAAAATCCTGCCGCATAAAACATGTTCCAATGGAAAGACACTGTCTCTCTCTGTCTCGCTCTCTGAAACAAAGTGATGACTTTGAACTATTTGTGGGTAAAAATGTAGCATTTAAAAAATATCCAAACAATCAAATTATAAAGGGTAATGAATTTATTTAGTTTCTACTCTGTTTCTACTAATAAAGATGATAAGGCTAAATCCTGTCCAGCAGGGATTTGACAGCAGAGGGAAAGTCTGCCATATCATTAAACATCAGCATCACCACATTGTCATATCACCGCACACTTTGAAACAAAAGTCTTGCAGCTTTGGTAACTCTTGTGTTTCCAAGACCAATTGGTTGAGAAAGTAACACAACCTCTTTCTTCAACTGTGTAATTATAATCAATATGGCAAATACAACTGTGTCTGTCCTTACACGTGTTGTTTGAATGACTGTAAGCTTAGCAATTGCTCATAAAACAGAAACTCAATGCAGGCACACATGGGCAAAATGAAGCATTTTTCCATTACAAAGCTTATCATTAAATCCCTTCCCGCTGATCTTTTGCTGGGTTTAAAGTAGAGAGGAGAAATCATTAGGAGCTTGAGGAGACTTCACAGTCACTGGGACCAACCTAACCCTGGGAGTTATCTCTGCTTGAGAGAAGAAGAGTGGGCTAGCTAGGTGACCTGTGACCTCCAAGAGGCTGTTTGAGCAGTTGCTACCCCCCCAAGGGTAATGCCTCCGGCTCGGCCCATGTCCAACCTACCACACCCCCTGACCGAGCCAGGCACAGTCTCCACTCCATTTCCCCACACTTTCTTCCCTTCCTGCTCCATTTCATTTCTCTGTGTGTGTGTGTCTGTGTGCGCACATGTGTGTTACAAAGAAACACCAGGCATGTGTGTGTTTATGTGCAAGCTGTGCAGTGTGGTCTTGCAGACTCTCCGGCACCTGAAATGTCAACCTGTGTGACAGAAAGGCCCTTCATTTGAGAGCTAGCCCAATTAGAAGCCATGGAGTCACAGAGGGGGGGGGGGCACTGTTAAAGAGAAAAAAAAGGGAGGGGGCTCTCAGACAGCCTCTAATTAACCCTTCAATTTTAATTAGACCTTGCAGGACAGATTGGCATCTGTAGAATGGCCAATAGTCTGGATGGACAAGTGGATGAGAAGACATGCACACATTGGTGAACATGCACACAAACAGGCTGTTTCTAGCACCTTGAATTATCACAGGGAATGTTTAAACGGAGGGTTCAGCTCTGTTTGTGCAGCGGTGTGATGTGGAGTCAGGCTCTGCCTTTGAAGTGTACAGGAATGGCATTGAAGGCTATGACTAAGTTGTTTTCAGCAAGATCCATTTCTGGCTCTCAGAGTGTGTGTGTTTGTGTTTGATTTGGACTAAAGAGAGTTGTGCGTGAGCATGGATATGGAAGTAGTCTTGTAGGTGCCTCAAAGTAGTTAAAACATGATGAAATATATCAGATGTACACCTGCTGCCACCCTGTCAGGTTTCGTTTGAGTTTAGTTTGAGTTTTATATATATATATATATATATATATACATATAACACTTTCTAATCACAGACCTCTATTTTTCCCTTCTCAGGTACTACTTCAAGAAGGCCAGTGATGAGTTTGAATGTGGTGCCGTGTTCGAGGAGGTGTGGGAGGATGCCACCGTGTTGCCCATGTACGAGGGCAAGGTCCTGGGCAAGGTGGAGCGGATGGACTAAAAGCCACTCTTCTGTCAACCAACCAATGCCCTTTCTTGCCCAACCAAAAGCTAAACTGTCCGAGCAACAAACATGAGCAACAGACTCTATGTAATTAACAAAAACACCCTGGACTCAGTTTTTGTTTTGTTTTAGTTTTTTTTCTATTTCTTAATATTAAGCTAAACAGAGTTAATATATCCAGCACAAGAGAAGTGATTGAAGGAAGACGAGCCAATGAAGTATGCCGAATCCAGAGGAGGCGCTGCCCCTCCCTGACTTTCTCAACCAATCAGCCTTAGAAACACAAGGGAATGACACAAGAGACTTAAAAAGACCAACATAAGGATAATAATGATGAATTGAGGCCAGCGTGGTGGGAGACCTTGCTTCTTCTTGAATATAACCACTGAAGATATAGTTGACTGTTATGATGAGATGAGAGACTGATGGTGTGGTTACACCAGCTTCTGGCCGAGTGCAAAAGACTAGCAGTGCCACCAACCTGCTCTTAACATTACACTCCAACATCGTTACAAAAACGTCTGTACATGTGCATATACATACATGCATATATGTATATATACATGTATTATATATATAGATGCTTTTTGTCATGAGTTGAAAGTTCTTATTTAGTATTTATTGAAACAAAAAACCCACTCCATACCCTATTCTCTCCTTCTTAAGCCCTTAAACCTTTATCCCTCCCCCTCCCTATTTCCAGCCAATGGGCTGGAAGCTGCTTTGAATATTGGGAGAATACTGTGGTGATAATGTTTAGTGCTTATTTGTTTTGACTTTACACAAAGGATGTGACACTAACCTAGCACCTCCATTAGCCTTGTTGCCCCATCAACCTGAACTAACAACCATAGCAGTGGCTTAGCAGTGTGGTCTTGTCTAAAGCACACTCCCTCCACTATTCTAGTCAATCCCAGTCTTATATGCTGCTGATAGTTTGTATTGTTAAGTTTGTCGCACTAGCATTTCCTTTCACTCATTCTCTCCCCCTCCCTTTCTTTTACTGTTTCTCTCAATTCGGCAACAGAGCTCAATTGTTTTTGTTGTGCCTTTGTTTATAAACCAGGCATTGTAGGGGGGCAGAGTGAAAACAGTTGCAGATACACACAGAGGAGACCTAGAGCACAAGTTGTACCATCTAATAATGGAAGTGTTTACAGCCCACACACCAAAATAACTTGTGCTAACAAGAACCAGTTTGGGTAATTCAGAACGACTTCACAAGGAAGTCAGCTAGTGTCAAAACACACACACACACACACACACATACAAAAAAACAAAACAAATAAAAAAAAAACATGAACATTGAAGATCCATGGCTCTGATATCGTTTGAATGTTGTTACAGTAACATCGTATATAGCAAAGTTCCTGTATACATTGTAATTATGCATTCTGAAGTATGAATACTGACACCTGATGCACACAGAGTACACACAAACATAAATAATATACACACACACACAATCTGGTGTTTTATGAGTACAGCACCTGTGCCTACATGGATACCATACCATGTGCTACCCTGTTTCAGGGTTTTAATATATATCCCTTGGTTTTCAGAAGGGTTTTATGTTGAAAAGATATTTTTATGCTTTTAATAATATCCTGTAATCATTTTTTTTTGTTTTTACACCACAGCTTTTTTTTGTTTCATTCTATCTAAACTGTAAATTATACATTATATAAAGAGTTTCATTTAAAGATTTACATGGACCTATAATTATTGTAATTATTGAGAGATGTAGCCTTTATTAAAGTTTTATATTTTTCAAATGAAAGCTGTTGTGTCTCAAATTGCTTTTTTCATGATATCTCCTGTCTGTTCACCTTTTGTGTCAACATGAAATGTAAAGAAGCAAAAATCATGGATTGAACACCGCTATTATTTAGTCTGTCAAGCCATGTGGTGACCTGGGGCCTCCTGGTTTAAGATACCACTATATAATTGCATTGTCTTTGTCAAATGATGTCATACTGAGAAAGAAAGGGGAAGGGAAGCAGAAAGGATTGAAAAAAAAAAAAACACAACAACCCTTTACTTTCCTGGCAAAGGAGGAGGGGGTAGGTGAGGTGAAAAATAAGAGATACCTGTGATGAGATGGGGGAGGGAACAAACCTTTTCCACAGTAGCACGAAGAAGATAAAGAGTATGAGTGAGAGTGACTGACAGAGGAGATAAGGTGAAATGCAATTTCTGGGCCTTAACCTTCAAGATGTTAAAGAGAAGTATAAAAATATGTACAATTAAAGAGGGACAATTGTTGCATACACCATCCGGACTTCTGGACATCTCTGGCTAATGATCCCTGCAGCTGGTGTGAATATATCTCTTTCTATCCTGCTCGAATGTACCTCTGGACATCTGGGTCTTTGGCACTCGTGGAAAATTAAGCTAAGTCTTTTTGTACACATCTCTCAGGATCTCTACCTTATTTCCCTTCCCATCATCTCCCCACCAACAGTCAACCAACTTTAATCTATACGAAGTCAGTCACATTTTTTAAGTGAAAGGTTTATGATTATTCTCCTGTCTGCTGCCCAACTTCATTTTATATTTGATTAGTGATCTGAGATGTACCTATACTACAGTACTCCTTCTACAATGCTCATGAAGGCCACCAAAAATAATAACATAATGCAAGCCAATGTAATTCTAGTAAAAAATGAAACACTAACTAAATCATAAATATTACACAGTGGAAATAACACAATACTATAGGGAAATGATATATACAGAAAATGACAGAATTTGTAGGACAATGTATGGAACCTGTGGATAAATGCTTGTAATAATTCTTGACAGTTACTAGCCTTCTGTATGACCTTCATGTCTTCCACAATAATGAAGAACATAAAAAATATTAGTGTTATCACCTTTAAAGAAACACAGCAGCTCAGCGCTGTGATCATATCTCAATGCAAAGTGAAGGTGGACGGCTAACTCTTCATCCGAATCAAATGATTCATAAAATTCATTTAATTGTCATTCAATTTTCCTGTTGTCATTGTCAATTCACTTCATTGTCAGGGGTTTCATCAGCTGGACTGGAAACCCTAAATATACAGTTTATTGCTTAACAATTATTGAAATTTAAATTGATGAAGAAACTAAAATCATTAAATGCCTGTAACATAGTTAAATGTGGGAGTTTTGTATTCAACACTCAAATGGGAGACATTAGGCATGGAAATGGGGGCATGGGCTAATTGGTCCTCATAGAGAGCACTGAGGACAAGCACTACCCTCTGACAGTCAACACAAACATTAATGAAGCACCCTGCATCATCTATCAGAAGGTCCTGGCATGTTTGTCTCAATTATATGGTTTTATTTCAGCAGTGAGTTTAAGAAATTGTTTAATACTAGGAAATGACTCAGTGGTTGGGAGCATGATGCAGTCTGATGCATGAAAACTCATTCACTTGTACAGCTCAATTCAAATTGATGACACAAAAGGAGAAATGCAACCAGCAAAAAGCAGAGGTAGCCATGTACCAAAGATAATGGCAGCCATTACTGACAAGCTTTCACTTTCCACAAAATTCTTCCTCCCTTGGTAGCTGTTCCTGGCAATATGGCAAAAAAGGAAGAAAATCAGTGACAAGCCACCAATGCTTGTCAGTTCTTTGAGATACTGCAGGTTTTTCCTCTGTAGTAAAGCACATATACACTCGCATTGTGCCTTAAAAATAATTTCTGCATCTGAACAGTTTGTGTTTTTTACCACAAACCCCACAAATAGCAGATCAGTTTTCCAGATGCTATTCATGAAAGGTGGATAGTGGTTAAACTTCAACACATAATCATTTAATTACATGCTCCCCAAACCTTAAAAATCTGCTTCTGCATGGTTTTAAGTTTACAGTGAGAAAGGTTTAATCAGGTTGAAGCAGCTAGTTCCTGTTGAACTGTCTGGAACGGGGCAGGTGTAACACTCCACCCTTCTACCCCAACCTCCCCTGCCTTTCCCCATCTCTATTTTTACAGCCTCTGTGGGTTCTGGCTTTGAAGCGAAACCTATCCAGGAAAATTACTTGCATTTTTCTCCACCAAAGCGATGATAGATGGACATTGACTGTCACGTTCCCTCTCTTGCACATCAGGAGCTCAGCCCCCCACCCAACCCCTATCTTCTCTGAGCCTTTCAGTGGCATTCCAGTCCTAATAGGTGCTTTGTTGAAGTGCAATGCAGGTTACATACAGGTTCTGATGTTCCTGCTTTCTCAGAGACCTGACTTCCATTTGATGCTTTTGACTCCTTAAACTTAAATTTTAATTTGAGCCATGCAATTCTTCACAGTGATTTCTATGGTGTAACTTTGATATCATTGGCAGCATACACTTTTCTTTCTCACTGCCCTGTTTGTGCCATATGTCCCATACACCCTCACTTTTATCCCTGTCTTTTCTTCAAACTGTGGCATTCATTTTTTCCTTGCATTGTTATAATTGGCATAGCATAGTTGGGACTGTTGTAAACATGGCTGTGTGAGACTGTGTGTGTAAAAAGAGGCACCAGTCACTCCGAAGGCTAAGCTAGTATGGAAGGCAGGCAGGGCTGCTGCCTATTGTGCTGGCAAGGCCTTTGTAGATTTACAGCGGGCCCCGTTTAATCGCCTTCTCATACACAGCCTGCCGACTCGCTTTGCATATTTAATTGCCAGGTAAAATCATTTTGTTGAAAATCCGTTTAATTATTTGATTGTACAGTCACTGTAAAGAGTGAGCGAGGGGGGGGGGGGGGGGGGGGGGGGGGGCTGTTTTAGAGAGAGACTAAGAGAGAACAGCAGGCAGCAGAGAAAGAAAGAGGTCTGTTGCCAGAATAGACATCAAAGCTGTGCCTTGATGTTGATGTTGAATGGGCATTAATGGTTTCTGAAGGCAAGAGATTGCACAGGAAAAAAAAAAAGAAAGAGAGAAAAGAAAAAAAAATAAACCCTCCTTTTTCTCCGACAATCCCGCCAGCAATCTCAGTAAATGCATAAACACTGGAACACGGTGCCAGATGCCAGACGGGTTGAACACAGAGAAGGAAAGTGAGAGTGAGAAAAGCTAGCTGGATTGTTCACATTACATTTCCAGTAATGACAGAAGGGTGTGTAATAGACAAGAGATGGGTCAAATGGACTAACTTGAGGCTAACGGTGATATAGAGACTACTATATCTAAAACTTTCAAATGAAAGAGAAGATGATTCAAATCAATTCATCATAAGTTGTAAGCATCTCGAAGAGCAATGTATTCTCATAACTAAACCACTGGCATGTCATGATTGTCCATCCAGATAATCTTTTGAGGGATCATTGTTCAGGATTTGATCCTTTTTTTTTATCCAAACATTGGAAATATGATGATAGCTGAAGTTACATTCCATCCTAAACACAATCAGCAATTCAAGGCAGATTTTTGCTGAAGCAATAGAATTACTCATGTTATCCAACTAAGAAATTTATAGTATGCCTTTTTTGGTTCTTATCACCTTAGTTAATCACCTAAGCAAATTACCTTTTATACCAGGTCCAATATCCATTAATTGAGCAGAAGAAGGTGCTATGTAGCCTTTTTTTGTTTTCTGCTGTTTCAGCTGATGGAGCTCTTTTTGACAGTCCTCCACATTCAGCTGTTTCTGTCCTTTGCTACACGACAGGCAACACAAACTGGACGCAGGATAATTGTTAGGTCACAGTAGCCGAGGACTTTACATAGAAAACAGACATGGTTGTTCTGACATGCATCATATGCTGACAGCTACATTGCTTTGAGATGCAAGCCACTTGTGTCCCATAGGAAATAATTACAAACTAGGCTCTACCATGTAGTGCTTATAATTGTTTACTTCTGCTTCAGGGGCAAAACAAAAGGGTAAAGTTAGCTTAGTTAATGGTGGTTCACCAACATCACACCAACATTTCAAGTTTTCATTTCAACATTACAGTTTTCATTAGAGATGCAATCACACACAGTCCCGCTTCTGCAAGAATGCTTCGGGTGTAGGTATGTCTGTGATGATCTATTCAGTATCCTCTTAGCCCTGTTTTGGTTAAACAGCTAAATTCACTACTAACTTTGTTTTTCTGCTATTGCTGGGCAGGTAATCAATATATCAGAAGTTCTTCACTGTAAACAGCTACCTGCTTTGTGAGATAAAATAGCACTTATAAAGGTGGGGAAAAGGTGATAGAACACGCCCTAGAGCTGAGGTGAAGTTGCTTATAATGTCATCCCAAAAATGCATATTATCCAGAAGAATGATTGTGTTTATAGTCCAAATGTTATAAAATCCTATCCTTAAATTGATTTTATATTATTTCATCCATTATTTGTGTTTAAATTATACCAAAATAAAATGTCAGATATAAATACAACTTTTTAAGTCAACACACCAAACTACCAATCATGTCAACTCATCTAACAATTACTGTATGTTTTTCATCGACGGAAATTTAGTCACGGGAAACTCAACACACTTGAAATTATCTGCATATGAATTGGCAAATTTTAATTTCAAATAAATAGAAAACAGACAAAGCCCAATATAAGAATATTTCCTCCACATGGTGGAGGGATACTGCATTTAAAATTTGCATTCTACAGGCAAACCCCAAACACTGGATGCTGTCCTCTCTCCTGTCACTAAACACCTCAGTGTTGTCTCGTGTTTCATGATTTGTGCGGTGGGGCTTGGCATTTGCGTGTGAACGGTCCAAGCTGGGGGCTTTAACTGCAGCTTACCTCTGAAACTCATCCAAAACCACCTTGATCCTCTTTCGGTTGGCGCTGCTTGAGATATCTCTCTCTCTCTCTCTCGCTCTCTCTCACTCTGTCTCTCTCACTCCTCCAGCCTGGCTGTCTGTCTCATCTACTCTTCTTTGCTCCTATGTTGTCAAGTTTACTTATCTTTCCAGCTTTCCTGAACTATCTTGTTTCTCTGTCATTCTGTTGTGAGGGTGACGTGTATGTGGGTGTGAGGGTGTTGAGGGGCTATCTGCTATCTGGAGGGAATATCTCGATTCAACATAACCTTGACTAGTATGAATGCCTGTTGAGCAAGTGCATAACTCTGCTCCTTTTACTGACTTCACCTGAAAGAAATCTGGCAGTGATGTGCACAAGATGTGGGGTTTAAAACACCTAGATAGAAAAAAAAGGCTTTTGCTTTCCCTGCTGATAAATACCCATTTACTATCTGTATGTTATGGGAAAGTGGTTATATTTGGTGATGTATGCATGATGACTTGATAGTTAAATGACACAGAGATATTAAGTGATTAACTATTGTGCAATTACAAATATATGAAAAGACACAGGGCTTAAAACAATCTCTTCGCAAGATCGCAATGTCAGATTCCAGTTTCACTGGATTTGTGCATCATGCATCTGTAAAACCTGTAGTATCTGCACTAAACTGTTTGCTTTTCAGAAAATACTCATCTTCTGATCTAAGACAGTGAAGTACTTGAAAAACCTGAGGTCTATTTTATCAGATCTGACATTCTTCATCAGCACAAAGAGCTGCCTCTATGTCACATGCCCTAAATTTAAAACTATGTGGGAAGTTTGTAAGCCCTGACCCTCTTGTCTCTTTTTAAAGATGCTATTTCTAAACTTTAGAAAACACTCAAAACAACCAGTAAGTTTATTTGAACTTTCCTATAGGCCAATAATGGACAAATTATGACCTGGTTTTATGAGAAACTATGAATAGCACTGATTATCTCATTATGAGGTGTGTGCCTACAGTAATAACAAACTACCAATAAAAACTCAAAGAAAAAGCAAACAGTAGCTTTCTGGTCCTTTCTGCTCTCATTTAAGAGCAGTTTTTGGATGGCTTTTGCTCAATTATTTTGGGATATCCATCCATCTCTTTCCCCTTCTTTCTATGGCTGCCAACTCTGTGTCAGCAGTGGATAGGCATTGTCTATTTTGTCTAACTACCTCCTGTTAGGTCTCAAACCACCCCCAAGGGAAGACTGTGTACTTTGGGCCCAAACCACTGTCAACAAGGGGAACAATTTGGCTGGCAAGGGCCATATTTACAGATCGGTGAACCACAGCTCCATTTAGCAGTGTTCTTTCGTCAGTAAACACCACAGGACGGTATCTTTCTCAGATCTCAAAAGGAGAAACAGAGATAGAATTATGCCATGCAGCCCAAAATTGGTCTATGCAGACCACCACTCGGACTGCCATTGTTTAGAACTTTAAAATGGCCGAATGATCCGATAACACAAGTTTGTCATGGCATGTCCACATTCCTCAGTGACCCATTGGAATGCAGTCCCTCGAAAGGCTTCGCCTGTGGCCTCAGTTGGATGGTGTGTGGTGTATTTTGAATCTATCAGACTCTTTTCTTGTACAATCTTGAGTATCGGGACCAACATTTCTAAAAAATACAATGATTAAGGCATTGTGGTTTTTCACATGGATGCTTGAACCAAACTTCCTTCAGGCCATTGTACTTACACAAAATATGTTAATGTGTCAAGATATGGTAACCTAGAGTCTTGTTAACACTTTGGCCCACATTATATTTCGGGCAGCTTGGTATGCAAACAGAGACTGGTTTGGAGTTTGGGGTCAGAAGAGGCTTTGAAGCTAAACATACTCCTGTCATAAAGTTATATTTGGGACAGATGAGACCAATAAACCAGCACCAGACTGAAGCACTTGAAGTGATAAAGCTAAAATCCAATACTCATACGGACTGTGTCTGTGATTCTGGTTGCCAGACTCAGTTATCCCTTTTAAAGATTACTTTGCCCCCTGTGTGTAAAAGCAAGAATTAAGGTAAAAACATAATTCTCATTCAGGCATAAAGAAGATCTATTAAAATTAAAATAAAGCCTCTAATATACAATAATTTTGTTTTTAATTTATACAGTTTGATTTGACTCAACCCATATTACAAAAACACAGTAAAGTACACATATTTCATATAATATAATGTATAACTATAGTAAAGTTTATATTATCTTATCTTATATGTTCTAGTACTGAAAATGACCCAATTTATGTTTGGCAGTTTTAGAATAAGTGAACTGAGCAATGATAAAGTTATAAAATAAATGATCAACTTCATGATAAAGTAAAGATAACAGTATTTTTTTCATACAGCATATGTCCCAAACTACAGCCAAGCTGATTTAAAATGCAATTTATGGTCCAAGACCCCAATGT
Organism: Mastacembelus armatus; assembly: GCF_900324485.2. Classification (NCBI taxonomy): domain Eukaryota; kingdom Metazoa; phylum Chordata; class Actinopteri; order Synbranchiformes; family Mastacembelidae; genus Mastacembelus; species Mastacembelus armatus. The sequence continues at coordinate 15,592,869 of NC_046633.1, read as the reverse complement.
GAACCACAATGAACCGGCAGCATCGACCAGGCATTGTCATTCATACATGTTGTCTTGCTTGGGTGTGGCTACCATAGACAATATTGAAATGAGCTCTTTTTTAGAAACTGGGGAATTTCTCTACACTTTTATCCTAAGACGGCCATAGTGTTTCAGTGTTGTGCCTCACACATGCCTTCAGGTCCACAGTCCATTCCCCAGATGGCTGTGGGAAATGTGGTGAGGCCACTCTGGGTTTGGAAGCCTCCCAGGGACCACAGGGATAAAAACTAGCTTTGGTCATGTGATATGGTCATGTGACTCTCACAAAACTAGGAGTCCTATGAACAGCAAAAGAGAAAGAGGCAAAGGGGGGACAGAAGACTTTCATCAGCTTGGTCAATATAATGATATATAAAAATTCCACTATGCATTTGTATTATATATGATCCCATGAAGTTATGGTCTTCTGTCTCTTTCCCTTGAGGCTAAGATGGAAACCAGATCATCATTTAGAGACTGAAATGATCTAAACCTTCCTTTCATTTTTTTTTCACTGGGTTTTGCCATCAAAAACATGTTAAACCACACCAGGAGTTTACACATGCCTAAATGAACTTCTGAAAACCACCTGGGCTGTGGGTGTGTGAGCCTTCAAGCCTGACTGTTTCCCATCGTAGGCGCTCTGCCTGGCAAAGCTCGGGGCTTAGCCACTATTGTTTACCCTTTACCCACAGAGCCCAGCACCTGTTAGAGATTGAGCTGTACACAACCCAGCTGCAAGCCATTTTCATCTAACACCCAAGAAGATAACTACCCTGTAGCACAAACGATTAGGCTAATCGGCCATGATGATGGGAAGGGACTAAGTTGGATGAGAAGGTAGAAAGTTGTAAGCACAACATGGCTGTCTCTGAGAGAATCTGTCTGTCTCTGAACAAACTATTGGACAAGTGCAAGATTCAGTCGTCTTTTAATGAGCACTGTAGTGGCACTGTCTGTCCTTGTTTGTGTTCTTTATCTCACATGCCACTTATTGATGGGCCAACATAGCCCCCCTGTCATGACAAGAGGCCACCATTGTGAGGAAATGGCTTTGCAGTCAGCAGGAGCCCACAGCAGCTCTGTCTGGATTTTTTTTCTACTGCCTCCCTGTCGCCAGCTTGTCCCTCTTCTTCTTTGGTTTTCACACACAGGCAATTAAGTTAGTTTCCCAATGCTGTGATCTCCTCCAACATTCATTGTTCTTGTTTTTAGTTGTTTTCCAGTTCTGTAGGTTTTCTCCCACTTTTTGGTGGGTTTATTTCTCAGGTGAAGAGGTCGAGCTTTGGGGTGATACAGAGAGAAGAATTAAAATGAGGGAAGTGTGGGGGTTACATTTGCAGCTTTATGACTAACCACATGTGTTTCTGGGTCTTTGTATTTACATGTTTCTCATGGAAAAAAAGGTGGTGGAAAAGGATGACGGGAGAAGAAAGACAGGCATATGGTTCTTGTTTACTGAGTCAGATTCAGAGCTTGACTGTTTGTTTCCTGTAGTGAGTAGAGGGAAATACATTCTCGCAATCATCTTCAAATTTGACGACTCCTCAGGTATTGGTGAGGCTATTTCTTGAAATCTGATAATTACAGAAATACTGCATATGCAGAGTACATTGTTTTCATATAACCAAATGTATGGTGGCCTCATAGGAACAAAACACATGCAATCAGAAAATGTGCTACAAATCCAAAAACACATGCAAAAGTCAAAACACATGCAAAACGAAAAATCCTGCAAATGTGTATTTGCTACTCCGGAAGTGCTCTGGGGCACATGTGTTTTGACTTTTGTGAGTATTTTAGGATTTGCAGTACATTTGTTTTTTGCATGTGTTTTGTCCCTAGGGACCACTGTACAAATATACCATGAATAAAAATATGAACTATTTTTCCATGTTTAGAATAAAAGAAGTAGTTTTGATCTTCTTATATGCATTTACTTAATTTGATTATGTTTGTGATGGTAAAATGAATAGTTTCACTTATTAAAAGTAATACAAACTCTCCCTCTTTTATGTTCTTCATTTCTCTCTTTGGCCAGGGCTCAATAGTGCACACTCCCGTGCTGTAACTCTTTCACTCTGTGTGCCTTGGGCATCTCAATAGCTGGCACTGATCTTGCCATTATAAAGCTTTCATGAGAACTAGAGCCAGGTACTTTGCTCCCGATTCTTCCGCTTCTGTCTCTGAGGTATGCCATGAATCAGTGGTTGTCCAGTTGCCTTATAGGGGTGACAGCAGGAGTGCGGTTTGCATACTCCATTCTGCCTTGCACACCCTTGGCTTGTGATCTGCTCAAAACCATATTTTACATACACTGTTAGAAATGTTATCATCCAAGAGCCTTGTAATTTCCACAGATCTTGGGAGGTAAAACTGTTACACAGTAAAAATGCCATCAATCAGTGAGTCCAAGTGTTATTTTGTGACGCAACAGCTATTTGAGGTGGTGGACCCACTTTCCCTACATGGATTCAATCATTTGTAGGTCTGATGAATGAACTTACTGTACTTCATTTGCAGTGGTTAATGAGTTTAGTGTCAAACAAAACCTCTTAGTTAAAATGTAACCTGTTTTTTGACTGTTTGTGCTGCTATATGAAAAAATCAATATCTCTACTGCCATCAAGTCAGTTCGGAAGTCCTTGCAACTACTGCCTTATACAGAAAATCTGTGGCAGCTCCCCACACAATGGCAGTTTTTCTGTCACAGTGGGTGCTGTCTTTTGTTGGACTGACTAAACCATTATTTAGAGATCTGGCAGTGACAGACACCTGAGCTGATTGGAAAGCTCTGATACTGTAACACCACAGTTTTGATGTAACATCACCACCAGGTTTAGGTTTTATTTATGTCTGATTCGCCTGTTGGTGGAAATGATTAAATCCGTGTAAGCTGTAGGGCTGATGAATGAAGGAAGAATAAAACAACCTTCATCATTCATCAGTTTTTTTTCTTTCCATGATCTATTATTTTCTCTTTTTAACTTGTACAATGGATAATCTTATTAGTCACAAAGAGGAAGTGTCTGTTTTCCTTCAGCAGTTTAACATTTTAATTAAATGTTCTATCATGTTGACAGTCCATGTGTCATGTGCAATTATTATTTTTTATTTGAGATATTTACATAGTTTCCACTTTCCATAAAACATTTATTGTAGCTAATAATTTCTAGAAATGATGAGCCATTATCAGCGTAACCTGGATAATAAGTCTACAAACAGAAAAAATAAATACAGACACAAATAATCCAAACACTAATACAGCCCAGTGAAGTTATTTGTTTTCAGTGTCTGGTGTGAGGGATTTGTTCACAAGCTACATACAAAACACAGTTTTGTAATAAATGTGCAGATGCTTGTCAAACTGTTTACTTAAGGCGAAACATGCAAAGATACTGTAGCTGTATGTCCATATTATTATCATTATTTGAGCAATCATTATCTCTGCAAATACAAATTCCAATTTGTACAAGATAAGTAAATTGGTGACTGAAAAGCAAATAGTTTGCTGTGCATTTTCATTGGTTGTTACTAATCTGTCAGTCCAATTAAACAGGAGAGGGGGCGGGGCGTGAAGATGAGTATCTAGAGCGAAACCAGGGGCTGCTGCAAAGAGGAAAGACTGCAGCAGCGGAAGAAACTGCTCTAGAGTAATGATGTCCATTGTTATAGTTGACACTGATTAACCAATGCATTTACAATGAACGTAGTGAAACATGCAGGTAAATCCATGTATGAAGTTTTATGCCGTTTCAGTTCAGTAATGCTAAATCAAATGCTAATCGCGGTTAGCATATTAGCGCGCTAACAGCATGTATTTCGGTTTGATAGCGGTATATGTTACCCTGCCTTTCATGTGCTATCGGAATCATGGTAAATACGAGTGTCCGCCTTGCAAAATGCACATGAATGCCCCCTCACGTCGTAATTTCCACTGGGGAATTGGGAAATAATTTTGATACAGGAGTTGCTGAGTTGGGATAACCTGTGACGTTTTCAACATGGCGCAGAACAAGGAAGGAACAGTCACAAATGGTAAAAAATTCCTTTATTAACCGTTCAGCTACTGTTAGCTGTTCATTTTTAATACAATTTTAATGTGCTCTCTATGTACAATTAGCACTTAATATTTAGTTATTAAAAATGCAGTAATACTGTTTGGTTTTACCCAGAGCAGATGCTAGCCCGGTACAAATCCATTGAGATGAGTCGTGGTCTTGTGCGTTCATTCACGTGAATTGATTTGGTTTCTAGTGTAGCCAGGGATAGTATGATATACTGGGCCTGGGAGATGACACAGCCTATAACCCAAACTGTATCAACAGGAAGGAGATGACAGGCTGTATTACACTGGTACTCTCAACATAGTTCCATGCAGTGCTGCTTCTGAAACTGGTGAGTGCCCATTCACAAGTTCACAAGCGAGACGGATGCTGTAGTAGCCAGCCGATTTGAGAACCATGACTGTCTGCAGTGTTCCTGTGATTAATTAAATGTTTGGCGCATGTTATTATGGTCAAAATTGCTCTAATTGGCTAATTTAATCTGATGGTCCATGATTTGCTAATACAGGGCATCTGAACACACAAAACAAATTCATTTTTGTGTTCATGGGGGTGAGACCAGGGTAGGATAAATCTGAATTCAGGCCCATACACAAACACACCCTCACTCCACCTCTTTATTTTCAGTGAACAGGTGAATTAACAGGTCCAAAACGGTTTTACCCAAGTAGCAGGTAAGGTTGAGCTCTGTGTCCGCCATTCTTCATGTCACTCCAACAACAAAAGCACTCGAACAGAACGCACTTGTAGTTCGGACTTCACAAATGGGAAATATCATCTTCCCGATAGCAAGTGAAGGCAGCAATCCCCTCTGGTAATAAAAGTATAGCACAGGCCACAGTCCAAAATTAACACAGGATGTCGTTTAGACTAACATGACTGCTCAATGTCTATGCTGGTCTCATGCTACGCAGCATTTATTATGCCAATCATGCATATATCCTAATGTATGATGAAATGCTATAGCACAGATTTGGAATCAGCCTGGGACCTATTTCACCAAATTTTCAGCATTAAATAGTTTCTGTTTGCTCATTTTAACACATTTCACAAATCACAAAACAAAACTCCAAACCTAAGCTATGTAGGACTCACAAATGTACAGTAATGTATAGTTTGCACACAGCATTCATTTGTGAGACACAATGTAGCCCCTAATTAAGAGTTTTTGTATGATTATTTACTAAATAATTAGCCAGTGGAGCAGGAGAAACATGCAACATGAACAGCCACAGCATATGGCAGATGAACAATTTTCATGCTAAAAAATGTGGTACCAACAGCTGAGAAAAGTCTGGATCTTAAACTTCCCACTGATAATATGTGAGTTTACCAGTCTTTTTTTGAATCGTTGCCTTTATTTGGATTGATGTGTTCAGGTTCATTGCAAGGAGCGGTTTCGAGTGAACACTTTGTCGTTGATATATTGGTGACAGATGAAATGTTGCAACCCTAGTACAATACATTTTCAACACTTAACAAGATACAGACTGCTTTCAGAAATTACCAAATAAGCAACCAGTGCAAACAGGAATAAAAGACCTGTTTACAACTTAGTAATTTCTTGAGTCATACTTGGTATTTTGGGTATTTTCCCAGCACCTGGTTCTGGAAATTAGCAGCCTGCTCCAGCTCCCACTATCCGTGAGTAGTGTGGGGATGACTTCTGTTAGTGTAGATCAGGAGGACATGGGAGACACTTGTTTGTTTCTGCTGTGAAAGCATCTCATATTTAGTGAACAGTTTACTATTCTGTGTATTTGTTGTGTTGCTCAGTTCAATATAATTTTGGCAACATCGTTGTGAGTGCAGAGGAGTATAATGTGTGAAATATTACAGATTCCAGCTTTAAAACACAAACAACTGCAGTATATTCAGTAAGTTTAAGATGTTTGCTCACAATATATTTGATTTTGATTGTGTAAGAGTCTCCAATCAGTGGAAAATTTTAGAACAATAGAACTTTAAAGACATGTCAAAACTCAGTCAAACATCAAAGAGACATGTTCATTCAAAACAGTTCAGTGCTAAATGAATCACAGACATCTTTCAGGAAAGATGGTGTGTGGTTTGTTGAATTGGGACACTGAAAAGGCAAACAGATCATTTATTTATGTGTTGATTTGGTGGTTGTTTTTGTCCCTCTTGTCACACTTACATTTCAAATGTCAAAGGACCTCATTTGGGTTATGTCAAAACGCACCCCATGGAGACAGAAGAGACGTTGTCACTGAGATGGTAGTTTCAGAGAAGCCAAGCTTCAGCTGATTTTCTTTGGAATGATTTCATGAATATGGACCAAGTTAAGAAAAAGAAAATGGATTTAGTTTCCTGATTCTGTCCTCTACCTTAGAGTGCTGGAAGGGAAAAAAAAGTGAATCAGAGCATTTGCAGTGAGCGGAGGTGGGAGGTCATGTGTGATGGTGGATGAGTGCAAGTCAGGAGACATTGCTTTATTTGCCTGGGTGTAGGCTGACGTAAACAAATGCAGAGCTTATGCAAGCTTTTGATCTTGTGAACCATGAAATCTTCTCTGTGAAAACAGGAAAATTAGGCCTCACTGCAGGGTGGGAGGAGGGGCAGAGTAGGCAAAGGCTCATGGGAAAAGATATTTAGTCTGAGATCAGGGGTTCCAAGCTGTTAAATGAACTTCCCCCTTCTGACTTAATTTGATACTGCTTAACACTATTTCCCCCAAATGTTAACCCTGAGGAACTCATAAGGATTGGTATGGGTGGAATTATTGCTCCCTCATCAGTTTCAGACTTGTAATTGAGCTCTTTGTAGTTTAATTGTCTTTATTCAATGGCAGGCCCACATAGCAAAAGACCATTGTGCAGGGCATACTGTAGATAGCATGGCACCAATAACTAGATGATTACTTTATTTTCACCATAGCTGGAGCTTGTAATGGTAGGTATGGAAATCTGTGCAGAAACAATGTTCTTTTCATGTGAGGATCCCACTGGGGAAGCTGATTTTCATTAGATGGATGCATTCCCAGCCCCAACTTTGTTGACATTGCAGTACTGGCTCAAGGGGATGGGGCAGTTGGGTGATAAAAGCAGATGGGAGACAGGCAGAAAAGAAGGAATCAGTTGCTTTGCCCATGAGCTGCACTTTTAATATTTTACCCTCCCATAGCTCCCTAGTAGGATGTGTGAGTTTGCTACAGAGGTGAGCAAGCATCCCTCCCTCCCTCCTGGAAAGCGGGTGCCCAAGAGCTATCCATTTGAACTTCAATGAAAGGCAGCCTTCTTGTGAGGACTTGAAACAAGCATCTCTGGGAGGCTGTTAGAAGTGCCCAGGCATGCCTTCTTTACCTGATGTGATATGAACCTCAGTTTTGTTTGATGATTCCATACATAGATACAAATCGGTGTCTTTGGCTGGAAAAGACTGAGAAAAGGAGCAGAGAGGAGAGGCGAAGATGGAAAGGGGATAGGATTGAAATTACAGCTGTAACACACCTGTTACAGTGTTGTGTTGTTGAGGTCAAGCCAAGAAATGAGGGCCAACAGAATTTACAGTATAGGAGTCCAGTTTGGCTCACATCTCCATGTGTATGAAGGGTAATCAGAAAGCAAAGCACTGCACACAGATTAACTTTGGAGTTATCTGTGGAAATTATTTTATCTTTCATCACAGCGACTGAGATGTAAACAGTAGAATAATGCTTTTACAAAGTAATCTGCCATTAATCTGTTCCTTCATGCATTTGATTGGACACTGCAGGATCTTGCTGGATGATGATGCCTTGTGGTCTGGCAAAAGCTTAGCTAGGTTCACTTTTATTGCTGTGTCACTGTTTTCTTGCATCTAGATCAGCACAAATGTAACCTTTGCAATGAAAAATATGTGCTATCACTTTTTTCATCATTTCACACTAGTGCTGCACAATACATTGTTTGAGCATTGTCATGATGATGTGCGTAATTGTCACATCACTGGACATGGTATGTCAAGTAAGGAAAATTAAGGCCTGAGACATACTTTAAACAAGAACATGGAAATAACAGCATCTGGCCAAGCACATGTGCACCCCTGGCGACCACTGGAGTTAATCAGTCTCATTCCATGAAGGGCAATACTGGCCAGTTAAAAATGCAAAATATTTTAATGGTTGTTTTGAGTGGACATTAAGCCTCTGGGGTCTAAGGGTGTTTTGGGGCCCTGGACAAGTTTTGACGTGCCCTGATATTTGTGCTTATTTCAGTTGCTTTTAAACATATTAATGGCTAAAGTCTGATAACACTCTCCGATAACACTAAACTGGGCTACAATAATATGTGAGCAGCATGTTTATACATGATTGTGTTTTTGAGAAAACACCATTTATGCATGGATAGTGAAAAACAAGCATTTTTAAGCCACTGAAAAAAGGCCATAAAACACATACAGAACATTGGTTCACAGGACTTTTGACAACTGCATCTTGTAGTCCAGAGTGTTTGCTTCAAAATGATGTGAAAATCATCTTGTTCAGTCATTCACAGAAAGCAATACACTGTATTAAATTTTCTAAGACACTTTTTGTTTAGAAAAGACATATGCAGGAAGGTGTGTCTCACCATGAGTATGTCATGTTATTTCCCTGAGAAGACAAAGACCTGCATAATGAGCCTTTCAGTCAGGAATGTGACTGAGAGGGAATTACTGCAGTGCAATGCAATGTAATGATCTGAGTCATGTTCTTCTGCTGAGGACAAAGTAAACTCTTCATCGCTGACTGGAACCATACGAAGCGCTTCTGGCAGTGTGCCATCATCCAAACTTGCAGAAAAAGTAAGTAAATTCTATGATGAAGCTTGACGTTTTATGTCATTTCTCGGGGGTGTGCACATAATTACTTGGCTCACCTCAGATCATTTCCATATGAACAGTGTGCTCAGTGCGAGGCGGGGTCACATTAGCTATAACAAGGTGAGACAGGAGAAACCGTACCGTTCCTTTAATACGTATTACATAAATAGAGATGATTTGTTTTCAACTTGGATTGTTTCATTTTAAAGAAGACATTACAAGCTTTCTATGCATATATTTCTCATGTCTTTGAGGCAAGTATTTGCTGAGATTCAGGTTGTTTTATTTACATATGAAGAGAGGTGACAGAGACAGAAGACAGAGCGCACCCTGTCTGCTTTCTTTATTTTACGAAAGCACAGCGTTTTGTTATGAGTGTATACAAATAAAAATAGACCCTTTTACAGATTCTAATGATATATTGCTCTTATCTGTACGATCAAAACTGACAGTAATTTAAGTTCGTTTTGGCTACCACACTGCTAGCTGCGACTATCAGCCTGCAGGTCACTCTTCTGTTGTCTGACACACTCAAGAACACAATGACTGTGGAAGCATCTGCATTTATGTCTACTTGTCTGAAATATGTTATGATGCAGTTTTTTTTCTTGCTTGATGCTGAAGGAAAACTTGTGCAGCAGAGCTAACAGAGTTGCTTTTCTAAGAGGTGTCGAACCATCACCTCTTGTTGAATAGATCTTGTTTATTTTGATGATGCCAGCTACAAGATAGTTCAGGAGGTGGCGGGACAGAAGGAGTAGGAATAGAGAAAAAGTAGATGGAGAAAAAGGCAGCCAATAGAAAACAACTTTAGTGATGCATATACAATATAAACAATATCAATGCTTATACTATGTCAGCAATACAATTGCTATTGTCAGTGATAACAGTGCAGTAAAATATTGTTAATAATAATAGTAATAATAACAATAAAAATGAATATAATAATAACTACCAAATTTTCTGGTCTATAAGTCACACCTATGCTGTGGTGTGACTTATGTTATGTTCAGGGTACACCCTGGACGGATTGCAGGGCAATCAGTTGAATCAACACATCTTTGGCAAAATTTGTGCCACCAAGAATGAATTTAAGTCTGTTGACAACTTTATTTTGTGCCATGACCCACTTGCTCTTCATGTCCTAGACTGATGGAGAAAAAAAAAGGGAACACTGTTTTCATTTATGAAGTTACATAACATTTAGCGCTAGGAGAATTTTACTGATGGTCTTAGGTAGATACTGTACAGAGCCACATTAGTGTCTTCAAGGTCGTATACGCAAAACACAGCTTATCTGTAGTCAGTCAAGTTTTTCACATTCATCCCATGTATAAACGTTGCAGAGAACAGCAAACTGTTCTTTCTTCTTTTCTCACTTTGTGTTGTCTGAAACTGGTGCACCTGTAACCATTAAAGGAGACTTTCTTAATGTTTCATTTAAAAAAAGACTTTATCCAACACACACTCTTTTGTCTTCCCACTTTCTATAGTTCTCACTGCTTTTCCTGTGCTTTAATTCCAGGTTTTGGTCATCTGATTACTTGGACTTTGTATCTATATTCCCCCAGACTCTCAGAAATCTCCCTGTTGTCTGGTGTCTAGCCATGTAGGTTTGGTAAATCCCTAGTCTCTGTGTTGTGTCTCTGTCTTTGTGTTTGTTCCTCTGGTTGCTCCTCCTGGTCTTAAATAAACCCCCCATGTACCCATCATCCTGGTTCTTCAGTGTTAACTGCATTTGGGTCCTCACTTGGTTATTAGCTGAAAGCTTGACATTACATGATTACATCAAATGTAGAATTTCCTCCTCATTCTGTGAACACACCTTTACATTGCAGAGGCATTAGGGAAGTTGCCAATAACACTTTGACCATACGCATTTGATCTTTCTATTCTAATAAGACAAACCAGTTTTAACATGGTAATTGGATAGGGTGATATAAACATCTCTGTGAAAGGTTGATGCTGTTCTCCCTTTCAAAATTCATGCTTCTATCCATCTTCCTCCTCAGTAACCATTTGTGAATCTATATGTCTTGAGTTTCACCAAGAAAACACTAAGATGATTTCTCTGCCAGACGCCTCAACAAAATTTCATAAGTCAGTTAAGATTTTTTTGGCCATAGTCTGTGTTTGTTACTGTTCAGTGTTGTATGATAATATATCAAAGGGTTCCCAATCTAAGTTTGTTTGCCCCTTGAAATGCAGTCTTTGTGTGCTTTGTGAGAATTTCCTTTTGAGAGCAAAAAAGTAGCCCTAGGATGACAGGCATCATGTTAAAATGGCCAAGTAGCAAAAATGTCAGCAAAAAGCACATTCTGCATTACTTTTGATGGTGATCCGCCTTTTAACAAGTTTTCCTTTTAAGATCTTTTCATATCATAAAGAGAGAGAAAGGGCAGAAGACAGCAGACAAAAGAACCCAAATGCAGAGACTTCGCTTCTCCCTTGAAGATGTTAAAATTAGTGTCTTAAAAAAAAATCAAAGGCTCAACATTAAACACTGAAAGATGCTTGAAATGTCGACACTGCAGTGTTTTAGAAAAAAGGACATAAGATGAGAGATACTTGCAACAGACTTTGGTGTCACTTCAAAGACTTGACTTTAAGAAAGTGTGCTAATATAATACTGATAGAAGAATCTTTACCTGGCTCTGTTGACCTTGTCTGAGGCTTCTGACAGTCCAGCCACACATCCTGGGTCCATGCCTTCACACCATGGGGTAAGGGGGGTTGTGTGGGTCCGTGGGTCGAGGGGGCTAGGTTTGACGTGTAACCCTGGAGGTCGTCTTTGGTCTCTTGCTTTGTGATGGCCTCTTTCTTCTCTTGTTATGCTTAGAAAAAGATGGCCGCCTTTGAACTCCACAGTAGCTATAGAAACGGCTGGAGTTCCTCCACTTTAGCGCTTGGCTGTCAGTGTCTGACTGGGCCATCATGATGGGCCAGCATCATTAGAAGCCAGTGCACACAGGACACACATTGACACATTTGCTGACACAGGGTATATAAACAAGACACTGTGGAAGTGTGTATGTGCGGGTGTGTTTGTTTTTTTGGGGGGTAGGGGGGTCATTTTAATTGGCTTGGTCTCTGAACCTATGAGCAACAGAGAACCTATGAGTAACAGAGGCCTGATGTGTTTAGACTACTAAGACTTCACTTTTTCATGTCACAGATTTAAGGCAAAATTTAACAAAACAAAACTTTGGCATGTCTTGTTACCGTTACATGCTGAATCAAGAACAAAAATGTATGTAGTTCAGAATAGTTCATCATATAAAAATGGGCTTCTGCAGAGGTCTCAATATGTTGAAACATCCATTTTTGTTCCTGTGCTCAGCTTGTGACTTTTTAAAAACATCAAATTTTGGGGCATGTTTCATAGTGCAGAAGCCAATACTTTGATTTTGATTGTTGTTCTCTTTCTAGACTAGTACCTGGAGCGAACAATTGTATATTTAAAGTCCTGAGTTCATTAGGAAGTCCCTGTTGCTGTAGACAAGAGATTAAAGTTTACTATTTGCTATTGTGACTAGAGCTGAAACAACTAATCAATTAAAATCAATAATAATTATTAAAAAAGTTGGCAATGAACTTATTTATCAATTATTTAGGTCTAGTGGTATAGCTGTGACGGTACACAGTGACACGGTGATCTATTGCAGAGATAAAAATGGCAGAAATGGAGAAGAGTGAAAATCATGTTATTCATAACTAAACAATTTTTACACTGTTACACTGCTGTTGTGATGACTGAAAAACCGGTTGGAGTCGGTGTGTATTACCACATAGAGCTCAATTTATTTTTTATTAGATGTATAGCAAACTCATTCAAGGTTCATATTTAGACATTTAAAATTCTGAAAACAGACTTCTTTATCTTCTTTAGTAAAAGTCTGATTAATTGAAAACATAATCAACCGATTACTTGATCGTTAAAATAGTCATTTGTTGCAGCCTATATTGTGACAAACAAGATGCATAAATTCATCTTAGAACTAAGTTAAAGTTAAGAATTTACAACTTTGAAAATTCTTGACATCTTCAGCCTGGTCTTCCACCACAAACCTACTGAATCATAAAACCTTTCTTCTCCTGTAATTTTTTGTAAAGACTTTAATTTTCCAGTCTCTGGAACTTCAAAGAACTGAAGCTTCGCAAGTCCACATCCCTCCAAGCACTTCATGAATCTCCATTCTTTCATTTCGACGGCCCCTTCAGTAAATATGTGCAATCACCCCGCTTTTCAAACAGATTCGTTTCCCATGTATTTATTTTAAATGAATATTATTAGCTGGCCTGGCAAGAAAAGGTTCTTATGCTAATCCACAGGAATCACAGGCATTTCCATTTAATGCCTACTTATAGGCAATTCTTTAACGATTATTTGCCTCACAGTCTTAGCAAATGAGCTCTGCACCCCAGACTCCTCTGCGCTCATAATTTCATTGGAAGGAAAAATACCCTCCCTCCCTCCCCATTTACTTTGATCCCAGAATGTGTTTTTGAATCTGCTGGTTGTGTATTCGAACATCAATGGAGACGCAGTTGCAAGTGCTTGCTTTTATTATTTTTCACAAAGATAAAACGAAACAACAGAGGGATGGGTGAGGGTGGTGGGGAGCTGATGTGAGGTAATGAGGGGAGGGTAGGCGACTGTCCGGGATGAACTTCACATTGCCAGAGAGACAATGTGTGTCAATGTTGGAGTCCCATCCTTATCAGATTATATGTCCTGCTTATTAAAACTGCCAACCCTGCTGTAATTCCTGTTCCCTTCTCTGTAGCTCTTGTCTTTCTGAGTAAGGACAGAGATATTTAGTCATATTGAATTTTTTCATATGATAGGAAGGCGCTGCACCATCCTTGCTGTAGCCGCCAGTCTCAGGTATATTTTCTATTGACTGAATGTTTTCTGGGATTTTTTTCAGTCACTTTGGACATTAAAATTCCATAAAATAACACCGTATATTACTTGTGCTTTTTGTAGCACTCTGGCTTGTCTTTCGACATATATAGCAAAGTGATTTATATGGATTAAAACTCTTGTAACACGTGAAAATGCTGCCCAATAGAAAGCTATCCTGCAGATTTCAAGCTGCAGGTATAAGGTATGCAAAGTTTGCAGTGAGTGTCAGCATTCAGACAACCAGAGAAAGGAGGAGGAAACGCTGCTTTACTGTCTTTCCAACATTGGCGGAGTTGTTTATACTTGATACAGATGAATTAATTCAGTGATGCACTTCTGCTTGTTGTTATGCCTGGCGTATGGTCTTTATACGCTAATTTAGACTATAATTAGTATAATTAGAAATGTGGCTTATACACTGACTTATATGTTTTTTTTTTTGTTTTGTTTTTGTTTTTTTAAATTTGTTCTACTAGGTTGTTTTGGCCAAAAGTGAGTAGTATTCCAGTGCGACTTATAGTCCAGAAAATATGGTATTTGAGATGTCTGTGATTTGTATTTGACCACTGTCATTCCAAAAAAAGGTTTGTGATACAGGTTTGACCTTCACCTTAAATCTTCTGTCCACCTCTAGTGTGCCAGTCTGCACTGTGGCAAATGGGGATTGAGACATCCCATCAAGGTATAATGAACGATGGGACTTCTTTGATTCCTAGAAAGCTTTCATCTTCAGTCAAGGCCTCCACTGGTAGACTGCACTTACTTGCTTCCTGTTCTTCTTTGTTTCTTGCCTTGATGTTTGATGGTGAAGACAGAGAAAAGGATCTTTAATATGGTCCCCATTCGATTACCATTCTCCTCACTGTGCAGCCCTTGCAGTGTTCATGTTGTCATAAATGGGATACCATCACTGAATCACAGGAACAAATTTTGTCTGTTGTCAATGTGTGCTAGAAAGTTAGCGAGGCAACCTTTTGCCTATGTAACAGCTCAGAATCATTATTGCTCAAACTCATCAACCCTCTGAGAGCGGCTTTTTGGGGGGGCTTTAAAGCACAGAAAATCACTCGGAGGCAAAAAAAGATTGCAAGATTTGTGGTGAAAACTTGAAAAGGAAAACAACAAGGAAAGCATTTGTTCTTTCTCTGTGCTTGCACCCTCAGTCTAGGGTTCTAATCTCTTATTGTTTCAGACCCAAACAGAGACAAAGGAGTCGCAGATCAAAACAAATGACTATCAAGCTATCAAACAAACACCACCCTGCTATGATTCCAAATGCTGACTGCGGGAGAGCGAGAAGAGAGTCAAAGTCAGGCGGGTCGCGTATTGTTTCCAGTCACTTTGATGCAGAACTTAAAACAGCAGCAAAAAAAAAAAAAAACCATGAAGGAACAAGAGAGGAAAAGGAGACGACAGAGACAGAAGAGAAAGATGGGCGATGCAAACATGTTAACACAGTTTGCACATGTGCGCTCGCCTTTGTTTCGTTAGTGGTCCAGCTGATAACCTTTATTAAGCCTGATCTTGAATTAAGTTCATGGACCAGCAGTGCTTTGAAGCTTCAACTGTCTCTTTTCCTGTTTGTGCTGTAACTGTAGGTTGTGGTGCAAAGATAAAGCACTTCTGAAAGATATTAAATCTTGAAAGTCCCTTGGCTATTCACTGGTACATTTTTGATGTTGTTCCTTTGCTCCTTGGCTAAATTAGCATATCTTTTTCAAACCCCTCCCCCCACTGACAAATGTAATCCACTGCCATCATGTGTTCACTAGAAGTTATAAATGATAGAAGGACATTGTGTATGCCACTGACACATCAAAGTATGATAACACAATTTGCAATGATGACTTGAGTTTGTTTGCTCCCCCTCCCCTCTTTCTTCCTCATCACTGTAATCAACACCCATTTGTGCCCTTCTGTATTTTTCTCTTTCATTTCAATGCACATCACAGTAGCTATTTCAAAGTCGTCTTACCACTTGCTGTGAGGTGAGACAACCTTTGCTTCTGTTCACTTTTATAGTCTTTTTGCAGAAAATGTTATCACTCTAATTTTAGTAGCGATCATATCCTCTCTCACTGTGACAGCCCTCTCTTATCCCACGCCTTTCTTTTCCCAAATCGAGTCATGTGCAGCGGGTGACAGGGCAAATGTGCCACACTACTGTAGATGAGCAGTAGTCTGTAAGTTAAACTGCAAGGCACATTTTCTGTCTCATCACAGCACACACATCAAAACAAACAGCAATGACAGCCCCATTGTGATCTATTATTTAGCCCCCTCCGTGTTTGATCACTCGCGTGTGCCATAGTGATGATCATGCAGATTAGACCTGTTTCTTCCTGCCGCCCCACTAAAATGCTTTGCTTTTATTGTTCTGGGATCTTCATTTTTGCCTCTCTTGCAAATGTTGGTATGTGCCAAAGTGATGACTTTTCAAGAATGATACGTTCTCAAAGTAAAGTTTAGACTGTAGGTCAATGTGTGGCATACATTAACCTGTTAAACCCTTGGCCATTTTTGAAGACTTTTTTTTTTTTATATAAAAACAACTTATGATCAGAAAACAGCAAGGGTAAGAATTAATTAATTAATTTTGTATTCATTAGTTCATGAGACAATTATTCCTGCAGTCTTTCAGTGAGTTTCAGTGAGTGGTAGAGCAACAGGATTTATACTGTTGGAATCTGCTTAGTGTTAGCTTTCAAATGGTGCATAGCTTGTCGCATTAGCATGTGTTTCATGAAATTGTTCATGACATGTTTCAGGTCTTGCATCTTTAGCTAGTCTTGTGTCTAAAAAAATTACATGATCTACATAGAAAATCTTCTGGCCTCAGTGTCTATTCAGATCTTATCTACAAGAAAACCTTCATTGGGACATACTTTGTACTATTTAACCACCATAATTAAAACATTTCTCGAGCAATATAACTGTATGAGATAGAAAGTTATATTAGTTCTTTCAATACTTTCCTATCCTATCATCATATCATGCTAAAAAAAGTTGGAAATTGATTGTATGAGTTCTTACAGTACATCTCCAGTTTGGCGAGGTCTCTTCATGTAAGACAGGTCTTTCCATACACCTCTGGGTTTAATAAAATTGAAAATATATTTTTTGCATTTATTCATATATTTGCTGTTGCACAATCTACTGCAGTTGCAAATGAGACTGACAGCTTTTTCATGTCATTAGTTTGAAAGGCAGGATTTGAGAGTCAGCTGCTTAGGAGCAACCTGCAAGAAATCATCACATTCTTGTAAACATTTGAGAACTTTTGTGTTTGCTTATTGTTCATCTTTGATTTAGTGACATCACTCATGAATGCTTTGCAGCAGACTAGTAATTCTTGGATGTCAGAGTGTCCTTGAAGGAATCGCCAAGAAAAAGTGAAAGCATAGTAGCATGTGATATGTATTATCCCAAGCATTGTTTACACTTAGTTAAATGAAGGAATTGATGCCTGTTGAGAATCATTTTTCGCTTCCTTTTCTGTCTCCAATCTCTCTGTTCTTGTATTCATCTCCTTTATTTTCCCAAGTCCTGATTAATGAGTCACTTATTTACTCCTAAAAACTGACAAAAGAGTCTGTGAGCCATTTAATTTCCACCAAATTAAAAATAAATCCGTCACTTTGTGCAACTTTGCTGAAATCTGAAACGATATTGTGCTTGAACATTTAAAAAAAAAATTCTATTCATAAAAAAGACATAATTCATCAATATTAAGTAAATTTTCCTGAGAGGGCTGAGCGACACACCAATCAGAGCTAATCTTGTTTAATTCCAGACATAAAACGTGCTTCTTTTAACCTCAAACACTCAACTGTTCACTCAGTAGAGAGAGCAACTCTGTGTAATTAGCAGAAGACCCCTTTATGGATTTAATTAGCATCATCTTTGTCCTCTCACCAGAAGTATAGCCCTAATTATCCATCTGTATGTTCCAAGGAAGGCCAAACACGAGGCATGGAGGCCAGTTGCATTCTGGCCCTTTCACTGGCCCTCATTTGCTAAGCTGAAAAAAAAGATTTTAGAAAAAAAGGTATAGACTTGTGTCCACTGAAATGAGGGCTAACTCTGAAGTGCTAATTGAAGTGACTGCAGATGGGTCTCGTTAATTTTCCACCACCAGGTCACACAGTAACCTCCGGCATGGCCCCCACTATGAATGAGTGTGTGTGTGTGTGTGTGTGTGTGTGTGTGTGTGTGTGTGTGTGTGTGTGTGTGTGTGTGTGTGTGTGTGTGTGTGTGTGTGTGTGTGTGTGTGTGTGTGTGTGTGTGTGTGTGTGTGTGTGTGTGTGTGTGTGTGTGTGTGTGTGTGTGTGTGTGTGTGTGTGTGTGTGTGAGAACCCAGTGTTATGCATAAGATCAGTTTAAGAGAAGAAGTGGGGGCACCCAGAGATTAAAGTAACAATCCAGTGCTGGGTGCCTGCACAGCGCCCAGCATTGCCTCTGATTAAAAATGCTAATGTACCTCTTTTGAGCTTTGATGTGGGGCGAACCACGATGGTGGAATTGGTGGGGGGACATTACTATGAGACAATGTAATCCTTTATTTGCCACTTTGCAATGACACCCAGCTGAGCGCTGTGACAGTCCAAATCAATCATGTCACAGGGAGCCGCCATGAGTCCGCCAGCTAACTATCCCCCCTACTAGTCAGCTTCCAAGTCTGTGCAACTCTAATTAGCTTCCCTCTCTCAATATGGTTCAGAAGGAGGAAACCAGGAAATATTTGAAGAGAGACACTTCTTCAGCAACAGCATGAAGTGTGGGGACTAAATACACTCTCAAGCACCAGACATGAAACAAACTAACAACAATAAGATGTTTTAGAAGATGGGCGTTTCTGTGAAAATCTTTTGTTGAGAGTGGTGGGCAGTTTAAATTTTTGCATTTAGGTAGGCTCTGCTAATACAAAAGAAATTCACCACCTGGATACCTCCTAAATTCTCTTTACATATTTTGTCCTCCTAGTTACTATTAAACCTACAATCAGCAATCACTTTTGTTATATTCAGAATTAGTATATATTCAGATCAGTACATATGTATAAACTATAGATCATATCGGCGAACTAACTCACTCAGCGTCAATACTGTTTTCCAGGAAGTCCTGGGTACACACAAACAATAAAACATATCTCACAGTATGTGCAGTCAGCTGCTCAAGTAGGCTTGATGTCCAGATTGTAGTTCATTTCAAAGCCTGGTGTGTTCTGTGTTAATATGTCCTCCTAAATCCAGACAGTGGGACTATAATGCTGCAACCCACCTGAGAACTTCCATCAGATGTCATGTATAGGTACTATGTAAGTAAAGTGTCACACAGATTTTTTTATTAAAGTTTAAACTCAATACTTGTTTTTATGTCATATGAGTAAATTATTAAACTGAATACTTGAAAATGTAACAAAATGCTTTTTGCTGTTGACAAATTAGTAATTTTGTAAGTCCAGGGTGTACCTGCCTCTTGCCCAATGTCAACTGGGATTGGCTCCAGCCCCCCCTTAACCCTGGATGTACCAGGATAAGTGATGGTTAATGAATGGATGGATGGATGCATATGTGTCCATACTTAATGAGTGACTACATATTTCGAGTGTAGTTGCTTAAATTACATGTAATTTTGATAAATTAATAACCAGCTTTCAAGAAAAAATGTCATAATTTTGAAGAAATTAATTCATAAAATAAAATTCATTGCAATGACAAAAATAATGAGATCACAGGATGTTGGAATTTTTAGCTGGTTGCTACATTACATTACAAACATTTAAGCTCTGTTCAAGGTAATGCAGCAAAACACTGGCGTTTTGGTTCCAAGAGATGCCTACAGAAAACATATTTACACATTATTAAGTAAAACCAGTAGCAAAAGTCAGCGGTATAACTTACCTCTGATAATTACCAATAATATAATTATTGTGAAATAATTTATAAGCCTTATTCAGCAAAACATAATTTAATGTCCACCTAGCTCCTGTTTCTTTGCCACATAATCTCTCTAATGTAGAAAATGTTTATTCCTGATTGGCAAGTACATGTTTACATTTCTGAACAAGACCAGCTTTTTGATTAGAGGAATTAGTACAAATAGTCTACAGTTGGCAGTTTATGCTTCTGCAGTAATTACAGCTATTTTTTTGTTTGTTTCACTGCTCTATCACACTCCTGTTCATCCTAACTGTGCCTCTGAAGACAGTGTACAGTTAGTCCACTATCAGCCTGAGTCTGCAGAGACCATTTCATTTTTCTGACACTCGCATCCTCCTATTACACTGTTCACTTTCAGAATTTTGACCAAAATTTCCTGGCATGTTTACCATGTTTACTCTACTTTTATCTTGCCACGATCAGGATGTGACACTGCCGTGACTCCATTTCAAGACATCTCCTCAGCTTGAAACCATCATCGTTGTCACACCCTGGCGATCTGTCACTCAGTTGCATGCACGCAAAGCTTGAAGATATTCTCTTCAGAGAGCTGTGTGTGTGTGTGTCTGTACACACGTGTACACGTGCGTGTGTGTGTGTCTGTGTCTGAGAGACAGAAGAGGGGGTGCTGGGATATGAAATAGAAGGGCTTTTATCAGCCTCTGAGTTGGAAGTCTTTGAGGGCCTTCTCAGAAGCTCAGCTTTTCTTCCATTGTTCTATTTCCATCCCTCGCTTCGCTCCTGTCACATGCAAAATTACAAAAGGCCTCCTATACCCCCCAGCCCCACACCCTTACCCCTTCTCTTCACTCATACCCCACCCCTTTTCCCCATGTTTCAACGTCAGAGAAGCATATAACCCACTTAGATTATTCTCAAAATACTTCACAACTTTACAGTGTTCCCACCGCAAATTGTAGTTCAGGCAAAGAATTGGAACTGGAAAGCTGAAGTTGTGAACTTCTTTTGGTTTGAAACATTAAAAACAACTTAATTTAACTCCAGTTCCCTGATGCTGAACACACTGACAATCATGTACACTGTAGTTACACTGTCCCACTCCCTGTGTACACTCAGCAACACCGCAAGCACTCTATCTCTCTCACACACACAGACACACACGCACACACACAGACACACCGCAAGGCCATTATTGTAAATATATCACCATTACACACTATGTAACCTCATCGATTGGTGGCAAGATTCTAGCTGGTGTCATCCTCCTGCAAGACAGAAAGATGAAATCCAAATACAAAAGCTGTCGATCTTTCTCACACACTGCACACATGCTGATATTTGAGACTTGAAAAGCACGTCTGCAGGCTGACACTCATTACAAGGTGATGCTGTTATTACATCTTGGCAATAAGATACAGAGACCCTCCCTTTGAGCCTGTTTTCTTATTTTTCCTTTGTCCTGTCTAATCTCTGCTTTATAGAGTGTCTAGAATGCAATTTCAGTTTCAGTGGTAGAAACAGGAAATTAGTGTTGCATAACTGGTACAGGTGTATTTGAATACCCGCTCTTGATTTTTGAGACCTGTCACCTGAGAGCAAACTACATGTCAGGGAATGCAAATAGAGTCATGTCTCAGTCAATGAAATGTACAAAACATTAACTGTCCATTGACAATGGTGTAATAGCCCCGGAGTACCAGAGTACAATTGCTCCTCCCTCCTTATTCTTCTGTGCACCAGCCCAACTGATCCTCTGTCCTGTGTAATCTAATATGACACCAACTTGTGCAAACAACTGGGCCATGTTGTCTGTGGCATTTTCTTCCCCTCACTCCCCCCCTTTCCTCCCTTCACCCAGCTATTTTTCTTTTTGCGTTCCTCCACTACAGATGATGAGAGGAGATTTGAAACACTCTGTATTTAGATTCTTCTGGAGAGCTTGTTCCTCCACATGGAGTGTTTTGTCAGAGTTTGTGTGTGTGCGTGTGTGTTTGAGGTGAATAAAGGTATTATTGTTGGTTGCAGGTGTGTGCTTGTGCCAGGGAGGCTTCAGCTAAGGATCGAGAGAACAATGGGTCTCTGTTGAAGGACACACCTGAGTCAGAGAGGGGAGGTGAGAGGGCTCGATCGCAGGAAGATTACACAAGAGCAGACTTCATTAAACCTGGAAGGATAGAGGGAGGGGAGGAAGGGAGAGATAAAAAAAAAATCTCCATGAATGTGGAGGAGGAATGGAAGCAGAGAAGAACATGGAAGGTGATTCAGAGTGGCTAAATACCAAGAGTAGTGGGGGACTGACAAATGTAGGGGGTGGAGGGTTACAGTCTCAAAGAGCTAAACTTTGAATGAATAAATTAAGCTGCTGCACAGCAGGTTGAACTGCACAGGGCATGTACATGTACATGGCACGAAGGACAAGGTAGTGACACAAATTACACTTTCAGAATTAAAAACAAAACTTTTCATATTGTGTTGAGGATGTACTTTCAATTCTTATCCTGCAGTTTTAATGGCTGTCTTCAAAGCATTTTAAGCCTACAATACAGGTTTTGCCATTGTTGTTGTGTACAGTTACTGTGGTTACAGATACAGCTCCATTAGGAGGTTTATGGAAAGGGGAGTTTATTAGTTGATTTACAGTGTCCCTGTGGTCTGCAGATTAGTGACTGATTCAGAAAGCTTTATTCATTTACATTTGCATTAAAATCCTGATGATTGGATTTAGCTTGAGAAAAATCATTTGTTGTGCACCCTGTATTTTTTAGTTTGTCTTAAAATAAAAAAAGCAAAGCATTTGGTGGAAATCCATTCATTATAATAATCATTTTAGTTTACATAACAGAACTAGAATTTTTATGTTTTTAATACATTTTTGCTATTATTTTTCAACTGTATACTGATGTGCATTTGATATATTGTGGCAGGATATGTGCTGGTGTAATTACTAACATAAATTCTAACCACATTCTTCATTGCAAGTTCATGCTGGTTCATTGTTGTTGCTACCCTCAATACTTTAATGGAACCGAGCTATTGTTAGTTATTAGTAATACCTGCACTTTTACTGTTATGACAAGTCCAAATGTGCGCTGAGAGACTTGACATTTGCTTCCATTAGTTAAGCCTTTACACAATGCTCTGGTTATTCATGGGAGTTACATTATCATTGTATTTGCAGTCGAAAGAGCAGATTGAATTGGGGTCTTGAAATGTGAGTTTGGAAAGTTATCCAAAATGATTATGATAGACTGATAGAATGATAACTGATAGAGGGCTCAACTTAGGGTTAAAAGATTGTTTTGTGCGCTACTGATTTTTTTTTTTTTTTTTTTTTTTTTTACAATGTCTATGGTTACATGTGATATGAGTTTTCTTAAAAGAAAAAAATTAATTACATGGAATTAATCAAATGTAATGTGAATTTGAAACTACAGATTGTTTATAATCGATTGAAGACAAATGGAAAACAAACCCAGCGAGTTCCTGCTGTATCTCTTCACTCTTCTGCCTCTGTAAATTTGTACCTTGTATGACATCCCAACATCAGCTGCTTCTGTATGCAGATTTTGCCTTATACAACATCAATGGCAACTGTCAAATTTCTTTTTTCACGAACTTCCGGTCTCCTGCATTTATTTTTATGGTGCTTCCTGTTTTGTTTGCAGCCTCACCTCCAGTAACTCTATATTCATTTATAAGGTCACTGATTTTTACCTGTGCCTTGTTACCTGCTGAGTTAAAAGAGCTCTCCACTCCTCTCCCAGTGCCAGGATGTCTCTTTTTTTTTTTTCTTCAGAGCTTCAGCCATCATGGACAGTATTCTTTGTTCCAAAGTTATCTTGACCTGTTTCTCATCCTTGGATTCTGCCTTTTGCCTCTCCATCTCAGATCTGCAACTTTTGTCTAGTGCAGTGATTCTGACCTTGGCCTATTTTTTGGACATGTTTCTGGATCTTGCACATTGGAAATGTTTGCCTCACCTCTAAACTTTTGATGTCAGATGTTTCTGACTAGGTCAAGTACAAGACTTTTTTATGAATTGTTACAGACCTCCCTCTCTCTCCCAGTGTCCCTGGCCACTGTTCATTTTTTGGAAAAGAATATTGATCTGTGCTTTTTCTGGGTCCTTCTTTTCATTAACCTGACAAACTGTTGCTTCTGTCTGGCTGCTAGGGTTAATAATCCATCCATCCATCCATCTTCTATACCCGCTTTTTCCTGTTCAGGGTCACGGGGATCCGCTGGAGCCTATCCCAGCTCTCTCTCGGGTGGAAGGCAGGGGTACACCCTAGACAGGTCACCAGTCTGTCGCAGGGCCACATATAGACACACAAAGACAGACAACCTCACACACTCACACTCACTCCTACGGGCAATTTTAGAGTCACCAATCAACCTGACATGCATGTTTTTGGACTGTGGGAGGAAACCGGAGTACCCGGAGTAAACCCACGCAAGCACAGGGAGAACATGCAAACTCCACACAGAAAGGCCGGGATGCGAACCCACGACCTTCTTGCTGTGAGGCAACAGTGCTAACCACTCAGCCACCATGCTGCCCAGGGTTAATAATATTTAACATTAATAACTTTGGTTCCCACAACATTCTGCTATAAGATGTCTTCTTGTATTTGAACATAGGGAATCCTGGAAAGCAAATCGCAAGTAGCCCAACATTGCTATAGTGTTATTATCAAGTGGTAATGACATTGCTGACATTACTAGTGAACATTTTACACTGAAACATAGATCCATTTAACACTGAGAAGTATATAAGAAAGTGCTATACATGAAGCATCTTTCGCACATTTGGATTACAGAAAGCAATTACAGGGGAAAAGTTGTCTCATTGGAAGCCTGCTGTTACTAATTTATGATGCTTTTAGTGTAAAGTTGCACTGAGGACTAGAAGTGGTGACAAGATGACAAAACAAAACTGCTCTGAAAAACTTGGAGAGTAATTTTACTCATCTTCTCCCTCCCTGCCTCTCCATCTTTCCATCATGCCACCCTCCTGTCCTTCTTCCTGCAAAAGTTCAGAAAGTCAAAGGATCCCTACTTTCACACAGGATGAACGCTGTTTCTGTCTCAACTCCTCAAACATGAAACACAAATGGTATGTAAATGTTGTCTTTGATTCTGTTTAATGTACCGAGGTTACAGGGTGGAAAGAATAAAAGAGTCTTCTCCTCTCTGCCTATAAAGCGTTATGGTACACCTTTATAGGACAGTGGACCCCCTGCTGTGAGGATAATAGGAAGAAATGGTTTTGCTATGAGATGAAGTGATAAAGGGAAAAATAGGACTTTCAAAGGCTTTGCCACTCCTCTTCAACACCCTCCATGTGTTTCTTCTAGAGTGCATGACAGAGAAATTGTCGAGCGCTAATTGAATGATAGCTGATTGATGAAGTGTGCATCTTTGATGTTCTTCTCTTTTTTTCTGTGCATGTAAGTGAAACATCAAGAAAGTGGTGGATGTTTTGCAAGATATTAGAATGAAGTTGGAGTTTGAAGAAAGGTATGTGTATGTTTTTGTGGCTATGTGTGTGTCAGTGGGCACATAAAAACAGCTGCGTGTTAAAGAGCAGGAGCTGACTCACCCCAGTCAGACAGAGAGTACTAGTTTGGTTTACAGACTTATCAGGGACCTCTGCTGCTCCTGTCAGTGGCTGTTTAAGAAGTTACTGTGATGGCAGTGGTGGAACAGGTTGAAATATGGTGACCGTGGGCAGCACTCTGTGTCTGTGTGTGTGTGTGTGTGTGTCTGTGCGTGTCTCTGTCTGTGTGTGTGCGTGCGTGCGTGCAGTGGTCTACTTACACTCCAGACAGAGTGGGCATGTCAGCTGCTCTTTATTCTCATGCTTCTCTCTGTAAGCTTTAGGCAGCTTCCGTGGTTAAAAAGAGAGGCATGGCAGCAATTGCAAATGCTCTTCCTTACTGTCTGCAGCTTGTAAACAAAGCAGACACAAAGTAAAATTTGGCATTATGTATGTAGCTAACAGTCGGGTCAAAGTCAGTCTCTAAAAGAAGTTTCAAACCTACACAAACCAAGGAAACCAACTAGGGCTGCAGCTATTGATCATTTTTGGAGTTGAGAATTCTACCGAATATTTCAGCGATTACCCAAGTAATCGGATAAAATAGACTTTTGCATTTTTAAACAATAATACTGTTGTGTAATACATGACAGAAATGACAGGTTACCTTGAAATGATGTTACGTGCGACGCCTCCGCTGGGTGAGCTGGTCTGGTTCATGCTTTAGAAGTCCGCTTATTTGGTGCATTTCTTACTTGTACTTTAACATGAATTATTAATGTAGTTCATTACTGTTCAGATGTTGAAGCATTGACGAAGTGCTGTTGTTGTTCACCAGTTCTACTTTACAATACACGCATTGCACCATGTTGTCATCTTTTTTAAGTTTTTAGTGATCCTCAACTTTTACGGTTTTACGGTTTCGCTCTCTGCCATAGCGCCAACTTTTGATACTGAAATGCGTTGTGCAACAGTGACTATGGTCCGTGTGGAACAATGATCCCGAGGCAGAGCAGGTTGGATAACGCAAGTGATAATAATTAAACTAACAGTTGAGGCAAAGAATTAGCTTTGAGGATTTTTTGTAATCGAGTTGTTGAGAATTATTGCAGCCCTAAAGCCAACACGTCCAAAAGCAAGTTGTGCCAAATTGTAGAAATAATTTAAGAAATAATGCAAGATCCAGCAGATCCCCTTCATCGTATTTAGGAATAAATGGGTATAGATGATGGATGGATGGAGTTTTATGAGGGGGCAGCATGGTGGCTTAGTTGTTAGCACTGTTGCATCTCATCAACCCAGCAGGGGCCTTTCTGTGTGGAGTTTGCATGTTCTCCTCGTGCTTTCATGGGTTTTTTCCAGTTCTCTGTTTCCTCCCACATTCCAAAAACATAACATACATAACATACATATATAACAAAACCCGAAGATTCTATGTCTATGTAACGAATTGAGTCCAGAAAATCACAAAGTCATTACTACCTGAGAACTGGATGCAGATGCAAATGCAGCTGACTATGCTTCAGATCGATGTCTGCAAATGCTTTGATATCCAGCGTGTGACTCACAGGGCCAGACTTCTTGTTAAAGCCAGCAACAAATGTGACCAGTGGTGGAATATCCTTTGACCTGGTTGACCCTGAATGTTGTTCTCATCCTTGAGATCACTTCTGAAGGCTGATCCATGTAGCAAGATCTTTGAATTAATGGGATCAGTGGACTCTTCAAGCTTCATCAGTTCAGGTCTGAATCAACTTGGAATCAACTTCTTCAAACTAGGTATTGACCTGAGAAACTGCAACAACCAGGCAACACAAGAGCTCTTGAACCTTTACCAAACCTTTAAATAACATTACATTTTAATACAGACTAACTTTTATTTTTGTGTTTACAGCCAATGCAATGAAAAATGACTATTGCTAAGACCAGGAATTATAGCTCACCACGTAACAAAAGCAAAACAAATACAGTGCGTGTAGTGCTGTTGCTGTGCATACGTACAGTTTCCCTCTGCAGCGAGGGATCATCTGTTCTCAGTTTTATATCCATTTTGGTTCTGTAGTTAAAATGTAGCTGTATACCTTTCATGTTTATGTCCAAGAAAAAAAGACTACAAAGCTGTGTTCATGGATATTCTTTACTGACATACAGTACATAATAACTCTAAATAAGTAAATCATAATCATCAACCTGCTTTTTCTATTTAATTATGTAATAGAGGCAAATACAATACACAGTTCTTATGTCACAATGAAGGCTGTAGACCATGACAAAGAAAGTAGAACTGGATAGTCAGAAAGGTAACAATAAGTGCATACTATGGTTCTCTGGTTTTACTAGAGGAAACTGGTATCAGAAACAAAAACCTCAAACCCTCCTTCTCCATTCTCCCTCCTTAAATTCAAACTACCATAGCAAACTTCCACAGCTCAACAGCTTCTGCTGAAGTTAAGTATTGAATTTTATTCATTCTCCTTCTAAGCAAATTTTCACAACCACAGCTTGACACAGGGCTGATTGTGGAAATATTTCCCCTTTCTTTTTTGTCATTTTACATAATATTCTCGTTATCTGTCGCAGCTTTTTTTTTTGCACGTCTGTCAGAGGGACCACTGCTATATACTGAGTCGCTTATACCACAGGGAGGAAGAGATGTCACTGCAATCTAAATTTTATTTATATGGCATAAGGAAAAGGAGCATAAAAACTGAGATGCATCTCACTACAATTGGGGGGTTAAATAAGAAATATTCTTCTAACGTTTTACATAAAAAATAAAATGAAAATATTACTGTAATATGGTGACAAATGTGCAAAATGTGAGTCACTGAAATTGTGATCATTTTAACATAAATGCTCATAGACATAGACACAGGCATAAAAGACCTTGGTAAAGACAAGTTTTGTCAGTTTACCATCCGTGTTTTACTACTGCTTGTTTCCACACCAACAAAGACTGCATGTGACTAGAATGTCAGGCCTGATCCAGCTGGGCTTGACAGCAGAGCACACATGAAAGAAAGGGATGGAGAGATGCCATGGTGAGAGCAGGGAGAAGAGTGAGGGATGAACAGAAACACATACTGGGATCCTGCTGTTCACAGCAGCAGGTGCAAGGGAGAGGAGGAGGAAGGTTTATGGGAGTGATAGAGTGGGGAGCGGTACGAGCGGTGGAAAGGAGAAAAGCAGTAGTTGAATGGGGAGACAGGTGGTGTGGGTAACATTTGGTTAGCATTAACTAAATCAAACTGTTCTTATAGACCATTGAAATTGAATCGCTATATGGGCTCCAATAAGTGGAATCTCTGTTTGATTTTGCTCTACCATTGGCTTTTCATTATGATCCACTGAACTCAGGCACTGATGACGCTTAGATTGCAAAAGGCAGTGAAGACATTGCTGACAACAGGAAGGCTGACAATAGTCTGCTGCCCGCTGTGTGAAGGTAAACAGTGGAGATAACAGTGGGTAGCTGTTGATTGTAAATCAAGGCATACCTTGTGACTGGGTTGTGAGGGCAGGATGTTTTTAGAAAGCATGCTAATTTTTTTTTTTATGCTATTGCTATGTGTGATCCATGTGGTCACAGCAGTCCCCTTTCTACCTGCTTTCTCCTTTCTTTTGCCAGAGGGTGACACACCCAGTTCTGTGAGCACAAAACTCAACAGTTTTGGACAAAACTTGATCCTACAGCTTCTACCTTTATACAATACCATTCATTCAGTCATTTGGTGAAAAATAGATGCAGTTTTAATGTGAATAGGCTGCAGGTAAAGTAACCAAGGGCAACCTTCATTGGTTATTGTTTTATTTTGCCATAAAATAGAATATCTAACTAAACCAGTACATGTTCACTTACGCTCCCATGAGCTAGCTTGTGCCCCAACAAAGAATTTTTAAAAAAAAACCCAAGAGTAGGGGAGATGGAGTGGGGGATATATCAAATTAAAGTACATCAGTCTTGTGGAGAAGCATCTTTCTTGAAGACTGGGCGTTGACAGACAGCAAGAGAACAGGCAAGGGAGGATAGCTGAAGATCTCTGCCTTTGATGAGACATAACAATAACCAAATCCCAGACTGCCTCTTATTTAAGTTACTGAGGACTCTAAAAAAGGGAAGTTCTTCCAAAGTCGCTCAGAAGCTTGTGCGCTTTAGGTGAAGGGAGGGAATGGAGGGAGCATGAAGTAGAAGGGTGGGGGAAAGAAGATAATGTTTATGCATTAGATTTTCAAAGCGCTTTTTCTGCAAGGAAATTCAGATTCAAAGGTGTACTTCTTGCTGGAAGATCTAAAGGATTCTTTCTCCCTCTCCCCGTTATTGCTTGAGTGACAAAGTCTCTCTGTAGCTTAGCCAGGACTTTGTATGCACATGGTAACTGAGCGTGAGTAAGCCCTACATAGCTACAGTATATCCACCAAGGGAACTGAGTGATGTATAACTGTATTTTTTATATATAATATTTTCTACGCTCAAACTACATATTTGACATCAAAGAGAACAGTAACACTAAAGTAACACCTTGGCTAGGCAATCAAATGCTACTGTTAACTCCAGTCAAGCACTCTGCCGCCCACAAGCAATGCTACTGTGCTCACAATGAAGTCTGAACTGTGTGCCCACACTTATCACTTCAAATTCAAAGTCATCGGGGCAATATTTGCTAAGACTTTTTCTAAGTGGAAGTTTGAACTCCAAAACTTCAGAGGCAGAGCACTTTGAAAGAGCTGAAGGAGCGGAGATGAGAGCGCAAGGGTGTGTATGTGCACGCTTGCGTCGGATAGTTGCTGAGCGCAGCACTCGTACATACGTGTGATTAAAAATTCAAATGAGTGCCTTTAGAATCGATGGAAGGCTTTGAGGCTCTGTAATGAGGCTGATATGTGAAGTTTAAACATTCAGAGCCGCTGGAAATGCCACCGTGGAAAAATAGACAGAGAAAGGGGAGGGAGGCAAAGAAAAGGGGGAAGATTTGTGGCTTTGATGCAAGAATATCACCGTGGGGCATGGCTGGTTGGTTGGTGCTGGCTGGTACTGAGATCCGGAAGGCTTTCAGAACATTTGCAACGTTCCCCAAGACACCATTTTGAGCAATCCCTCACTCTAGTAGTCCAGGACAGACTGGTAGCGGAGTGGAAGAGAAACGGAGATAACACGGAGAGAAAGATGGAACCAGGGAAAGGGGCATTCAGTGGATAAAGAGAGGGGCGCTATAAAGAGTGATCACAGAGGTAGAGAAAGGGAACAATGAAAGCGGCAAAGTGCCTGCTATCAGTTCTCTGTATACACCTGTCAATCAGTTGCACACACACACAGACACACACAATAACACAAGTACTGGGAGGGTGTCTGGTGTGAGCATCTGGGACAGACGAAGAGTGGTATTAGTTCACATGCTACTGTGTGAGTAGTCTACATTTGGATGTAGTCACACACACACACACACACACACGCTCGCTGTTCTATCTCTAGAAGCAGTGGGAGTCTAGTGCCACTTTGAACTTGCCTACCATTAAAAGCCTGACAGAGTTTTGAAGAGGCCTATTGAAAGGGAACCTGTGCATTTATGATGTAAATGTATTTTTTTTCCCAACCCTTTCTTCTTCTCCCCCACTTTTTTATTTTGACAGCCTTTGAAATTTGTCATATGCACATCCAATTTAACAGCCAGAAAAGACTTCTTTGGCCCCCTTTTTTCTTTTTCTCAACAATCAATTTTCATATCAACTTGAAAGGAATTGGCTGAATATTTTTGCTTGATTTTCTTTAATGTGATCATCACTGTTTCAGTCACTCACTGTGTTGGAGTTATATTCTTTTAGTCAGGTAATTTTCTGTCAGATTTACTCTCACAACCAATTCTTCAAAGAAAGCAAACAAGGCATTTCTCAAAAGGACAGCAATATCTTAAGTCCTTGTGCATCACTTTTTCTTTTACTTGAAACTGTTTTTTACAGCCTTTTCTTTAATTTGTTCACATGCCCTCTGTAACTGATCTGAACCCCAGGGACAAGCAACAATTGAAAATAATTTTTGGTGTCCTTTTAACACACTTGCAGCTCTAGATTAGTGTTTTAACTGGGTGGTAACAGTGTAGAAGGTCTGCATTAATAATAGGCAAGGTGTGTTATAATGATGACATTGTCAAGGCCAGCGATTTTCTATTATTTGACTCTTAGCACAAATTTCATTCAGACATACATCATTGTAATCACTATGTGAATCCAGAACCTGATTTAGCTTAAGTGTCTCCATTAGTATCTAAAAACAAAAACACCAGTGTGTCACACCACTTTCAAAAATGAGCTTGATGTACTAAGCATGAGTTATGGATTTTTTAGACCAGGGTTTGCATACTTTTTGCTTCTCTCTGCTGCAGCCATGATCTTTCTCTTTCACCATTTTAAAACATTTCTCTAGTTTGCCACTTGCCATAAATGCTATGAATTTTAAATGAATGAATTTTAAAAGTATTTACACTGAAAAGTCCTTATTACAGTCTATAAGTAAAGTCACCAGTGACGTGTGTAATGTCAGTTATTGGGTGCATCTCAATTCCCTTAAATGTTTGCTTCTCACTCCTGGCTCTGATTCCTGCTCTGAGAAGCAAGCAGGCTGAAGCAGACGAGTGAAGTAATCAAGAGCAGTTTTTTTTTTTTTTTTTGTGGTCACCACATCCCCTTATCAAAATTCAGTGGAGGATTCTTCTGATGAAAGATTGGAGGAAAAAACATCTCACATCTCTAGAAACATGATTCCTCGATTCCCATGTCCTCACATTTTTTTCCTTGCATCCCTCCTCCTGTCTTTGACGGGCAGGGATGCAAGTGAGGGAAACGTAGACAATTGGAATTAAGGTGTACCTAATGAAACTTACAAAACTGCTCTCGATTATGGTCTACAGTTGACTCTTAAGACCAAAGTCAGCCTCAGACTAATGTTCCTGCCTTGTCACCAAATTATACACAGAATGACAGATGAGAACATGTATATCCGCTACAAGCATAAATCAAGGTATTTTACATGCTAGTGCTGAGCTACTGCTCAGCCAGACACATAAGGGCAAAGGGCAAATGGCAAGCTTACCAGCGGTTATTTTTTCAAGCGTGAGGAGCCTCCAGAATTCTAGCTGAAATATACCAGCATTTCAACTTTTTGAACAATGACTTACATTGTGCTCTGTCAGGAAATATGTATACATTCTGATGTGTATGATGAATCCTGGTAACATTTTAAATTCTGGACAAAGGTTTTATGCTTTTTTCCCCTATTTTTTTTCTAACCTCAAGCTTAAATATTTTGATCATTAGGTTTGGCTTCATAAAAAAAATCAATGAGTAAAAATCTTAGAAATTATGCTACTGTATCATGTCACCGTCATGGATGTCATGTATTTTATGTTTCTACACGCAGCATCCAGACATCACTAGTATGTACTGTACAGCCAGTGCTGTATATAATATTACGTTGTATGACATTGTCCAAACAAGTACACTGACACTTTTAGACATGAGATACTTATTAGTGCTGATGTGTATCTTACTTCACTATAGGTTGAGAAAGATGCTTTGTGCTGTATCCTTAACTTACTCACACACACCTGCACGCTGTGTTGTTGTGCCTGTGTGTGGTGGCTGAGTCTTAATAAAGCCTAATCCCTGCCGTGCATCCTCTCTCAGTTGTACGGCTCCTGCTGGTTGTCTGTCTCAAGAGCGCAGTAATTTGCTGTCACAGAACTCCTCAAACCGGCCACCACACAGTGCACTGAGGGGGATGGGAGGCTAGGCAACACAGATCACCGTCAAAAAGAAGAAAAAAACATTCCTACTTTCCCCTTCTGGAAAAAAAAGAATAAAGTTATTCTATAAGGTAGTGGCATAGAGAAACTGTTTTTCACAGACTCAAACATTCACAGCAGCTCGCCCAGCTTTGTTTAGGTTTCCTCCTTTTTTTCAGAGAAGAGAAAAGCAAGGGGGAAAAATTGCTAGGTGGTTGTCAACAGTTGAAGCTGCAGTCGCACCTGGCATCGTGCAACTGGTCTTTGATCAACTGTCGAGTGAAATTCCACCACTGGATTAAGTGAAGGAGGGGGCAACCAAGGGTGGGAGGACTAGAAAGAGTGACAAAGGATGAAAACAGAGAGAAGATGACTTGTCTGAAACATAGCCCTGTGTGTTTTGTCCCTTTAATGTTGCAGGCACTGCCCTGTTGGCTGTAATTAAAATCAGCATGAATTGTTGAATTTGTAAGGGACTGAATTTTGCAGAATTTGTCAGAAGCCAGCCCAGTCTATTCGGGCACTACTTATTGCATCAGGTTTGTGTTTGGACTCACATGTAGAGATATGCATGTCACCTTTGCAAATTCAGAAATCAACCATTCAAATACCTTTAGGTTATGTTTGAGCTTATGGCAGTAAAATTTGTGTGTGCATCCACCCCCATACTGGAGAAGTCAGGAGCTTGTACAGAATTATAGAGAAGAATGTGAAGTTTTTGAAAAAGGGTGAGACAGAAAGGGGATCAAATCCACATGAGACCACCCCTTTGAAAAGAATGCAAGAAGCTGTGTGTATTGTATTTTTATGCATACATGGAAGCATGACTACGTGATATGTAAGTACACAAGAGTACAGAGTACACAGAGATTTTGTAGTTTGTTTTTTAGTGGATTTCTTTATGCAAAGGTCTATGGATATGAGCAGTGTTTGGATTTACAGCAATGGTTTGAACTTTCTCTGCCTTGTCTGTATAATGAAAGTGTAAATCTTTAACCCTCATGTACAGTTGGGGATGTTTTCATCCAGAACATAATGAAAGGGTAGTGTTTTCGAGCAGTGCACAATGGTTAAGAGAAGATCAGAAAGGAGAACCTCTGATACAAAAAGGCTCAGTAATTTACTAAAACACTTGGGCACTGTTTTTGTTGCTAAAATGATGGAGGAAATGATGTGTATGTGTGTGGGTGGGGGGCGTTCTCTAGTCACAATTTTAGCACAGCAGGGCACTGTGTATGCGGGAAGTCAAAATAAACTACAGTGTCCATGTTAATGAGAACATGTTATTCAGTGCAGTGATGTTTTGGATAACAACAGAGCCCACTACTATCCACTATTATATATCGCTTGAAAATATGCAAAAATATTGCTGAGCATATCAGTATTAGTTCAAGGGGTTAAGCCTGGCAAACAAAGCTTTCAGTTTTAGCTTTAGATGCTGTTATTTGACATAAAACAAAGGTATTTCCTGATCAACAGCTTATAACTCCATTTCCTTATTGCCTATCCTGTCAGTTCTGATCATACTGTGGCTATCGGAACTACTTTGAATCATCTATGTTTAAAACTTACAATGTCCATATTCTTCGACCAGATTTTGCCTTGGTTTCCCCTTGGTGGGTACTTTTTTAGTTTGGCTATTTCCCTCTCCTAGTTTCTCCCTGTGACCACCTCACACTGTTGTGTGACAGGGGACAATCACACACTGTCTCCCTTCTGTATGAACGTTAAGAACCAGTTAAGATCCTCTTTCAAACATACCAGGACATCCAGGCTAAACTGTTGGTGCTCCCAAGTTAACACCTAGCATGGGAGCCATGACAGAGCCCCATTGCTTTGAATGGTGGGAGCGACCTTGAGTGAAGCACTATGAATTCCCTCCACTTGACAGCTGGCTCTCATGTATGTCCTTGACTTAGCATGTGCTAATACTGTCAGAGATGTTTGGGAAGAGAACTACTGGCACGCTAATCTGTGTGCTATGTTTGCCACAAGACTAAGATGAGCTGTCCGTGGCATGTACAGGGAGTTGTTGAAGTACTACCAGTTGTTCAGTCCTCCACTGGGGTGGTAGTAGGAGATGAAAGGGACCGGAGATTTCCCAGGTCATCATGGACAGCCACAGCAACTGGGTGACTAAATCGTGGAAGGGGGAATAGTCACGGCAGCTGCTTTAAATGACGATATCACCATGTGGGTCCACCAGTGCAGGACATGCAAGCTACACTAAAACAGTCATATACCTACATGTACTGTATTTCAGAATATGATGGTTTGTGTGTAACATAAGTCTCGACTTTGTCCTCACAGCACTTAAATGAAGTTCACTTACATATTAGCTGTCAGTAAGCGAAAAAGAAAAAAGATTATTAAAGAAGTGACAAAATTTGCTTTGATCACTAAACCACAGGTAATAGAAAAAAGACATACTTAGATTTTCATAGAAAGAATAGTATATACCCAACTGATGTAAATTTAGGTCTTCTAAAGCAGATATACCTCAATATCTTGTTCACACACATTTGGCGAGGTTTTCTTAAACTTGCCGTTGTATTTTAGAAAATATTTGATGGTAACACATTCATTTTCATAATATAATCTGAATTGTTCAGGTCTGTTAATAAGTAAAGATTTACTGACTAGGCTCTTTTAATTTAAAGGTACAGTTGCCGGTCAGCGTCCTGTAGCTTTAATGAGGGAGAAGCACTTCACCTTCTAAAATGTTTAGCATAGTCCAAACAAATAACATAAATCTGTAAAAGACTTAAATTAAACCTAAAATTTAAATTAACGTTTTAGTCTAATTTAATTTACTGCAGGAGGAAATGGAGTGGGAATGTTTCCTGCTGAGATTTAGAGGAGTTGCACAAGATCAGTTTCTCAAGAATCAAAGGCATGTGATTCCTTCTAGCCTCAAGTATGGTGGGTAATGTAGAAGAGAAATCATTTTTCATCAGTCTAAAGAGAGAAGTTATGCCAGGACCAACTAAAGTTCAAGGAAGATAGTGGAGAGCTTACCTTATTGATTATTACGCTTTATTTTTGTGTTATTTATTATTATTAAATGTACTATTATTTCATTTACACATAAGAAAAAATGGTTAAATTCTGTACATCATATCAATCAAATTGGTGATCAACATTTACATATTGAGGAAACCTTTATTGTAAATTTTTAATCAAATGCCAACATTATGTTTTGTTAATGGTAGAAGTTTGCAGCTTAGAAAATGAGAAACATCAGCTCACGGTGAATGCTCTCACTTCAGACAGTTCTCAATCACCAAAAAAACACAGTTGCTTTACTGGTCCAGGAGATGGCAGCAGCTCCAGCTCATAAACCATCAGTGTCCTCATCCTCTTACTATTAACAAACTCTATAGTAATGTACAGACATAAATATTATAAAGAGCCCATGATGCTTGGCTATTGATGCAATGGTGTGCAGACTGCAACAACGGGCTGTCTAAAATAATAAAATAGAACATTGTGGAATGAGGAACATATATTAATATCCTAATAAGATATACATTACAATCATGTTCTTATAGTAGCAATTATGTGTATAAACTACAGTCAAAATAACAGGCCTTTTTCATATAGGAAACCCCAGCTCTTACTAATAATATGCTGGTCTCCTAATAAGACTAAATAGGATTCAGCCATTATTAATTTTATTATTTACACCTGTCAAAATAAAGTGAAGACAGCAGACCCCACAGACGGTGCAGTCCAGTGTGTTTGAAATTATCTTTCTCTAGTTTAACTGTGTTTTGGTCTCTAATTCCTCACACAGCACTGTGTGAAGATGTTGGCTCCAGATGAATTTTTTTCTAATCAGCACTTGGAAATATTGGTATCAAACATGGAAACAGCAACTAGATACATCCTGTACTATCATCAGTTTGTAGTTATTCTGATTTTGACTACGTATTTTAGCATGTTGGGTTTCCCATACACTGCGTCACCATAGAATTGGTTCTGCAAAACAACCAAAGATACACTAAGTTTCTGTACCCATGGGAATTGGCTTTGTCTTCAGCGTGCCTTACCCTGGGTGCAGAAACAAGGGCATATAATTTTTGTAAATGTGTGTTCCTGTATGTGTGTGCCTGTGTGTGCATATTTTTGCGCATGTCTGTCTGCATGCATGTGCTGTCATGCTGGGGTGTGGTAACCTCTAAAAGCCCTCTCCACTTTGTCTTGGATCCATGGGAACCTGTGTGCAGCTAATCCTCTTTTTGGCTGGAGAGGGCTTTTCCAAACAAATCATCCAGCTCTAAGACCCACTGCTCCTCAAGTGGGCTCCTAGCTCTCTTTGCCAAGCCTCACCAAAAAAAACTCTATCCTTTCTTCTCTCTTTTCTCATATGCTTCACATAAAACAGCAACCTACCGTGAGGCAAATCCCCTTGTCTCTGTCTCTTTTCTTCTAGGAGCAAGAGAAAGAGAAAGGAATGGGGCGTGGATAAGCCAGGCCAGCAGGAGATTGTCAAGTTGAAGAACTGAGATGACCCATTTTGGAAGATCGGTGAGTAATAATGTATAATGGGTGCTGATGAAAGGAACAATGTTTGATATCTATCTATCTATCCATCTATCTATCTATCCATCCATCTATCTATCTATCTATCTATCTATCTATCTATCTATCTATCTATCTATCTATCTATCTATCTATCTATCTATCTATCTATCTATCTATCTATCTTATCTATCTTATCTATCTTATCTATCTATCGGTTTTCAGTGTCATTTCTCCAGTGTCAAGTTGGAGGGGCGGGGGGGGGGGGGGGTGGCGACCAGGGTGCCCATAATAAGTTGTTGAGTTGAGACAAACTAGCTGTTGGTCTGGCTAGATGGCCTGTTAGAGAGAACTCTGACTTTAGAATCTTTTTTGCCTTAAAAAAAGTGTATAACAACAAAAAAAAACTAAACCTAAAAATCAACAATATTATAACTAATATACAGTTGTCAGTGCCAATAGTATTACCACATTCAGCTTGTGCTGCTGCTTGTCCAAAAATAAAGGCAAACTCTCCACCTTAGTACTGACTTCTAAAAAGTTATAATTCATTATGTTGCCACAGAGGGGCGCTAGTTACATACAAAAATGACTAGAAATGTGGTATATTCATAACAGCTGTTTTTTTAAAAACAGAACTCATGTCAAAGAGCACAAGTTATGACACTTTTGAGTCAGAATCATTTAATATGCAAGAATAGAAGTCATGGCAAAATTCATGCATTGCTATTTAGTTTTGAAAAAGCTATTTAAGATCCAATCAAAATTGTAATAAACCATTTCCAGAGAAATTATATTATCCTTGGTTTTTGGTTGGCTAAGCATAATATTTCAAAACGAGATAACTGAAAGAATCTGTTAAATAACTCAAATGAGCCTTACCATAAACATTTTAACTTTTATTACATAGTCAGAAAATTTATACAGGCAGCACACACATCATAGTCATGATTATGTAATGCCAGGCTAACACTGTTTATCATTGGGTGTTTTTCTTCATGTGTCTTCTCTGTTCTGTTAAAACAGAACTTTCTGAACTTGAGCTGTGTGACACAAGGGAATTGATGTATCCACTGTCTATTTATAACACAGAGAGCAGGTGTGCTGATACACAGAGTGATTGGCTGAGATCTTCAGAGCACACTTTGTGCTTTTGTAAATACACACACGCACACACACACACACACACAGGGGACATACTTGTCTGCCCTGTGAAAATACACATGCACACAAACATATTCACATACACTGATCTATATACATAGAAACTGTACAATAGATGAATGCATGTACACCTGTATATATAAAAGAATAAAAACTGGGCCACATTCATTTCATGAACACATGTACATTCACACAGTAGAAGATTTACAGCTTGCTGCTGGCATCGACACACACACACTCAAAAACTCATTTCAGTGCTGTCAGTTGAAAGGGGACACAGATGCTGTTCACCATATCAGATTTTAGTCTCCTGAGGGTAGAGCAGATACACACCCACAACCAGATCCTCTGATGCAAGAGGATGATTGACGGCACTCAGCAAATCAGTAGATCTTGCCCTAACACAGATGCTCTACAGACAGCTTCCAACGCCATGTAAACCGCTGTTCAGAGACCTGTGACCATATTTTATTCCTCCACCAATGAGGTCAGAGTGGTTGAGAAGAGGTGGGCAGCTAGGGGCACAGTAGTGCTGAAAGTCAGAAGTTCCTGCAACCACAGTAGTTTATTACTGATACGTCAGAACAGCACACCATTTCAGACAACCAAAGGTGGGAGGTGAGAGGTTTGTTTTATCATGATGTTAAACTGTGGTCATTTGCACCTGCGTCAAACAAGAATAAAAGGACTGCTGTCTCTTCTAAAAGGAAGTAAACTGCTCTGACAAAGATAGCACTACACAGCATTTGACCTATGTAACAATAATGAAGCACTGATGAGGAAGTACAGAAGCCTAGTATTGGATGCAGTGGCAGATCTAGAAATTTTTGTATATAACCCTATATAAGATGGCTTATATTAGCATACCAGCAGCATGACCAAGCCCATATTATTTATTTCCTCTCCTTTTATTTTTGACCTTTTTATCTTGCAGTATGTAGCACCGCTCTCTCTTTCTCCTCTATGAATCAATTTTTCTGTTCTTTGGGTTTCAGTTCCATCTTTTCTGGTTCATTAAACAACTCTCATGGTTGATGTGTAATTTTCCTTCCCATGTCCAATTGTTAATGTGTACTTTTCCATCAATACTAATGTTTATCATGTTTACCAAGACAAACCAGAGTTTGTAACTGTACTAACCGCTGTAAGGATTAAATCCGAGTACTCTATGAGCCCTGTTAACAACGTGGACACTTTTCAGCTAAAAGACAACTCATTTGAGATACCACTGGTCATGAGTGTATCACTTAACAGTGATAGATGCCCACTGTAGAGGACCCAAATGTGCAATGTGGGCTCACAGACTGGCAGAAGGTACAAGTAAACACACTAACTCAGAATCTAGCTAGTGGAAAACATAGGCAGTAGGTCGGGAACATACAGAAACAGAAAACCAGAAGACAAGCAGTCCAAAGCAAAGCAAAAATATTTCAAAAATAGAATCCATAACCGTAATAGGATAACATTGGTTATGTATTGTAACCCAAGATTCTGTGGGCTGGGCAGGGCTGGGCAGGGCTGGGCAGGGCTGGGCTGGGCAGGGCTGGGCTGGGCAGGGCTGGGCTGGGCAGGGCTGGCCTGGGCTGGGCTGGGCTGGGCTGGGCTATTGCTAATGGGTCTTATCGCATTCCTTATGCTAAGAATTAAAGTGAAAATTGTCTACGCCCATCTGGGGTGGGCCTCCTCCATCCGAACCGAGTGACCTCATCACCTCTGCGCTACCCATGTATAAGCAGCAGTTCAGGCATGATCTTCCCAAAACGTAGAACCAGCCTTTTCTTCAGCTAGTTCAATGGACCAGGGGGGCCCAGAGGTTTGTGCCTAATTCACAGAATCTTGAGTTACAATACGTAACCATCGTTGTGTCACATTGGTATGCAGCCCTCTGGGCTATTGTTAATGGGTCAAAATGATAGCCAGAAATGCTCCACACCTCACTGGGCCTGACAACCCAGGAGAAACCAAAATCAAAACCAAAACACTAAGGCATGACCGGAAATGAACTCCAGTTGGAGAACATAAGTACACACGTAACCAGAAAGCCGGGCACTTGACAGCAATGGCCCAAATCAGTGGGTTGTACACCTATGCCACCTGCATAACATTACTTACTACACACCAAAATACATACAAATTCCTTATCCCTTTGCAACATTTTATATCATAAATAGTATACAATAATGAGCAACATAAAACATACCAGTTTAGTCCCATTTAATTGAGAACTATGACAGAATATGGACAGCACATTTTACTGTTACTATTCTGCTCAAACTGAGATACTAGTTATTGGCATTGTACACTGCATGATGAGTGTGATTGGGTGTAATATAGCAATAGTTCTTGTGCATGCACTGGGTGCG
Source organism: Mastacembelus armatus (assembly GCF_900324485.2). NCBI lineage: Eukaryota > Metazoa > Chordata > Actinopteri > Synbranchiformes > Mastacembelidae > Mastacembelus > Mastacembelus armatus. The sequence goes on along the minus strand of NC_046633.1, from coordinate 15,551,801 downwards.
CTCCACATTTTATTTTTTTGATGCTTCAATTTGTGTGGTCCTGGGTGATGATGCTAGTGCTCCCGCCATCTCATGTGTGGAAGAGGGGTTAACTTCTCCTCCACACCTGAAAACGGGGACCAAACAAGCTGTTGCTGCCAGCAGGACCCTTCTCACCGCGTGTGTGGTTAGAGAGCGCTCGCTACCAAGCCTGACACCACCACTTTCATGTGAAACCATCTTTGGCATAGACAATTTTCATTTCAGTGTTTAGCATGAGGAATAGGATTAGCTATAGTTACCAGTTATTATAGGTAGCTATAATACCATTAGCTATAGTTCAGGGGGCTGCACACCAATGAGACAGAATGAAAGTTTTACAAATATATTTGTGATTAAATTTGAGATGATTGCACATGAAAGTTAATTTAAAAAAATAAACATTTTAAAAATGAAATTGGTACATTGGTAAAATTAAATCGCCCCACCTAATAATATCTCACATCCCTAGATAACCTTAACCTGACCAAACACACTGCTCATCAGCTTCTGATTCCATTTCTATAAGGGAGACCTGATATTCCACATATAAACTCCAAGAAAGACAAAAGCATGGCGACATTCTCTATTTTTTTTTTTTATTCTTCCATTGCAAATATCATGCAGACAGCAGATTTTTTTTTTTAACACCCATCTTACTTGCTGCATCACCACCAGCTTGAAATTCTCTGCTGAAACTCTCTGATAGAGTTATCTGTTACAATACTTACACTTGTGCAACAATGTGAACTTAGTCGTAGCTTGATCCAAAAATTCCTGTAATGTCCGACATATTTGCTGTTTGGCATCAATGCAACGCATCAGGTGTGTTTTATGGCATCTCCCGATAACACTGAAACAAACATAAATTACTCTGTCAGTTTTGATCGTACAGATAAAAGCAATATATCATTCGAATCTGTAAAGGGTCTAGTTTTAGTTGTATACTATCTTAATAACAACAAAATGCTGTGCTTTTGTGAAATAAAGAAAGCAGACAGGGTGCGCTCTGTCTTCTCTCTCTGTCATTTCTCCTCACAGACACGTAAATAAAACAACCAGAATCTCAGCGAATACTTGGCTCATAAAAATAAGAAACATATGACTACAAAGCTTGAAATGTTTTCTTTTAAATGAAAGAATTCAAATCGAAAACAAATCATCACTTTTTATTTAATCCGTATGAACGCGAGGAGAAGTACGTTTTCTCCTGTCTCACCTCATTACAGCTAAAGTGACCCCGTCTCTCACTGAGCACACTGTTCATATGGAAATAATTTGAGGTGAGCCAAGTAATTATGTGCACGCCCCCGAGAAATAACATAAAACGTCAAACCTCATTATAGAATTTACTCACTTTTTCTGTGTGTTTGGATGATGGCACGTTACGTGGGTGAAGAAGCGCTTATGTTCCTGACAGAGACGAATAGTTTACTTTCTCCTCAGAGGAAAAACACGACTCAAATGTATTGTATTGTATTGTGTTGCAGTAACCCCCTCTCAGCCACATTGACTGAAAGGCTCATCATGCGGTTCTTTGTGCGGGTCTTTTATCTTCTCAGGTAAATCACATGACATATTCATGGTGAGACACACCTTCCTGCATATGCCTTTTCTAAACAAAAAGTGTCTTAGAAAATTTCAATCAGTGTATTGTTTTCTGTGAATGACTGAACAAGATGATTTTCACATCATTTTGAAGCAAACACTTTACACTACAACATACATTTCTCCAAAGTCTTGTGAACCAATGTTCTGTTTGTGTTTTATGGCCTTATTTCAGTGACTTAAAAATTGTAGTTTTTCACTAACCATGCATAAACACTGTTTTCTCAAAAACGCAATCATGTGTAAACTTGCTGCTCACATATTATTGTAGCCTAGTTTGTGCTGATTACAGTGTTATCAGACTTTAGCCATTAATATGTTTAAAAGCAACTGAAAAAAGCACAAATGTCAGGCATGTCAACACTTGTACAGGGCCCCAAAACATCCTCAGATCCCAGAGGGTTAAATGACAAGTTTCAGGCTTGAAATATATCTGTAGGAGGTGTTTCAATGGTGGAGGTTACTGACGACACTGATTTTCCTGTTTATCACTCTTATCTTTTTTTCATATCCATTTTTTCTTACTTTAGTCTTTATTACCTCCCTCTTAAGTATATTTAGATAGCATGTCACATAACATGCTGTCAGTCATATCCTTCCAAAGTTAAATAAGGAGAAAATATCATACTTGCTAATAATCCTCTACATTTACTTTACAACGTTTTTAGGAGTTATTGTTTGGAATCAACCCATGTCCAGGGTGTACCCCTGCCTACCCAAAAGAGAGCTGGAATAGGCTCCAGCAGAGCTCGATGACCCTGGTTAAGGAATAAGTGGGTATAGATAATGGATGAATGTTTGGAGTCAGATATATGACAAAATCCAGTGTAATTATACTGTTTAATTTGATCCTTAGCAAAGAATTCACAGCTGCAAATTAAAGTGATAACTACAATAATACATCAATAAATATGATCCAGTAATTTAAAACACATTAATTTGATGGAAGCCTTGAGTGCTGTTGCTTTTTGTATGCATGTTTTGCACGTTAACTACACAATTGCAAAACATTTTAAATAAGACAGACATCCATGTTATCTTTATTTAAGCTTTATTAGCAGATTGTCTTAGAAGAAACAAGCATAAAATTTCAATAGTTTCTAACAAACACATATTTGGAGAAGTGTTAGATAAGCTTAACAGTGTAAAAGATCCTATTAACTACTATAAGCAAGATATTCACCATACATCAAATTCATATCCTGTCATCAGCACTTCTCACATCAACAGCCAACCTCAACCTATCTCAATGACAGATTTACTCCTGTCTGACTCTCCAACAAGGACCCCATTTCTGGTGTAGAAGACCTCGGCCAGAGAGGGGCTCATGGGTGAGGGTATGTACTCGTCACATCGGTCACCACCAAGATTTGGTGCACACTCCACTATGTAGGAGAAGAAGAAGGTGCCATGATTAAACATGCAACTGTCTGTCACCTTCCCGTTATGCAGGTCAAATGAGCATTCACCAAGCAGATCACTGTTCCAGTAAGTATCCTCATCATAAACACTAAAAACAAGTTTGTCTTTCATGTTGATGGAGATGGGTCCAAATTCAAATGTTTCTGGCCATTTTGGATTGTTATTGTTACTTATGATGATAGTGTTCTTAATCTGATTACCATATTTAACCTGCACTGAACCATCTGTCTGAGTCCATTTATCACCATACAGACCCTCCGCATAAAGCTGAAATACTTTTAATGTTGCGAGACCTTTTCCAGCAGGACAGCAGTTTGACTTGATATTCTGATTGTTGTTGCAAACACAAGCACAAGGATCCCTTTTGTTTGATCTGTGGCCAATTTGACAAGATTCTGAACATTTCTTCAACACAGCATTTTTCTTGATGTACTTCTCTACCTCTCGCTTCAGTCCGACCAAGGCAGGATGACCACTTGGCAGTACCATGTGCAGAGGCTTTAAATTGTATCGGATCACATCAGGTATAGATTTCAGAGAGGTAAGCCAGTTATTATAGACACTGGGATTTGATTGGCCTTCAAACAAGATATCACCTCCTTCTATGTTTCCACCAATGACCTCTGTGCTACGCTCATGATATTTGCTGCTGAAACTTTGATTAGAGCCTAAAGTCTTCTTCTTCCCCTCACAGTGTTTGACCATGGCTTCAATACGAGCACTATTTACAAAGCTAGCTGATGCCTCAACTGACAAACAATCATTTATGTCTGTTGCCGACAGTCCAGACATGGTAGCCTCACAGGTCCTGACAGAAGTGGTGGCTTTTATTTCTCCTCCTAGAAATACTTGTGTGATGTAATGTGTACCATAGGTGTCGATCAGATTGCGATACAGTGACTCAGTTTTAGGTGAATAGGAAGGAAGGGAACTGATGGCTGATTTAAATTCAGGACTCAATGTGGGATTTGTTGTCAGTCTGTAGCTGTGGAGCACAGGAAATGTAAAAATAAGTTAAGTTGCATTTTATTCACAGTTCCCAGTTTATTAATTTTATTTCATACTCACCCATAGAATTTACAGTTGATAGAATGGGAAAAGAAGTTGTAGCGATCTTGTTTTGACTTTTGTATGGCAAAGGAAGCAACTCTGGAGTGGGAGCCTCCAAAACCAACTCCAATCGTGACATTGTGGTCTACTGGGATATCAAGGCCCATTTTCCAATCATTTGACACTGACGACGTGGAGTCATTGACAAGAGTTTCAACAGAATCATAGAGTGTACTGGAGACCTTTAAACTGCACTTGGGTTGGATCCTCCAGTCAATCAGAGAAACTGGGACCTTCTGCTCTTCATTGTTCATGTAGCTGTTCCTATAAAGCCTGCATGTGCCATTGCCAAGGTTCCACGTTTCAGTGTCGATGACATAGGCACCTTTCCGCTCCATTGTGACGATGTCGAAGCCTTCTCCACCCAGATTGTAACCAGGGACAAAGTGAGCATTTTTACACTCCTGTGGTGTACCAATGAAGCTCACACTGGGTGGCAGACACAGACATAGAGGACTGCATGCCCAGCGCAGGAGAATGAGTTGCCACAGCCGTGCCATCTGCATGAACAAATTTAACAGTGAGAGAAAATAACATGACAGTCAAACAATACAAACCTTGAATGAATAATTTCTATATCAACTGGATGTTACTGAGATAATAAATAGGAAAAGCAAGGATTTGATGTGGGAGATTACTCATTACTCAAAGTATTAGTTGCAGATGGTAGAGAATTCAGGGCTCTTACCGTACTGTGGGTGTTGTCAGCAAACTCTGTTCAGTAGTTTACAATATCTGAGCTATATTATAGTTTTGATGTGGAGGTGGAGTCCTGATTGTCACACATTTTATAATTAACCATTTGCATTTAGCCACTTATTTTTAACTTAACTTTTTTTAACTGTGTGATGTATTTCCTTCCTGTCTTTTTAAGATGAGGGGCACAACTTAAATGTCCACATAGAAAAAGTGGACTTTTATGGTGTTGTCTTCCTGGATTGTATTGTATGTCCCACTGGTATGTGCGAAAACATGATCCCACCAGGGTAACCCCTTATTTTTTTTTACCTTGGGGCAAATTTTGACCGGAGTGCTTGTTCCATCTTTGGAAAACAGGCAGAATGAAATGTTTCAAACAAAACTTTGTTTTAGGGCCTCAATCAATGCCAGGCCTAATAAAGCCACTTCCACAGTTTATAATTTTTTTTTTTATTCTATGAAACTCTTGAGTCCAAAACAACAGAATCAGAATTAGTTCAACCAACTCTGAATTAATTAATTCTGAGTCTCCCAGGTTATAAAAGGTTATAAAAAGCTATCATCAGTGGAGCTCAGATATAACACACATGGCAAATATACAATATTTATCATTCTTTTAAAATTTAGAAAATTTCTTTAAACCAGTGACCTGCAAATGAAAAAGTGATGGATATGTTTACATTATGTATTTTTTTAGGTGTAATCCAATGGGCCAAAAGCACACATGGCAGCTGCTCAAAATTTAAATATAAGAACATTATAAAAACAGGTAAAGCCTACTGTATTAGCTCATTCTTATGGCCTCATTTGGTTTAAGCATATTTGATACATTAAAGGATATTCAGTGATTCACATTCAGTTGCTTTCATTCCAAACACACTACAATTTTAACATGTAGACAAGGTTTCAGCTGCAAATCATTACAATCCTACTAAGAAGGTTAATATTTGAGTTCTACTTAGCCAACAGAAAGAAAGCAGAAGGTCTCAATATGAGTCAAAGACCATCACCAGGCCCTCTGGTAGAGGAGCTGGCCTTGAGTCAGATCATTGGGTGGTCCATTGCTGAAAGTATCCCTGGGGGAAGATCATTAGAGCCAGTCACCTTACAGTACAAAAGAGTTACATAAGCTGTATTATATTCATTAAGCCTAGCAGTCTACAGAAGTAATGACCCCTATTTGTTTACTGAATTCCATCCTCCATCTTCACCCTGACTCTGGTCCTACAGTGGGCCACACTGTAATGCTACTGTTGGCCCACCTTATGTTAAGATGACAAAAGAGAGGACTGACAGGGCCACTCTCTGCCTGCAAGCAGGTAGCCATCAAACTCCCCTGTAATTAAATGGTAATACAGTTTGAAGGGTGTAGTAATAAGAGACAAGAAATTAAATGCTATTTGTACCAAGAAATACCACTGGCAAATCTGTTGTTCAGAATAGGCTCTCAATACATTCTTGAGTCATGGACAGAGCCAGCCCAGATGGCTTCAACATTAGTAATAAGCTGCATCACTTCTGATCTTGATAGTGCACAGGAGAGAACATTCAGTTGCTGAATACTGTAATGTATAGGCCTAGCTATGCTTTGTTAAGAGAGCAACCCATCTACCTGCACACTAATGCTGTGGAAAGACTTTCTGTTCACATAGTCACACTAACTAAGGCTGCTGCAATGGGGATGTGCCTTCCATCAGTGCAGCCTGTGACACTGGGAAACCCTGTAAATTTAAAAGGAATTAGGCCTGTCAGCCCCTCTATGAGGTAAGAGCATGGGACAAAAGTATCATTTTAAATTTTAGTATTTGCTTAAATTCATTTGTCTCTTATGAAACACCCACCTGCATTTCTGTGGAACTCTTATAATAATGTGATATTAATAGTCATTACAGGTTTGTAGCCTGGAGACAATGAAAATCTGAAGTAGGTGATTAAGTGTAACAGCCACTTTTCTTACAGCCCTAGAGGGCATTGTTTTGCCAATATTGTTTGCATCTCCACTATAAGACAATTCCATTGGCAAAAGAACTAATGGCAATGTACCGAATGTGGTCTGACCTGAGAGCAAATCCACTGTGCAGTATTGGAAATGAAGGGGTGACAGCACTTCAAGTCTCGTCAGGTCTGGTCATCCTCCCCTGACATGAAGCTAAATAAATTGTGCTTCTATTTCAACAGTGTTGTGTATTTTGAGTTACCAGGGCCACCATAGTAAAAATTGTGACAGAAACTGTGGCAATACAGCAATGCACGCAAGGTTGACTGTCAAGTGTGTACAGAGTTTACTTTTCCTGCGTGTCTTTTGTGAAGTCAGTATATTTTGAATTCAGTATTTTTGTATATGTAATTTTAAAAAAAATTTAAATCATCTGGTATTTTTGTTTCTGATCTCAGTGTGGTAATATATTATTACACTTTTCATCTTGAGTAGTGAGCAGTTCATCTGTTTACACTGTCACATTGTGAGGGCACAATATCTAGGTAAGAAAGAAAGACATTAGGGTCAGATCAGGGTTAGACATGCAGCAGCTAGGCCCTGAACATGGGTTAGTGTACTTGTGTTTTTTTTATCTGTCGTTATGTGCAAAGGTAACACTCCCCTGTGGTGCTGCACAGCTTAATACTTTAAATGTGTAAACTCCTGGATACTATGTTGTGATATACTAATATACACAACTTTGATGACCCGTCTCACAGTAACTACACATGCACACACATTTTTGATCTCTCATACATTTCCTGCTTTCATTTGAAATAATCAGTGGGTTTATAACGAGGGGGGTAAAAGATACTTTACAGTTATCACTGGGAGGTTGTGATGCATTGATGGAGTCACCTGCTAAACATCTCATTGGTGGAGGCCACTGAACCCACAAACACCCCTGTTTTTTTTTTTTTAAATGTTTCACTTCCTTTATCTGGAGTCTTATTTCCTCCCACTTGAGTACATTTTATAACTCCGCTGGTTGTCAAGAACATTTCTTTATATACGTCACCATGAAAAAATATCTTCATGCAGTTTATCCCTGTATAAACTAATAAAATATTGCTTGTGTTGCTCATAGGGCTCAAACTGTCATCAGACTGTTAGGATTTGCAGTTCAGACCCAAATGCAGAGACAACAAAAGCCAGAATAAGAACAAAAAATCATTTACTGAGAATCACAAAACCAAAGTAACTATCTAACATGAAAACACTGAACTAGAGGCAGCAAGTACCAAGAAGACAGTGAACCTTCCAACACTGAAGAAACCAGGATGTGGCGCTTATATAGAGCTACTGATTGAGATAATATTGGGTAAACTATGTAGTGATATTGAAATGATCAATTGTCTTTTGACATGAATCAGTGAATTAATCTGTTACTCAGTGTGATTTTGATCATTAGTAGTCAAAGTGACATTGTAGTTTGGGCCTTTGCTCTGGTAAGATGAAAACTAGCAATTGTAATAACTTAGTAAGCGGGGACAATTTGGGAAATTATTGAGTGCTGCAGCACATGAAACACCAGCTGATTCAGAGAATAGAGAAAGGTGAGTGTAGCCTACTTTGATGCAGTTCCAGTCCAGCTACAGCTAAGATAAACTTGAATTAAAAGTAATATTCATTAAGAGTCCAGTCATCTCACTCACTGAGCTGCAGGACTGAACGATACAGGAGATCCTTCATCCACACTGCCATCAGGCTCTACAACAGATTAGCATCGTTCAGTCCTGCAGCTCAGTGAGGTGAGTCGTCCACTGCAGCTGCTGGTCCATCAGGATATAGTGAAGGGGGTGGTCAGTGTATTCAGAATATTTATGAACGTGACAAGACTCAGAATTGTACATGAAGTCTGCTGTGTACAGTGTGTACAGGAATGGAGCCCAAACTGTCTGGTGCTGATCAACCAGGGGCCTCTCTGTGTAAACAATATGGCCTGTTCAGATTACATTTGAACTTTTATTAAGTAGTATTTAATGGAATACAAAAGCCTGGTACACACATCACAGCCATGATTCTGTAATGGCAGGCTAACACTGTTGGTGTTTGTCTTCATCTGTCAAAACTGAAGGCAAGGGAAGTGATGTGTTCACTGTCTATAACACAGAGAGCAGCTGTGCTGATACACAGAGGTAAAGTGATTGGCTGGGATCTTCAGAGCACACTTTGTGCTTTTCTAAATGCACACGCACACATACGCGCACACACACACACACACACACACACAGGGGACATACTTGTGTCTGCCCTGTGAAAACATGCATGCACCCAAACCTATTTACTCACATTGATCTATATACATAGAAACTTTTAAACTGTACAATAGATGAATGCATGTACACTTTTATTACAGTTTGTTCATGATGTTAAACTGTGGTGATTTGCACCTACCTCAAGTGAGAATGAAAACACTACTGCTGCCTGTAAAAGGAAGTAAACTGCTCTGACAGAAATAGCACTACATACAATACTGTACAATACAATATTTGACATATGTAACATTAATAAAGCACTGATGAAGTACAGAAGCCTAGTATTGGATGTGATTTCTGGTGTAGAGGAGCAAACACAGACAGTGCTGCAATAAAAATGAGGGTTTGTGCTGTGGTGTTTGTAAAATAGGTGCAAGTGCTTATTGTCTGAAATGGCTTATATTACCGGCATCATGATCAAGCCCATGTTAATTATTTCCTTTCATTTTATTTTTGAGCTTTTTATCTTGCAGTATGTAGCATTACTCTCTCTTTCTCCTCTATGAATCAATGTTTCTGTTCTTTGGGTTTCAGTTCCATCTTTTCTGGTTCATAAAACAACTCTCATGGTTATACAACCACCTCACATCACCAGATAACCTCTACCTGACCAAACACACTGCTCATCAGCTTCTCCAACAAGGAGAAAAACACTTTCTATTGGAAATGGAGTATTCTATTATGTCATGAAGTGTTATAAAGTATTCTATTATGTCATATATCATAAAGTTATGGAAAATGAAAATGTACGAGGCCTGGAAAAGTACTGGAAAAATAAAGATGAAAAAAGATAAAACTGAATTCACACTGTACCAGGGAAATTCAGATTCAAAACTGTTGTTTAAAATTTCAAACATGAACTCCAAGAGGGACAGAAGCATGGTGGCAGTCTAAAGCTTTTTTTTTCTTCCATTGCAGGTATCATGCAGACAGCTGATCCTTCAATGCTGTACTTTCAAAAACAGGGCATTCTGTGAGGTAACAAACCCATAACATCTCATATGAATTTTTGACAAGAGGAGTGTTCTCATATGTGTGCAGTATCTCCCATGTTAGATCCTGCAAATCATGGCTTTTTCAATAGGCCTCTTGTCCTCAATCATTAATAACCCAATTATTTTCCTGGAGGACCGCCTGTTCAAAGCAGGTTTACAGTTCTGCCATGATTTGTCTTTATTGTATACCAGTGTCAGTACTGTGATATTTAGTGCCTGCCATTATGTGACCCCTAGTTAATACTTTTTATGATACACTTTCTTTCTGCAATAATTCATTTGTTTACTTGTGGGCAGTTGTATCCAAGGGCATCATTCCCCATATAGGATGTGATGGACATTTCCTCCTTATTTTTTAAATCATATTTTTTAATTCACTTTTTTTTAGTTCAGTTTTTTAGTTTGAATACTTTGTAAAATCCTTTTAAACTGGATATTTGGACAACAGATACATGTAATGAATTGTACATATACAATTCAGCTCTCTCATACAGCACACATACACAAGGTAGGTAGAATACTGATGCCTTATTGTGTGAGGTTCCACTTTGTCCAGAAGATGGTGCCATTAACTGTATAAATTTGACAGTAGGCTGGGCCAACTGGTTTTAAAAAGATGTATGTATCCACTGGTTGTAAGTTGACAGCTCAATAATAATATAGACTTTCCTTCATCTCCATTCTGGGATTTGTTAAATCATCCATCCATTTTCTATACCGCTTATTCCTTTACCAGGGTCATGGGGATCTGCTGGAGTTAAATCATCAAAATATATATCTTCATTTGATGAGACAACTGCCTACTATATTGTAATGACAAGTGTACATCAGACCTATTGTTGTACTGTAAGTCAGTGTAGCTACCCTGTATAACCTACTACATGATAAGCTATGTTCTCCAAGTCTCCATTCAACCTCCTCACCCAACAACTCTTTGCTGACTTCAGTTGTTCCTCCGAAGCCTCATCTGTAAGTGTGTCTCAATTCATGGGCCATATATTTCAATGAACGTCTACAAAGACGTAAACCTTGTAGCAGTTGAAGACCAATTAATTCAATTCAATTCAGTTTTATTTGTATAGCACCAAATCACAATACAAATCATCTCAAGGCACAAATCCCTTATGAGCAAGCACTCGGCGACAGTGGAGAGGAAAAACTCCCTATAACTGAAGAAAAAACCTCCAGCAGAACCAGGCTCAGTTTGGGCAGGATTCTGCCTCGACCGGTTGGGGTGAGTGTATAGAGGAGAGAGAAAAGAACAGCAACAATAAACAACAAATGCAGGTTGGTGGGGCCAGTAGCTGCACATCAGCAATATACAGCTCCAGGACCAGGGACACCTGCAGAAGGTACAGAGAGAGAGGGAGAGCACAAAGTTAGTGACATTCAATAGTGGAATATACACGTGAGGAGGGAGGAGAGGGGGAAGGGAGGGGAGGGTTAGGGGAGGGGAACTCAGTGCACCGATGGTCCTCAGGCAGTCTAGGCCTATAGCAGCATAACTAAGGGATCGTTCAGGGTTACCTGAAGCCAGCCCTAACTATACTCTTTTAAAGTTTTAAGTCTAGCCTTAAAAGTACACAGAGTGTCTGCCTCTTGAACCCAGACTGGGAGCTGGTTCCACAGGAGAGGAGCTTGATAACTAAAGGCTCTGCCTCCCATTCTAATTTTGGGAACTCTGGGAACCACAAGTAGACCTGTACTCTGAGAGCGAAGTGGTCTATTGGGATAATATGGTACTATGAGGTCTTTAAGGTATGAAGGAGCTTGATCATGAAGGCATTTGTATGTGAGAAGAAGGATTTTAAATTCTATTCTGGATTTTACAGGGAGCCAATGAAGAGAAGCTAATATAGGAGAAATATGATCTCTCTTGCCAGTTCCTGTCAGGACTCTGGCTGCATTCTGGATTAACTGGAGACTTTTTATGGTGTCATACTGGGACATCCAGATAGTAATGAGTTACAGTAATCTAGCCTTGAAGTAACAAATGTATGGACTAGTTTTCATTTTGAGACAGGATGTTCCTAATTTTGGCAATGTTGCACGTGAAAGAAGGCAGTTCTAGAGATTTGTTTTATGTGTGAGTTAAAGGACAGGTTCTGGTCAAAAATAACTCCAAGGTTTTTCACAGCAGTGCTGGAAGCCAGGGCTATTTCTGAGAAATTTAGGCCCAAATACAATAATTTCTGTTTTCTGTGAATTTAAAAGTAGAAAGTTAGTGAAAGTGACTTATATGGCCAAGTATGGTGAACCATACTCAGAATTTGTGCTCTGCATTTAACCCACCCAAGTGCACACACACCCAGAGCCAATGCTGCGGCACAGTTGGGAGTCAAGGGTCTCACTTCAGTCATGGTATTGAAGGTGGACAAAGCACTGGCTATTCACTCTGTGTCACTGACAATTCCTGCTAGACCTGAAACTTGAACCTGCAATTTTTAGGTTACAAGTCTGACTCCCTAGCCATTAGGCTAGGCCCCCAGGCCTTTATGTCAGTTAGACATACTTGAAGTCTGGTTAACTGGTTTGTGTTAGCAGGTTTCATAGATAGATACAGCTGAGTGGGATCTGCATAGCAGTGGTAATTAATAGAGTGCTTCCTAATAACATTGCCTAAAGGAAGCATGTACAAGGTGAACAGAATCAGTCCTAGCACAGAACCTTGTGCAACTCCATAACTAACTTTTGTGTGCGTGGAAGGTTCATCATGGACATGAACATACTGGAATGTGTCCGATGAATAGGATTGGAATTTTAACGCTGTTCCTCTGATACCAGTCACATGCTCCAGTCTCTGTAATAAGATTCTGTGGTCAATAGTGTGAAATGCAGTACTAAGGTTTAGCAGGACAAGTATAGAAAGGAGTCCACTATCTGAAGCTAAGAGGAGATAGTTGGTGACTTTTAACAGTGCTGTTTCTATACTATGATGTGCTCTAAATCCTGAATGAAAATCTTCGAATAGTTCATTTTTGTGTGGTCTGGAATAGCAACAGATTTTCCAAGGATTTTAGAAATAAATGGTAGGTTGGATATTGGTCTATAATTAGCTAAGACTCCTGGATCAAGACTAGGCTTTTTGAGTAAGGGTTTCATTACTGCAGTCGTAAAAGCCTGTGGTATGTAGCCTGATACGAGAGATAAATTTACCAAGTCTAATAAAGATGAAGTTAATTAATGGCAGGGTGTCTGTAAGCAGTCTAGTCGGGATCTATGGGAGAGAAGCAGTCTAAACATAACTGAGGTCTTACAGATGATTCAAGAGCTACTGTAGCAGAAGATTCATTTATTGTAGTTATAGGAAGCATCTGATGAATTTTGTCTCTAATGGTTGTGATTTTATTTGTAAAGAAACTCATAAAGTCATCACTGCTGAGAGCTAAGGGAACACTGGGCTGAACAGAGCTGTGACTTTTTGTCAGCCTGGCTACAGTGCTGAAAAGAAACCTGGGATTGTTCTTATTTTCCTCTATTAGTGATGAATAGTATGCAGTTCTGGCATTACGGAGAGCTTTTTTATATGTTAATAGACTTTTTCCAGGCTATATAAAATTCCTCTAAATTTGTGGAACACCACTTCCTTTCCAGCCTTCGTGATGCCTGCTTTAAGTACAAATATGTAAATTATACCATGGGGCTAACTTCCTCTGATTCACTAACTTCTTTTTCAGAGGGGCCACAGTATCAAGCGCTTCACACAGTGAGGCTACAGCACTGTCAACAATATGATCAATTTGGTAGGGATTGGGATTGAGGCAGCTGCCCTCCACTGTGCTGGCAAATGGCATAGATGTAAATAAAGATGGAATCGTTTTCTTAAATTTATTAGCAGCGTTGTCAGATAAACATCTGCTGTAGTGGAATTTTCTTCTAAATGCTGCATGATCCAGTATCTTAAATTCAAAAGTTATTAAAGAATGATCTGACAAAATAGGATTTGGGGGAAAAACTATTAAATGTTCAATTTCGATGCCATAAGTCAGAACAAGATTAAGGCTGTGATTGAAACAGTGGGTGGGCTTATTAACATTTTGAGTGAAACCAATTGAATCTAATATTGAATTAAATGCAGTGCTGAGACTATTATTCTATTATATATTCTATATTTATATTCTATTTATCTACATGAATGTTAAAATCTCCCACCATAATGACTTTATCTGAACTAAGCACTAAATCAGACATTCAGTTAAAAACTGAGTAAGGGACAGGTGGACGGTACACAATAACAAGTAGAACTGGTTTTTGTGTTTTCCAGTTTGGATGTGAGAGGCTAAGAGTGAGGCTCTCAAATGAGTTATAACTGTTCTGAGGATAAAAGTTTAATAATAAGTTTGAGTGTAAGATTGCAGCTATTCCTCCACCTCGACCTGTGCTTTGAGGAACATGACAATTTTTTATGACTGAGGGGGGTTGATTCATTCAGACTGACATATTCATCCTGCTGCAGCCAGGTTTCAGTGAGACAGAATAAGTCAATTTTGTGATCAGTTATCAAATCATTTACTAACAGAGATTTAGACAAAAGAGACCTAATATAGGTAGGCTGAACTATGGCTTCAACCAAAATGAGATGTGCTAGTCTATGAAGAACTTCCTATTTGCATTATCAACTCTTCCCGCTCCTACTACTGAGTCATGAAATGTTGCTCCAGCTAGCAACCTTACAGCTGTAGGTGGACCAAGGTACCCAAAACAATTTATCACTAATAATTGAGCCAGAAATTGAGATTTTATTGTGTTTTTTTATGTTCATGTTCTGTTAGAGAAAAATGAGACATATTTGCTTTTTGACATCAATGAATTTTGAGATGTAGACGCAAGTTTACACCATATTTCACCTGTTCTATCCTCCTTACATTGGCTTCCAATTAACCAAACTGAACTGAGAATTGTACTCTTTGTTTTTAAAGCCTTACATGGTCTTGCCCCAGCGTATCTTATGGATATTTTACACCCTCACATGCCGTCCAGAACACTTACATCAGGAAGTCTAGAATTGCTCTCTGTTCAGAGGTCGAGGCTTAAACAACGCGAAGACCGTGCCATTACGATTGCAGGCCCTCCAGCTTGTTGGTCTCAGTGATAGTTACAGTGGGGATTGTTCATAAGGAAGCATTCACATCTTCTAGTGGACTTTTAGATGGTACTTGTCTTGTTAACAAGCTGCAGAGGTTCCAAGTGTCCAGCTTACTCTTCAATCTCAGGTCAGCTGCTCTTGTGTTGAGCTCACAGGAGCTTATTATTGGGGCTTGGTATCCTTATCCCAACTACCGCTTACACCTGTGTTAATGTTGGTGCTTTTAAAATCATAAGGTGTTTTCATTGGGGGGCATGTCTATGGTGACGCCTTTCGTGTCCTTGTTTTTGCATCTTTTCTAAGCCTTTATATTATACAAGAATTTGTATAATGCTGCCTCCAGCTTGTTGGTCTCTGACACTCACCAGTCCTCTGCCTCCTTTCCACTTAGTGTACAGTCTCAGGATGCTGGATTTGTGGTAAAAGGACAAGGAGATTCCTTTTCTTCACATCAGTGGCCTCTATTTCCTCTTTTATTATGCCAGGGATTGGCTGTAGTGGTAGATATAGCAATCCCAAGTGATAGCAGCATCAGGAAGAAGGAACATGAGAAGCTTGAGAAATACCAAGGGTTAAAAGAAGAACTAGATAAGATCTGGAAGATGTGTGAAGGCAACAGTGATCCCCGTGGTAATCGGCACCCTGAGGACTGTGACCCCCAGACTGGGAGACTCCAACAAATCCCAGGAACAACATCAGAGCCCTCAGTTCAGAACCCTCAAACTCCAAGGCCATACACACACACTTACACCACCTGTAGGGGTGAGAAGGAAATTTTTATATATTTCCCCTCTCACCCCTATGGGTGGTGTCTGTGGCTTCCTCAATCTCGGGTCCTGGGAGTTTGAGGGTTCTTCGTAGTATCTTAGCTGTTCCTAGCATTGCGCTCTTCTGGACTGAGAGCTCTGATGTTGTTCCTGGGATCTGTTGGAACCACTCTACCAGTTTGGGGGTCACAGCCCTTAGGGTGCCGATTACCACGGGGACCACTGTTGCTTTTACCTTCCACATCTTTTCTAGTTCTTCTTTCAGCCCTTGGTATCAGATCGTTCTGAAATATATATATAATTATTTGCTACATTTATTTTGTCATTGAATGACAACTTTCAGGCTTTATCAATGGGAGGTTGTGTTTCAGTGGTGGAAGTGACCGAGGACACCGGTTTTCCTGTTTATCATTCTTATTTCTCGTATCCATTTTTTCTTACTTCAGACATTATTACCTCCCACTTGAGGATATTTAGATAAAATGTCACATGGTATTATGCTGTCAGTCATATCCTTCCAAAGATACTTAAATTAGGAGAAAATATACTTACTACTTATTCTCTACATTTACAACTTTTTTATTAGTTATTGTTCAGAATCAGCACTGTGATGGACTGGTGACCTGTGCAGGGTGCACCACTGCCTTTTACCCTAAGAGAGCTGGGAGAGGCTTCAGCAGATCCCCGTGACCCTGGTTAAGGACTAAGCGGGTATAGAAAATGGATGGATGGATGTTTGGAATCAGATATATGACAAAATCCAGTATAATTATATTGTTTATTTTGAGCCTTAGCAAAGAATTTACAGCTGCAAATTAAAGTGATAACTACAATAATACATCAATAAATATGATCCAGTAATTTAAAACACATTAATTTGATGTAAGTCATAATAGGGTTAAATGGAGGCAGATGATTCGCTGTGGCGACCCCTGAAGGGAGCAGCTGAAAGGAAAAGAAGAATTTGATGTAAGTCATAACCGCTGTTGCTTTTAGTACGTCAAGTATCTTTAGCAGCTTATTACTTTAGTACTTTTACTTAAATAGAATTTTGAATGGCAAGGAAAGGCAGGTTTATCTATATAGCACAATTCGTACACAGAGTAATTCAAAGTGCTTTACAGAAATAAAAGACAGGTTAAAAGTACATAGGCAAGAATCAAAATAAGAAATAGCAAATAGTGAAATTAAAATTAAAGGAAACTGAGTGCAGATAAATCACTGTCAGTTGTCATATGTTATATGCCACACTAAAAAGAAAGGTTTTTAGCTTGGATTTAAACATTGCCAGAGATGAAGCTTGTCTAACATCATCTATTCCGGGTTAACTCTGACTCTGGGCACGAGCAGAAGGCCTGTCTCTGATGTTCTCAGAGTTCGAGATGGTTCATCTGGCATCAACATGTCAGAGATGTAATGTGGTGCTGAGCCATGAAGAGACTTATACACAAGCAGTGTGAGAACAGGAGTAATGTGGTTGTACTTCCTAGTTCTAGTCAGGACCCGAGGGGCAGTGTTCCGAATGTACTGCATTCTTTTTGAGAGCCCCATGAATAGGCCGTTACAGTAATCTAACCTGCTAGAGATAAATGCAATTGCAACAACACATCATCAGTAGGGTAAAACTAACCTGTCTCGCGATGGTCTAATCCCAGCTCACGTTCCCTATAAATGGTTTAGACATGATTCCTTTGATTCTGGCAATGTTTTTGAGATCGTAAAAAGCTGACGATGTTATCAATTTAATGTGACTGTTAAAATTCATGTCTGAGTCCATGATTACCCCTAGATTTCTAACTTGATTTTTAAATTTTAGAGAAAGAGACTCGAGGTGACTGCTGACACTTTCTCTTTGTTTCTGTGGTCCAAAGATGATTATTTCAGTCTTGTCACTGTTTATTTGGAGAGAGTTGTTTTGCATCCACAGAGTGATCTGTTCAATACAGTGACACAATGAATCTACTGGTCCATATTCACCAGCTGTGAGTGAAATGTAAATCTGAGTGTCATCTGCATAGTTATGATAGGACACATTATTGCTGCATATTAACTGGCCTAAAGGAAACATGTAAAGGTTGAACAAAAGAGGTCCCAGGATGGACCCTTGGGGGACCCTACATGTCAACACCATTTGGTCTGAGACACAGTTACCAACTTCAATGAAATACTTCCTGTCTTCAAGATAGGACTTAAACCATTTAAGGGCAGTACCAGAGATGCCTATCCAGTCCTCTAACCTTTGTAACAGGAATGCAGGTTTCAGGAATGCAGACTTTTACTTGAAACAATGTATTCTTACACTGTGGTTAATTTGAAGAGCTCAATACTTCTTACACCAATGCTTATGCAAATATAAATTTTAAGTTTAAGCATTTAAGTTGTGCACATTAACCACAAAATTGCAAAACATTTTAATAAATAAGACAGACATCCATGTTGTCTTCATCTGATGGCTGTGAGTACCCCTGTCAAAGTTTGGTCAGTCTATGCATGCTTATTCATTTACAGTGGAAAGTAACTACTACCCACTACTACTACTAACTACCTACTACTACTAAAGAAGAAGAAGAAAAAGAAGAAGTACTTTATTAATTCCCCAGGGGAAATTCAATTGTTACAGCAGTTATTCTAATTTAAAGTTATTAGATTTAATCTTATTTAAATGATATTAATTAATAGTAATTAATAAAGTCATAAAGTAATTAACTTGTATGTAGAAAAGTAATAGAGTATTTATTTACTTTTGGGGGTTTGTGTGTGTGCGTGTGTGTGTGTGTGTGTGTATGTGTGTGTGTGCATTATTGTTTATATTGTGGAATTGTAGTCTTACTACCTTACTACATTTCTTTTATAACATTAGTTAGTACTTACTGTTTGAAATCAGATATATAAAACTAAATTAGCTTGACCTTTATCAGCTGCAACATTAAAGTGATGAACACAATAATACATCAGTAAATATGACCTGAGTAATATATATGAATTGGACCAGTGCTATTGAGTACTTTTATTTTTGGTACTTCATGCTTGCTGTTCATACTTTTGTACTTTTACCTAAATAAAATTTTGAATGCAGACTTTAACTTGTAAGTAGTATTAGTACACAGGGGTATTTATAATTACAGTGCAGTGATCTCAGTACTTCCTCCACCAATACTTATGCAATCATGAATACGCATTTCAGTTGTGCACATTAACCGCAAAATTACAAAACATTTTTCACACATAAGACAGACATCCATGTTGTCTTTATTGATGCTTTATTAGCAGATTGTGCAACTAACAAGGAACAAGCGTAACATTTCAACTAACAAACACATATTTGGAGAAGCGTTAGATAAGCTTAACAGTGTAAAAGATCCTATTAACTACTATAAGCAAGGTATTCACCATACATCAAATTCATATCCTGTCATCAGCACTTCTCACATCAACAGCCAACCTCAACCTCACTCAATGACAGATTTACTCCTGTCTGACTCTCCAACAAGGACCCCGTTTCTGGTGTAGAAGACCTCGGCCAGAGAGGGGCTCATGGGTGAGGGTATGTACTCGTCACATCGGTCACCACCAAGATTTGGTGCACACTCCACTATGTAGGAGAAGAAGAAGGTGCCATGATTAAACATGCAACTGTCTGTCACCTTCCCGTTATGCAGGTCAAATGAGCATTCACCAAGCAGATCACTGTTCCAGTAAGTATCCTCATCATAAACACTAAAAACAAGTTTGTCTTTCATGTTGATGGAGATGGGTCCAAATTCAAATGTTTCTTTCCATTTTGGATTGTTATTGTTACTTATGATGATAGTGTTCTTAATCTGATTACCATATTTAACCTGCACTGAACCATCTGTCTGAGTCCATTTATCACCATACAGACCCTCCGCATAAAGCTGAAATACTTTTAATGTTGCGAGACCTTTTCCAGCAGGACAGCAGTTTGACTTGATATTCCGATTGCTGTTGCAAACACAAGCACAAGGATCCCTTTTGTTTGATCTGTGGCCAATTTGACAAGATTCTGAACATTTCTTCAACACAGCATTTTTCTTGATGTACTTCTCTACCTCTCGCTTCAGTCCGACCAAGGCAGGATGACCACTTGGCAGTACCATGTGCAGAGGCTTTAAATTGTATCGGATCACATCAGGTATAGATTTCAGAGAGGTAAGCCAGTTATTATAGACACTGGGATTTGATTGGCCTTCAAACAAGATATCACCTCCTTCTATGTTTCCACCAATGACCTCTGTGCTACGCTCATGATATTTGCTGCTGAAACTTTGATTAGAGCCTAAAGTCTTCTTCTTCCCCTCACAGTGTTTGACCATGGCTTTAATACGAGCACTATTTACAAAGCTAGCTGATGCCTCAACTGACAAACAATCATTTATGTCTGTTGCCGACAGTCCAGACATGGTAGCCTCACAGGTCCTGACAGAAGTGGTGGCTTTTATTTCTCCTCCTAGAAATACTTGTGTGATGTAATGTGTACCATAGGTGTCGATCAGATTGCGATACAGTGACTCAGTTTTAGGTGAATAGGAAGGAAGGGAACTGATGGCTGATTTAAATTCAGGACTCAATGTGGGATTTGTTGTCAGTCTGTAGCTGTGGAGCACAGGAAATGTAAAAATAAGTTAAGTTGCATTTTATTCACAGTTCCCAGTTTATTAATTTTATTTCATACTCACCCATAGAATTTACAGTTGATAGAATGGGAAAAGAAGTTGTAGCGATCTTGTTTTGACTTTTGCATGGCAAAGGAAGCAACTCTGGAGTGGGAGCCTCCAAAACCAGTCGTGACATTGTGGTCTACTGGGATATCAAGGCCAATTTTCCAATCATTTGACACTGATGATGTAGAGTCATTGACAAGAGTTTCAACAGAATCATAGAGTGTACTGGAGACCTTTAAACTGCACTTGGGTTGGATCCTCCAGTCAACCACGGCAACTGGGACCTTCTGCTCTTCATTGTTCATGTAGCTGTTCCTATAAAGCCTGCATGTGCCATTGCCAAGGTTCCACGTTTCAGTGTCGATGACATAGGCACCTTTCCGCTCCATTGTGACGATGTCGAAGCCTTCTCCACCCAGATTGTAACCAGGGACAAAGTGAGCATTTTTACACTCCTGTGGTGTACCAATGAAGCTCACACTGGGTGGCAGACACAGACATAGAGGACTGCATGCCCAGCACAGGAGAATGAGTTGCCACAGCCGTGCCATCTGCATGAACAAATTTAACAGTGAGAGAAAATAACATGACAGTCAAACAATACAAACCTTGAATGAATAATTTCTATATTAACTGGATGTTACTGCGATAATAAGTAAAGAAAAGCAAGGATTTGATGTGGGAGATTACTCATTACTCAAAGTATTAGTTGCAGATGGTAGAGAATTCAGGGCTCTTACCGTACTGTGGGTGTTGTCAGCAAACTCTGTTCAGTAGTTTACAATATCTGAGCATTTTTGATCTCTCATACATTTCCTGCTTTCATTTGAATTTATCAGTGGGTTTATAACGAAGGGGGATAAGATACTTTACAGTTATCACTGGGAGGTTGTGATGCATTGATGGAGTCACCTGCTAAACATCTCATTGTTGGAGGCCACTGAACCCACAAACACCACTGTTTTTTTTTTTTAAATGTTTCACTTCCTTTATCTGGAGTCTTATTTCCTCCCACTTGAGTACATTTTATAACTCCGCTGGTGGTCAAGAACATTTCTTTAGATAAGTCACCATGACTAAATATCTTCATGCAGTTTATCCCTGTATAAACTAATAAAATATTGCTTGTGTTGCTCATAGGGCTCAAACTGTCATCAGACTGTTAGGATTTGCAGTTCAGACCCAAATGCAGAGACAACAAAAGCCAGAATAAGAACAAAAAATCATTTACTGAGAATCACAAAAACCAAAGTAACTATCTAACATGAAAACACTGAACTAGAGGCAGGAAACAGTGCAGGATGTGGCACTTATATAGAGCTACTGATTGAGATAATATTGGGTAAACTATGTAGTGATATTGAAACGATCAATTGTCTTATGACATGAATCAGTGAATTAATCTGTTACTCAGTGTGATTTTGATCATTAGTAGTCAAAGTGACATTGTAGTTTGGGCCTTTGCTCTGGTAAGATGAAAACTAGCAATTGTAATAACTTAGTAAGCGGGGACAATTTGGGAAATTATTGAGTGCTGCAGCACATGAAACACCAGCTGATTCAGAGAATAGAGAAAGGTGAGTGTAGCCTACTTTGATGCAGTTCCAGTCCAGCTACAGCTAAGATAAACTTGAATTAAAAGTAATATTCATTAAGAGTCCAGTCATCTCACTCACTGAGCTGCAGGACTGAACGATACAGGAGATCCTTCATCCACACTGCCATCAGGCTCTACAACAGATTAGCATCGTTCAGTCCTGCAGCTCAGTGAGGTGAGTCGTCCACTGCAGCTGCTGGTCCATCAGGATATAGTGAAGGGGGTGGTCAGTGTATTCAGAATATTTATGAACGTGACAAGACTCAGAATTGTACATGAAGTCTGCTGTGTACAGTGTGTACAGGAATGGAGCCCAAACTGTCTGGTGCTGATCAACCAGGGGCCTCTCTGTGTAAACAATATGGCCTGTTCAGATTACATTTGAACTTTTATTAAGTAGTATTTAATGGAATACAAAAGCCTGGTACACACATCACAGCCATGATTCTGTAATGGCAGGCTAACACTGTTGGTGTTTGTCTTCATCTGTCAAAACTGAAGGCAAGGGAAGTGATGTGTTCACTGTCTATAACACAGAGAGCAGCTGTGCTGATACACAGAGGTAAAGTGATTGGCTGGGATCTTCAGAGCACGCTTTGTGCTTTTCTAAATGCACACACACACATACGCACACACACACACACACACACACACACACACACAGGGGACATACTTGTGTCTGCCCTGTGAAAACATGCATGCACCCAAACCTATTTACTCACATTGATCTATATACATAGAAACTTTTAAACTGTACAGTAGATGAATGCATGTATACTTTTATTACAGTTTGTTCATGATGTTAAACAACACTGCAGGTTGGTGGGGCCAGTAACATCAGCATTATACAACTCCAGGACCAGGGACACCTGTAGAAAGTACAGAGAGGGAAAGGACAGAGAGAGAGAGAGAGAGAGAGAGAGAGCACAAAGTTAGTGACATTCAGTGGTGGAATATACATGTGAGGAGGGAGGAGAGGGGGGTAGGGGAAGGGAAGGGAGGGGAGGGTTAGGGTAGGGGAGCTCAGTGCACCAATGGCCCTGGGACAGTCTAGGCCTATAGCATAACTAAGGGATCGTTCAGGGTTACCTGAAGCCAGCCCTAACTGTAAGCCTTGTCAAAGAGGAAAGTTTTAAGTCTAGCCTTAAAAGTACAAAGAGTGTCTGCCTCCTGAACCCAGACTGGGAGCTGGTTCCACAGGAGAGGAGCTTGATAACTAAAGGCTCTGCCTCCCATTCTACTTTTGGAAACTCTGGGAAAGACAAGTAGACCTGCACTCTGAGAGCGAAGTGGTCTATTGGGATAATATGGTACTATGAGGTCTTTAAGGTATGAAGGAGCTTGATCATGAAGGCATTTGTATGTGAGAAGGATTTTAAATTCTATTCTGGATTTTACAGGGAGCCAATGAAGAGAAGCTAATATAGGAGAAATATGATCTCTCTTGCCAGTTCCTGTCAGGACTCTGGCTGCATTCTGGATTAACTGGAGGCTTTTTATGGTGTCATACTGGGACATCCAGATAGTAATGAGTTACAGTAATCTAGCCTTGAAGTAACAAATGCATGGACTAGTTTTCATTTTGAGACAGGATGTTCCTAATTTTGGCAATGTTGTGCACGTGAAAGTAGGCAGTTCTAGAGATTTGCTTTATGTGTGAGTTAAAGGACAGGTCCTGGTCAAAAATAACTCCAAGGTTTTTCACAGCAGTGCTGGAGGCCAGGACTATGGCATCTAAAGTAGCTATATTGTTAGAAAAGCTGTTTCTGAGGTTTTTAGGCCCAAATACAATAACTTCTGTTTTCTCTGAATTTAAAAGTAGAAAGTTACTGGTCGTCCAGGCCTTTATATCAGTTAGACATGCTTGAAGTCTGGCTAACTGGTTTGTGTTATCAGGTTTCATAGATACAACTGATTGTTATCTGCATAGCAGTGGTAATTAATAGCATGCTTCCTAATAACATTGCCTAAAGGAAGCATGTACAAGGTGAACAGAATTGTTCTTAGCACAGAGCCTTGTGGAACTCCATAACTAACTTTTGTGTGCGTGTGGAAGGTTCATCATGGACATGAACATACTGGAATGTGTCCGATAAATACGACTGGAACCTTTTTAATGCTGTTCCTCTTGATACCAGTTACATGCGCCAGTCTGTGTAATAAGATGCTGTGGTCGATAGCAAGATGCAGCTGAATTCACACTGTACCAGGGAAATTCAGATTCAAAATTGTTGTTTAAAATTTCAAACATGAGTGAGGCAGAGTTAGCTAGCCCTGCACGTCAGTCACCCCAACCACAGAAATTTCACTCCAGTTGCCAGTGTGAAGACACCTGCTGCCAAATGCAGTGTTCTCTTTTCTGAAGTCATTTCATTTATGTCAAACACAGTGTGAGGTAGTGTGGGCGCTTCATGTGGCTTATTCCCTCTATCTAGGGGATCCACTGATATTCAATACAACTCCGCTGGAACCTGTAACAGCCAATTTATGTATTACTGTTATAATTACTGCTGTATTACTTTATAGCACCACTTGATGGTGCCTCTTTTCTTTGTGATTATACTGTAAGCTTGTACATATACAATTCAGCTCTCATAAAGCTCACATGCACACATGGTATGCAGAATATTGATGCCTTTTTGTGTGGGGTTCCACTTTATCCAGAAGATGGTGCCATTGACTGTATAAATTGTTATTTATGATCTTGATTCTCAAAGGAAAACTAGCCCCAAACTTAGAAACCAGGATCAAAACTGTAAAGCTTTCATTAGCTTGATGAACACAGCCATGGTATAAGCCTGCTTCACGAAAACTGAGCTTGGAGTAGGGCTGTGAGTGGGTTAGGAGTTTGACTCACCAGTACTCTTGAACCACATGAGACAAGTATCCAGACTGGCCACATTCAAGGCAGTTTTTCTCTCACATGATGTTGATGTTATTTGGTGGAGAGCTTGGTTCAGTCTAACTACAAAGGTTTGCCAAATCTCCTTGTCTTCAATCAAAACCGGTTCTTACTATAAATGAGGGGAAACAGGAAAGTTTGCCCACTTTCACATCACAGTAAGTGCAACCCCCTATACATCAGTATTGTGAAAACATGGAGAATGGAATGGGTTTGTCCAAGCTAAACTGATGCTTATTTGCTAACACTGTTTAGATGTTTAGTAGAAGCACAGAGCCATAGTTCACATGTCAATGTCACACAATCAGCATTTGGTCTCTGTATGATCACAGTGAGCTGCTCTGTAAAAGACTGATCAGAGATGTGATACTGTGGCTATATGTGGCTACAGAAACCTGTTATGTAACTGACTGCCCTTACAAAAAGAAGTTTATTCAAGTTTGCTATTACTTCTTTTAAACTTTAAAATACAATAGTATAATTTCAATTTACTCTGTATATACAGTACCTAATTAAAGATGTATTAAACAACATTATACCCAAGTTTATTTTATACCCAATTATTAGCTTATACAGGTACAATTAAAGTATATTGAGCCTGTACTTGTACTTATACTTAAGTGTGCTAGCTTATATTGAGAAGGATACTGAAGTATCTAAATGCATTTCCTTTATACTTGTATGTAATTTTTAGACTTGATATACTTAGTAAAATTAAGTATAATCAAGTATAATCAAGCATTCATGGCTTATACATACCATTAAAGTAGCATGCCAGGGTGTCGGGGGGGAGGTGGAGAGGGTAAGATTGATGAGATTTCCCCAGCATACCCCAAACATGGACACTGCGACTATTATTGTTACATTCCATTTGTCGTGTGTGTTTGTACCTGGTTATTATTTTATCTTGTGTTGTAGTTAATTAGTCTTGTCCAGTTATTTGTACTTGCACCCTAGATGTAGCTGCTGTTGTGATACATGCTCTGGCCTTTTGCTGTTTGGTGGTTTGCTTAGGTGATTGTACAGCACTATCTGTTGCCTTGTCAAATGAAAGGACAATTATGAAGCTGTCATAGTTTCCTATACAGGCCAGCACTTGCTACAATTTATTTGCAGAGCCCAAAACATCTTCAAAGTATATTAATATACTAGCTTTACACTTTAAGAAGGGAGCTGAGTCTTATGTGACTAGCAACTAACAGTATATATTTAAGCTTATTTGCAGTATAATTCAAAGTATACTTTCATAAACTAAAAAGTGGGGCAGGAGTATATACTGTAACTAGTTCCATTAAGCTCAATTCACAGTAGAGTTGTAGTAGAAAATTAAACCTAGATATCCTAAAGTTTACTTTAGGATATCGGTTATGAATCGGTGTGGTGTTGGTGAAAGACGAGAGGTAGGACCGAAGTGCAGGACAGCAGGCAGTTTATTCCCCTGAAACATCCAGGGCTCTGGCAAACAAATACTCACCGCCACTTGGCGGGCAGACAGACAGGTAAAAAATGATAATGCCACTCAGTGAAACGAACAGGCAGGTCAACAGGTAAAACACTCTTCTGGCAAACATTAACTACGTTAACTGGGCAATGCTCCGACAGAGAACAAAGGACATACAGAAACCTAAATACTCTCAGAACATGACTCCATTAACAACAGGTGAAAGCAATCTTACTAATGAACAAACGGAACACAAAGCTACCTGGGATTAATAAACAGAACCGGAACACAGGAAACTGACCAAAACAAAAGACAAACAGGAACCAGAAACCTCGGGGCCTAACATACCCAAAGTAAACTTAAAAGCATGCTTATATAAACAAAAAAGTATACTACTAGTATATTAGCACTTTGAATTGCGTAGTGTATGAAAGGTGCTATACAAATAAATTTGCCTTTGCCTTTGTCTTTGCCCTTGCCTTTAGTATACTTACAATACAACATAAAGCATACCGAGGAAGTGGGTGGGGGATGTGCTTTTAACCAGCTTTTTAAACATTTTTTAATCATGTTTTGATATGTTTTTATAGCATTAAGATGACTTACCCTTATATGGAGGGTGTTTTTCTTCTGTTGGTGCTGGTATGTCATTTTTTATGTGGAGTTCTGGCATACAAACAAACCCTCCAGTACAGTCGGGATTTTTGTCATTTACTGCACAACATTGGTGTGAATTCCACGGCAGTTTTTCCTAAAGCGATTATTCAGCCACTGGACTAAGTTGGTGCTGGGTGTGTACAACGATGGCAAGGAAAGGAGGAAGATGCGGTGGTGTGTGTTGAGGCTTAAGAGATAGTGATTTCGAAGGATTCCCATCACCTCAGTTATCCTCGCCAATGTCCAGTTACTTAGCAACAAAGTGGAAGAACTTCAGGCAAATGTCAAGTTCGGAGTGGGAGTAAAACAGTGCTTGTATCCTTGCCCACATGAAAGCTTAAGGAATATGACTTGCAGTCTGATTCAGAGATTGATAACTTTGGAGTTCCCTTTCATTTGGACAGAGACCCTGCAGTGACCAGTAAGTCACTCGGTGGAGTAATGCAGTGGTCGTTAGAACATCACTATGTACGCCAGATATTGAGCTCCTTAGTGTGTCCCTATATCCCTTCTACCTTCCAACTATTTGTGACTCTTGTTTATATCCACCTGAAGGCTAATATTGATAATGCTACTTAAGGCTTAAGCAACAGTACAGTACCTCCAGGTCATTGCGTGAAAGGCATGAATGTTCGTTATGAGTGATGCGGAAATCCCTGGGTAACATTTATCAGTATGTGACTTGTCCTACCCCTCTCTGCAGGTGTTTGGATCTTTGTTTTGGGACTGTTAAAGGTGCTTCTAAAGCTTCTTGCAGAGCTCCACTTGGTACAATGTTCTGTTTTACAAATCAGTACTGAAGAGAAATAAGCCAATATGACGATTGGTTCCGGCCTGGACAGAAGACTTGATTCAGTGTCTCCAGGACTGTTTCCTTTGATTGTAAGGGAGTTTTTCACCAAGCGCTTGCTCATTCAGGATTTGTTGGGTTTTGTTTTTCATTTTTGTAGAGTGCATTGAGATGACTGTACTGTGATTTGGCACTATACAAACAAAATAAATTGAATTAATTAAAAATATAAAAACAGGATTGAAAATCTGTTGAGCTATGGAAATTCACATTCTGCTTGGGAGAGGGTAAAAAGACATTGTGCCACTGGCAGATATCTTATGCTTCGTTTTTCAGCTGTCTTTACAACTATATAAGGTCCCCTGATCAAAGCCCCTAAGCTTTGGAGTAACCTGCCTGAGGATATCAGATCATCAATCATTGCTTTATGCTGCATTTTTTTTTTTTTCCAACTTTTGGTGTGCATTTTATCTTGTTGTTCCTTTAATTGCTGTCTTAAGCTCTTGTGAAGTTTGGAAAAGTGCTCTATAAATAAAACTTATTGATATTTTGCTGAAGTGTCCCAGAGATTTTAGACTGATTCCAACCCTTGATTGCTTCCCACATTTCCTTTTCAGCTCCTACCAAGTTAGTCCCATTGTCTGATCTCATAACATCACCTGACCTCTCCAAAAGCTTATCTCCTTTTTAAAGAGCTGTCAATTCTTTGCTGAAACTTTGGCTTTGGCAAAACTTAATGATCTCCATTTAAGTGGCTCTCTCCTACCAGGCAAAACCAAAACAAAACATCTCCATGGCACTCATGGACATTAGGGAAACCTGACTTACCATCATAACAG
Source organism: Mastacembelus armatus (assembly GCF_900324485.2). NCBI lineage: Eukaryota > Metazoa > Chordata > Actinopteri > Synbranchiformes > Mastacembelidae > Mastacembelus > Mastacembelus armatus. The sequence continues at coordinate 15,522,952 of NC_046633.1, read as the reverse complement.
TTTGCTTACTAACTTCACTCAATTATTCAAAATAATGGTCTACAATAATATCTCATTCCATTATTATATTATACCACCGTCCTCAGATAATCTAACAAACAGGGCCGTGCAGAGACCTTTGAAGAGGCAGGTGCTCAAAGTATAAAAGGGGCACCTGGAACAAGGCTTTATATACGGCTGTATATATATACAATACTGTATATTGTGACATATTCCTTGCTGATATACATATCAATACAAAATATATTCTGTATTGATATAGCAGTCAATGCTGTGATGCAGTTTTGAAAAAGAAACTGAACATAAAAGTCCACTTTAAATGTGTAAAAGGTTAAAAATATTTTCTTTGAACCTAATAACCCTCATGTACAGTACAGGATGTTCTCATCCACCAAGGGTCATTTTTCACTCTTAATTTGGCCATAACTTTCACTGCATTTCAGCAAATGGAATGATTTTGGGTGATAAACCTTAATTTGACATAAATTTTGGAAATATGATTTTAAAATTTTCCATAGGTCAATAATAAATCAAATTCACTAGCCTTTCATTATGTTCGGGATGAAAACGTTCACTAAACAAACTGCTGTAAAAAATATATAAGATAAATATTTTTTTCAACTTTTTTTTGCATAAATCTGTTCATCAACTTCAGTTCTGATCAAAACTACTAAATGTTAAAAAAAATTCCAGGATTTTAATGCTGTAACACTTCCTGTCACAATTCCCGAGTTCTCCCCGGTTGTGAAGCACCACACAACACACTGCTAGCGTTTAATCTATTTATTCAGGTCTCTCTTGTCCAGTCTGCTCTGCAGCAGACCTTGCTTGGGCTCTCGTCGTCGTCTCGCTGCCTGTCTTTGTTTGTTGTTGTGCCGAGCTCCTCTGCCCATCACACCTTTTCCTATATATCAGGAGACATCTCATCAACCTTCATTGCAGTCAGTTGGGCCCAATTTCAGCTGCTGTTCCTCAGGCCGCTGCTCCAGCGCTCTCCCTCCCTGCAGCTTTGCCAAAATCACGCCCCACCACCACAAACTCTTTAAATGCCAATTTCATAAGTGATGTCACAGATTTGGGGGGGAAAAACACACAAACTGACTTATTTTCAATATAAAAAGTGATTGTGGACTGGATATTTATATTTTTTTACCCCCTTTCACAGTCTTTGATATGTACCTCAGCTCTCAGAAAACAAAGACTCTACATTGAGCAAACAAAAACAAAGTAAGTGTATTTATGCACCTGCTGAATTTTGATTCAGGAGAAGTACAGACTAAAAAATATAAGTGGATTTAAACACTGGCATGCCATCCTGCTGGTCATTTTATGGTGAGAAGCAAGCACCATGAGTAGTGGCTTCACTTGTACCAAAGTTTTGGAAATGATTATGCAGCCTGACACCTCCAGCAAGCTGCAGAATATATTTGTCATGAGTCCCCTTTTGGGACTTCCTGCCGGGGACCTTTATGCTAAAAGGACTTCCTGTTTTCCCCCTGCATCGGTCCCCGGCAGCTTTACATTTGGTTCTCATTATTCACACCTGTCTCCAATTACCTGTTTCTGCTTTCTATAAGTTCTCCCTGTCTTCCTTTGTTTTTTGCAGAAGCATAAATCTGTGTTGACGGTAGCAGCTCTGACGCTTTGGATGGTCGGATGGACTGGTGACCTGTCCAGGGTGAATCCCTGCCTTTCACCCAAAGAGAGCTGGGATAAGCTCCCTGTGACCATAAATAGGAAAAATCAGGTATTGATAATGGATGGATCTAAATTTAGACCTTGTTGATGTTTTGTGTATCTTTTATGGCATTAGATATTTCTAGTGGCATAGGCTACAATGTCATTACTCTTGCAACCTTCCTTGTTTAAGACAAGTCAAAATTCCAGCTAAACTGCAAGGTTAAACTAAGCCTGGTCTATTCATACCAGATGTCCCTACCACTGGAGTAACTAGCTAATGATTTACAGAAGTACCACTTATGATTCAGTGCATAAAGCCCCATAATACCCTGGTTTTCAAATGTATTTGAACTGCCTTTTTGTGTTACAGTTGAGGTAAGATTTGTTTTAGATAATTACAGGTATTTTTGTAATTATTTATGTATTCGTTATTTGTAATGACTCGAGGTTTATTTCACATATAGGATCACTGTTGATCTTTATCAACATATAACAACACCTTATGGCAGAAGCTTAACCATGATGCCTATATTAGCACCATAAAGCAAAGGCTTAAAGAGGAGTACCAAGGTTTCACCTTCTTTCACTAGAATACATGACCCCTCAGCAGAATCTCATTTAAGAAAAAGTTACTAAATATTAACTATTTTAATAATTTCCATGCATCTGATGGCCGTGAGTACCCCTGTCAAATTATGGTCAGTCTATGCATGCTTATTCACAGTAGTGGAAATTAACTACCTATTACTACTACATTTCTTTTATAACATTAGTTAGTAGTTACTGTTTGAAATCAGATATATAAAACTAAATTAGCTTGACCTTTATCAGCTGCAACATTAAAGTGATGAACACAATAATACATCAATAAATATGATCTGAGTAATATATATGAATTTGAGTACTTTTATTTTTGGTACTTCATGCTTGCCGTTAGTACTGTTGTACTTTTACCTAAATAAAATTTTTAATGCAGACTTTTACTTGTAAGTAGTATAATCACACAATGGTATTTATAATTATAGGGCAGTGATCTCAGTACTTCCTCCACCAATACTTATGCAATCATGAATACGCATTTCAGTTATGTACATTAAAAATTACAAAACATTTTTCACACATAAGACAGACATCCATGTTGTCTTTATTGATGCTTTATTAGCAGATTGTGCAACTAACAAGGAACAAGCTGAGTATACTGACTAGTTTCTCACAAACATATTTGGAGAAAAGCTAGATAAGCATAACACTAAAGGATCCCATGAACTACTATAAGCAAGGTATTCATTATAAATCAAATGCATATTTTGGCATCAGCACTTCTCACATCAACAGCCTGGTTCTGCTGGAGGTTTAGGTACTGCTGTCTGACTCTCCAACAAGGACCCCATTTCTAGTGTAGAAGGCCTTGGCCAGAGAGGGGCTCATGGGTGAGGGTATGTACTCGTCACATCGGTCACCACCAAGATTTGGTGCACACTCTACTATGTAGGAGAAGAAGAAGGTGCCATAGTCAAACATGCAACTGTCTGTCACCTTCCCGTTATGCAGGTCAAATGAGCACTTGCCAAGCAGATCACTGTTCCAGTAAGTATCCTCATCATAAACACTAAAAACAAGTTTGTCTTTCATGTTGATGGAGATGGGTCCAAATTCAAATGTTTCTTTCCATTTTGGATTGTTATTGTTACTTATGATGATAGTGTTCTTAATCTGATTACCATATTTAACCTGCACTGAACCATCTGTCTGAGTCCATTTATCACCATACAGACCCTCCGCATAAAGCTGAAATACTTTTAATGTTGCGAGACCTTTTCCAGCAGGACAGCAGTTTGACTTGATATTCTGATTGTTGTTGCAAACACAAGCACAAGGATCCCTTTTGTTTGATCTGTGGCCAATTTGACAAGATTCTGAACATTTCTTCAACACAGCATTTTTCTTGATGTACTTCTCTACCTCTCGCTTCAGTCCAACCACGGCAGGATGACCACTTGGCAGTACCATGTGCAGAGGCTTTAAATTGTATCGGATCACATCAGGTATAGATTTCAGAGAGGTAAGCCATTTATTATAGACACTGGGATTTGATTGGCCTTCAAACAAGATATCACCTCCTTCTATGTTTCCACCAATGACCTCTGTGCTACGCTCATGATATTTGCTGCTGAAACTAGAGCCTAACATCTTCCTCTTTGCCTCACAGTGTTTGACCATGGCTTCAATACGAGCACTATTTACAAAGCTAGCTGATGCCTCAACTGACAAACAATCAATAACCTCTGTTTGTGATAATCCACATAGGGTTGCCTCACAGGTCCTGACAGCAGTGATGGCTTTTATTTCTCCTCCTAGAAATACGTGTGTGATGTAATGTGTACCATAGGTGTCGATCAGATTGCAATATAGTGACTCAGTTTTAGGTGAATTGAAATCAAGGGAATCGATGGCTGATTTAAATTCAGGACTCAGTGGAGGATTTGTTGCCATTTGTTATTTGTTTGTCTGTAACTGTGGAGCACAGGAAAAATAAGTTAGTGTATCACAGTGGCATTTCATTCACAGTTTCCAGTTTATGTTGTTTGCTTTTTCTCATACTCACCCATAGAATTTACAGTTGATAGAATGGGAAAAGAAGTTGTAGCGATCTTGTTTTGACTTTTGCATGGCAAAGGAAGCAACTCTGGAGTGGGAGCCTCCAAAACCAACTCCAATCGTGACGCTGGGGTCTACTGGGACATCAAGGCCCATTTTCCAATCATTTGACACTGATGATGTAGAGTCATTGACAAAAGTTTCAACAGAATCATAGAGTGTACTGGAGACCTTTAAACTGCACTTGGGTTGGATCCTCCAGTCAACCACGGCAACTGGGACCTTCTGCTCTTCATTGTTCATGTAGCTGTTCCTATAAAGCCTGCATGTGCCATTGCCAAGGTTCCACGTTTCAGTGTCGATGACATAGGCACCTTTCCGCTCCATTGTGACGATGTCGAAGCCTTCTCCACCCAGATTGTAACCAGGGACAAAGTGAGCATTTTTACACTCCTGTGGTGTACCAATGAAGCTCACACTGGGTGGCAGACACAGACATAGAGGACTGCATGCCCAGCACAGGAGAATGAGTTGCCACAGCCGTGCCATCTGCATGAACAAATTTAACAGTGAGAGAAAATAACATGACAGTCAAACAATACAAACCTTGAATGAATAATTTCTATATCAACTGGATGTTACTGAGATAATAAATAGGAAAAGCAAGGATTTGATGTGGGAGATTACTCATTACTCAAAGTATTAGTTGCAGATGGTAGAGAATTCAGGGCTCTTACCGTACTGTGGGTGTTGTCAGCAAACTCTGTTCAGTAGTTTACATTATCTGAGCTATATTATAGTTTTGATGTGGAGGTGGAGTCCTGATTGTCACACATTTTATAATTAACCATTTGCATTTAATTACTTGCCTGCATTAGAATGTGTGACGTTTGTATTTCCTTCCTACAATATTAAGATAAGAGATGCAACTTAAATGTCCACATAGGAAAAGTGGACTTTTACGGTAATAAAAAGTAACTTCCTGGATTGTACTGCATGTCTCATTGCTATGTGCAAAGACATGGCCCCACAAACATAAACCATTGTATTGTTTTAACAAATGACTGCTTTGTCCTGAATACCTGCTACATTTTTGAATAACAGGCAGAACAGAATGAGACTTTTAAAGCAAAACTTTGTTTTAGACGCTTAATTAATTTTTTATTCTTTATTATTCTGACTTGATTAACCCCGACATGTGAAACGCTGAGTCCTTGGCTCCAAAACAGCTCAACCAACTCTGAGTTGATTAACTGGATTTGTCAGGATTGTCACATCGGATGAGTGTTGTTCTTTTCTAATTATATGTTCTTATGGAAAACAACACCTGTCACAAAAATGTCACATGCACTTTCTGAGGTGACTGTGAGTTTATGCAGGCACTGGTTTTGAGAATACCAGGGTATTAGGGTAGGGTAGGGTAGGGGACCTCAGTGCACCGATGGAGAGTCCTCAGGTAGTCTATAGCAGCGTAATAGCGTAACTAAGGGATGGTTCAGAGTTACCTGAATCAACCCTGACTATAAGCTTTGTCAAAAAGGAAGGTTTTAAGACTAGCCTTATTTGTACCAAGAATTACCACTGGCAAATCTGTTGTTCAGAATAGGCTCTCAATAAAGTCTTGAGTCATGGACAGAGCCAGCCCAGATGGCTTCAACATTAGTAATAAGCTGCATCACTTCTGATCTTGATAGTGCACAGGAGAGAACATTCAGTTGCTGAATACTGTAATGTATAGGCCTAGCTATGCTTTGTTAAGAGAGCAGCCCATCTACCTGCACACTAATGCTTTGGAAAGACTTTCTGTTCACATAGTCACACTAACTAAGGCTGCTGCAATGGGGATGTGCCTTCCATCAGTGCAGCCTGTGACACTGGAAACCCTGTAAATTTAAAAGGAATTAGGCCTGTCAGCCCCTCTATGGAATAAGACCATTGTAAATGTAATTTGTAGTAGATGATAAGTGTAACAGCTATAGAGGCCATTGCTTTGTCAATATTATTTGAATTGGTATATAATCAATTGGGAAAAAAACAAAGAGCAATGCACAGAATTTTAGGTTTACAGTTATGTGTGATGCATGGCTGTGAGTTACCTGCGAAAACCACCATGTTAGTGGAGGCCACTGAACCCACAAACACCTTAATTTTTTTAAATATCTTTCACATCCGCTATCTGGCATTTCATTTCCTCCCACTTCAGCACATTTTATGACTCCCCTGGTTAACATGCACATTTCACTTAGTTACAGCATCAACATGACATTGTCCTGTAGGTTAATAAAAATATATTCATTGCAGTATACTGCTAAACAGGATTAGTTTTACTCCATTCCGTCCCAAAGTAATGAAATATTGACAATTTGGTGAAAAGACAGAAGCCCTTTTACTGTAGTACATAAGCACTCAGCAGCACTTCAGAGGTATACTGGATAAAAGTTATTTTATTATTTTAATTGGTTCAGATACTTGTTTGTTTGGCCAGTCTATCCATCTTATGCAATAATTATAAGGTTTGTGCCCAGTCCCCACTTCTGTAGGCCTCCTCCTTGGCCTGGCACACTTTCCTGAGGTTGGGTGTGAACCATGTTTTATTGTTGCTGTACGCACAGGAGGACTTGGTCTGCACACACGTCCTCACAAAAACTGATGTAGGACATCACAGTGTCAGTGAGTTTGTCGAGGACTGCAGCTTCAAAAACCCTCCAATCAGTGCAGTCAAAGCAGGCCTGTGTATCCAGCTTTGATGCCGCTGTCCATTTCCTCAAAATACCACAGGCTTAGAGGATTTTAACTTTAGCCTGTAGGTTGAGATGAAGCAGACAGTGATCAGATTGTCCTAAAGCAGCACAGGGAACAGAGCGATAAGTGTCCTAACTGTGTAATAGTGGTCCAGTGTGTTCATGACACCAGTGGAAACATTTATGATGCTGTCTGTATTTGGGAACTTCATGGGTGAGGTTTGCTCTGTTAAAATTCTGAAGAATGATGAGTCCAGACTTATTTCAGCTTTGTTCTTTCTTCACATTTGTTACCTTGCCAATTACTGTAGACCCCTATACACCATCAATGTTAGCTAAGCCAGCTGTTTTAGAACAAACGAGACAAATAAAACGGTTTTGCAGAGTCCAGGTTTTTGGCATTGAGAAGTAGCAGTTCATACATCTTATTTGCCAGGGAGTGGACATTTGCTGGGAGTATATACAGGAGCAGAGTGCGCAAACCCCACTGTCTGATGAGCACTCCTGCGAGCTTCCCTCGTCTGCGCCTCTGGCGAACTACATGAAGAGCAGTAGACATGCCTCTGATCAAAAACCCGATAAAAAACATGATGAAAACATACTCAGGGAAGACTGTGTGATGCTCAAAAGTTCCTCTCTGGTATAAGTTATCAGAGAGGGGAAGCAGAACATAGAAAAAACACACATAAACACACACAGTACTGGAGACCGAAGGACTGTGGCTGTCCTCAGTAGCGCCATCATAATTGTTTTTGGCATATTCTACCACTACTTTCTAACAAACACATATTGGATTATATCTGAGAAATTGAGAATGCAGCTCTGGAAAGACTGAAGGGTTTCTGTTAATGACTACTGCACTCCAGACCTTGCCATACCACCCATAGCTTATACACAGAGGCATGTTTATGAGAAGCCTTCAGTTTCCTTGAAGTATATGGAGATCAAATGCACAAACTATGGTGACCCCTTCAGCAAGAGTAAAGAGCTGTTTGCTGTTCACTAGAACATAATCCAAATTGTCAGTGTCAATGTCACTTCAACCCAACAGAAACAACAGTATTCAGATTCTTTAGTATTTCATGGCAAGTCTGATCAAGTTGAAGTGCCTTGACACAGGCGAGCTGATATTTGCCCAGGAGATGGGGTAAGATAATGTGTGCGACCAGAAGATATCTGGTTGACATGATTGACAGTTTACTTAAGAGTAAACCTTAAAAAGAGCAAGAAGAATTTAACTTCTATTTCTTTACTCAGCTCATACACTGACATGTCTTCTTCCACCAGTGTTAAGCTAATGACACTTTTCCTCTCATTCTCTCCTTTTCACATTCAGATGTGGGCAGATGGATAAGCTTTTCAGTTTGTTGGGTAGATATTTAACCAATTCAAGCAACAGACCTGGGGGATCAATTGCTCAGTTAGTCCCAGATTTTGTCCATGGTGAAATATCTATATAAATATTGGCTGCATATTGCCACGAAAAGATGATTTTGGTTATTTAGGATCACTCAGCAGTCAAAGATTTCAGGTGGTGATGTAAAATAGCTCAATATCCCCAACTCAGACATAAAATCTGCAGTAGATGCTTATGGTCACCAGACAAATTATCTTAATGCTTTCAAGGTGCTTTCCAAATGGAGGAACCTTTTCATATTTCTTAGAACTGTTGAAGGAAGTTCCCTTTTTAGGACAGCTCCTACTTCAAAGTAGGTACTTTTCTAGTTCAGTAGAAATCACAAGTGACATCCGTTTACATTGCAGCACTGGCAACTGGCAAACTTTTTTTTGTCATTTTATTGGTGTAAGCAGCAGCTTTTGACATAGAAGAAACTCACACAAACTGACAGATGCCAAAGTCCAGGCTTTACTGAACCTACAGTATGAAACAGAGGAAATTCAGAGAGATCTTGACGGATCAAAGTGAAATATTAAAATTGTCACTAGCGTTGTCGTTGAATGTCGTGCAGAAGTGACATTGCTATAGCAACCATCAGTGTTACTTCAGTGTTCCTACTGGTGGTGTGCATGCAAACCAAAAAAAAAGGCTTTAAGGGCTGTAGGTCTCTGGTCCATTCTTCAGCGGGGCAGTTCCTAGAACTGATTCCCTAGAGCTGTGCGGTCCAAAAGTGCTTCAGTTTAAAGGTGTATAGACCTTATTTATGGATTGTCCAAATACAGTAGTCATTATAATTGCAGTGCATAAACTCTAAGGGTTTATTCTTTAAGTTTAGGAGTAAAGGTGTACTTATTCATTTGTCAGGCTTACTCATACTTGGTAAACCCACAGTTTTTGGTTTACTGTAATTTTTGTTCTTTTTTTGTCAGCACTATAAATACCTTGTGTGAACAACTGGATGATAAAGCACTTACACATGCAGTAGAAACTGTTTTTGCAAATTAACAATAGAGATCATAGTAATAGTCATTTCAAACTCCCTGTCACTTCAATAGAACTGTACTCTCTGTGCAGCAGGTTTGCAGATGTCTTCCAGCTTAATTTCCTTTTTTTTAATTGCTTTTTCCATCTCTAAGTGTATTTACTGAATGATGTGAATTGAAGGTTGAATTGCCATTGTGATTGTGATAACATATTATCACAAGAAGAACTTTGTGTGTTTTTCCTCTAAATGCTTGATTCATTGCTGTGACATTTCATGAGAACATGAAAAGTACTCATTCATAGAAACACTGCTACACCACATGAGCCAAAATGTACCACAATTGGTCTATGCTCATCAGGCATTTCATGCTGCGTGCTCATGTGCTTGAGCCTTGAATAAGTAAGTTTCATTTTGCACAGGTTTTCTCTTTTAATAGTATTTCAGCCATTCCTGTTAGTAATAGTTATGCTTTCAGGAGTATTTCAAGAATTCAGGCATTCTTTAGTGTACCCTATTCAACCAACACAACTTTTCCACACAGTTTCCTTTGAGCAGCACACAGTAATGAGACACAGAGATATTATCTAATCATTTTTCACATATTTCCATCTTTTTCATCCATCCATCCATATATACCCGCTTAATCCTAACTAGGGTTACAGGGATCTGCTGGCGCCTATCCCAGCTCTCTTTGGGTGAAAGGCAGGGGTACACCCTGGACAGGTCACCAGTCCATCACAGAGATCAACAACCTCAGACACACTCACACTCACTCCATCCATCCATCCATTTTCTATACCCGCTTTCACACTTACTCCTATGGGCAATTTAGAGTAACCAATCAAACGGACATTAAAGTCACTGTGTATGGCATTGGCTTCAGTTCAGTATAACTATGGCAATGGTTTTTTCCATGTGATTACACATGCTCTCCCTGTCAATATGTGGCCATAAAAATTACTTATTTACTCCAATGATGATTTACATTTGGCATATAGCATTAAAATTGTAAGTGGGGTGAATGTTCTGTACTGGAACTAGTTGCTGGTTGAACAAATGGCATTATAGGTTTTTTGAAATGTAGAATAAACATCACAACTGTGACAGTCATCTCAAGAGACTCATATGAGACTTCCTGTGTGACACAGTGGAACTGTGCTCTCTCTGTGCAGTTTGCAGATGCATCCCACCTTAAAATGCAACACAGTCTACAAAGATGTTTACTGACTGAAAGGACTGTACAATCTTTTGCTAAGCTTATTACCTTTACAACAGTGGATAAATCAGCTGAATATGATGGTGCAGCACTGCCTTTTACTACATACATTCACAGTGAATTTCTCTTTCACTACAGTAAAATTTATGTTAGTATGTAGTTTTTTAAAAATATTTTGTGGGTTAATTTAAGTACTACTCCAAACGAATTAAAACAATTATTGTAATGAAGACTAAAAGATTTATTTTGTTGTTTGGTCTCAGTGACAAATTAATAATTCAATTTAAGGTATTTTAAGCAACACGTGGCAATAACAATTTCAGTAATGATACAAGAACAAAGGTTCATCTTTCAAAGATTTTCACAAAGGCCAGACTGCAGGTGCTTCCTTTTGCCAATGTTTAACCATTACAATTGTATCAGTTTATCTTTTATGTCATTTTTTTTTCTCTTCGTCATAATTATTTGTATTTTAATGCACAATACATATTAACATATAAGTAATTTTTTTAAAGAATTTTGCAAAATGTTTTAGAAAAGTGCAATATCATTATTTTTGTACTCTAGTTTAATACATTTGCTAATTCAACACTTTTGTACTGCTGTAGCTCCATAAACACACTGTATTAATATATTTGATGGCTTCTAGCTCTTTTTCCTATTACATTTAAAATTATTTTAAGTCATAACTTTCAATTAAAAGTAAGCATAATATTGACTTTTTGTTAAAACAAACAAACAAAACACAAATAATATTTTTTGTTTCAATGTGGCAGCATTATAAACCCAGATGCTTCTAACTGTGAATTGTTATGTTTATTAAGACCAAACTGTACTTTTAAAAGTCATCATAGGTTGACACTTTTTTAATTGTCAGTTAAAATAGCTATTAGTCTGCAATCAGATAATCATTAATTAAGTGATTATCTGATTGCAGTAAGTAGTATGGATAGGTTTTCTTTTACTGCATTTTTGTTAGCATCTTGTTGATGTATAAGTATGCCCTCTGCTGCTGTTCATTCAATACTACAGGCAAATAAATAAATTAAATGTAAGTAATTTCAATGGGGCATGATGAAATAACTAAGACAATCTCACCACAATGACCTATTCAGATTACATTTTAACTTTTATTAAGTTGTATTTAAATGAATACAAATGCCTGGTACACACATTATAGTCATGATTCTGTAATGGCAGGCTAACACTGTTTACCACTGGTGTTTGTCTTCATCTGTCAAAACTGACTTTTTGAACTTGAGCTGTGTGACACCAGGGAAGTGATGTGCCCACTTTCTATTTATAACACAGAGAGCAGGTGTGCTGATACACAGAGGGAAAGTGATTGGCTGGGATCTTCAGAGCACACTTTGTGCTTTTGTAAATGCACACGCACACAGGGGACATACTTGTGTCTGCCCTGTCAAAACACACATGCACACAAACATATTCACATACATGGATCTATATACATAGAAACTTTTAACAGTACAACAGATGAATGCATGTACACCTGTATGGATACAACAAGAAGTATTTCATGAACACATGTACATTTACACAGAAGAAGATTTACAGCTTGCTGCTGGCACCGACACACACACACTCAAAAACTCATTTCAGTGCTGTCAGTTGAAAGGGGACACAGATGCTGTTCACCATATCAGATTTTAGTCTCCTGAGGGTAGAGCAGATACACACCCACAACCAGATCCTCTGATGCAAGAGGATGATTGACGGCACTCAGCAAATCAGTAGATCTTGCCCTAACACAGATGCTCTACAGACAGCTTCAAACGCCATGTAAACCGCTGTTCAGAGACCTGTGACCATATTTTATTCCTCCACCAATGAGGTCAGAGTGGTTGAGAAGAGGTGGGCAGCTAGTGGCACAATAGTGCTGAAAGTCAGAAGTGTTAATCTCTGTAGTTTACCTCATAAAAAATGGAACAACATGCACGAGATTCGAGGGTGGGAGGAAGAGAGCTTTGTTTGCATTTCCTTTTTACTGTGGTCATTTGCACCTACCTCCGGTGACAATGAAAGCACTGCAGCAGCCTCAGAAAGGAAGTAGGCGAGGCTTGTTTTGACTGCATAGTTTTACACAGTAAATATGTTTTGATGTGTTTTTCTCTAAAAGGATTACACACTGTGAGAGAAAGAGAGGTGCAGCACGTTTTTTTCTTAAAATCTAAGGATTCAAGTAGCTATTTTTTAAAGATTTGTTTCAGGTTGCTGTTTTCATGGACTATACTGTACTATTCAGGGCGGGGCACTGGACTGATATTTTGGAAACTACACTATTTGTCTGACAGCCTTTGGAACATAAAGATTTTGAAAAAAAATCTAGAGGAATTGACACTGAGGTATTATTTGACACACCTAAGGAAATCTTGCTTTTGGATATTGGCTCACTCAGATTCAACCTTGTGACAATGCCTGTGATTGTACTGGAGGCGAGAGACTTCACAAGTCCCCTGTTTTTGGTGCGAACATGGGAGGTCTTGTCTAGTTGTACCACCTTCAGCCTTGTGGCCTCGCTGGAACCTTCAGAATTAAACCAAAATTCATCTCACCTCCAACACCTCAACACATTCAGGTGCTTCTGCATGTTTAACTGGTGCTTCTTCTTCACCCTTACTCTCCTTATCCACATTCTCAATGTCATCCAGTTTCACAGCCTCATACCACTATCTTGGAAGAACTTAACTATGACAGTGGCAGTGTTAGGCGCACTGATGTGTCTCAGTGCGTCTGTGGTTTTCTCTTGGCTCGTCATGGATCATCAAGGGGTGACACCGCGTTCTGTGACAGCTGTGGTAGTCTCCTGTCTCGCCTTCCTGGCCTATACCACAGAGTCCTACATTTTACGTACCCAAGCCCATGAACAAAGAGGCTACATGGGCAGCATGCCTGGTCTTCTCAAGATACTTCAACTTTGGGGAAGCTGTCTGATGATACCCCTGGTTGTTGAGATGCTCTTTGGACTGCGTGAAGTACAGTTTCAGCAGCTCCTGGTTTCCTGTGTGTCATACGGCATCTGTGTCCTTATGTCCCTGGTCACAGTGGTGGTAATTTTGGGGGATTTTGCAGGGCAATGTCTCCTACCTTTTGATCGATTTTTGGCTGGCTTCAGTCTGATTGGGGTGTTGTTTTACATGATGGCCACAGTGATTTGTTTTACCAAGATTCTGCAGTTACAAAAAATCATTTTCACAGAACAGGCAAAGCTTGTTATCATGGAAACAGTGGTTGCTAGTATCACACTGTTAGCTTATACAGTGGACCTTGCCTTCTCTGTTAAACTGTTGTGTGACAGGAGTCATTTATGAACTAACACACCACATTATATGTACTGCATGTGAAATTTAATGTGGGCAGACTGGGTAATATTAGGGTAAACTTGTGTGTTTGGAAAGTATGTAAATTCAGATGGAAATGAACAGTTTTCACTGTTAATTATTAATGTGTAATCAAACTCTTTCTCTAGACTTCAGACCTTCTAAATTACGAAGCCTATACATGTTGTTTGCTGTATCGAACTTACACTATGACTGCATTGTGTTGCTATGCTGATTATTACAAATACAGGTGTTTTTATTAACATGTGAAGGAGTTATGTGACATTTATAGTCTCTTTCGCTATGACTCACATACTATATAATAACTTGGAATAAATGACAGGGGCACTGAGTCATAGGCACACGGCGTCCTTTGGGCATAATGAAGTCCTGTATGAACTGTAGCCAAACAGCAGTCACCACTGATAAAGCTTATAAATATAAACTGTTGTATAATTTAGTATTAGGACCTATTAAACTGACCTAATATTTTCTTTTATATCATACACTGCAATGCACACAAATAAATCTTACATGAGCCTTAATTTGAAGAGAACAGTTGTTATTAACTAACACTAGATGGCAACACTCATTAGTGTCTATTTAAAATACTGGACTCAACACGGCAATATAGGCTATAGCGTGTTTTTCTACAACAGAAATGCATTGGTTTCAACAATACTTTATTATAAATGTTTTTAGATAAATGCAGATAAATCACATCTAACTTTAATGTAAATAGTTCAGTAAGACTAAATCTCTTCACCCGGACTGTCTGGAGCAGAGCTACACGACTTATCTCAGTAGGTACAAGTTATTGGATGAATTGATGAAACTAATGAAGTGATGAGATATTCTAGGTTTTGACTGGTTGTTTTGCAGGGTAACCGAATAATTAAAAGCCCATAGCATCACATAATTCTGAGGTAACTCTCTCAATACTACTCATTACTACAAACATCTATTATTATTATTATTATTATTATTATTATTATTATTATTTTATTATTATTATTATTATATTTTTTCTGTTTACTCTCACGTCTGCCTCCTCTCCTCTAGGCCTTTACAGCAGCTCCATCGAAAACTCGATCGAGGAGCCTGTTATCTTGCCGCTGGGCCTCGATTGCTCTGGTCTGGACAGACTGCTGCGTTTTTTCTTAGAGGAACTGAGTCCAGTTAGCCAGTTGTCAACAGGCTGCGCGACGAAACGCTGAAACGACCTGGTACGTGGAAGCGATAACACACGCTATTGTACTAAAGAAAAGCTTTACGACTGGTTTCGGGAGCTTGGTACGTGTAGACAAAAATGAAGTCCCCGACACACGGTAAGCTATCTTTGACTTCTGCTCTTGTTAAAAAAAACATTTTGCGACTTGAGAGAGAATGACCACGACCAGCGCGACTTTAAAAATAAATTTGCAGTAAGCTAGGTTTTCCTTTCTCAGCATTTTTAAATCGTTTATCATGTGACATTGAAGCTAACATGTGTCTCAGTGTCCGTAGTTGAAGTTTGCTGTCGTACCTGCATCACAACACAGGCTGCTCCACTAGTCGTTGTTAGTTAAGCTTGCTCTTACACCTTGACAGGTCCATGCAGACCATGTTAGCATGCTCATTAGCCGCCCCACCACAGCACCCATATGAGAAATACTACTGGAAAGGCTGTTTATTGTTTGCCATATGGTTAGCTCACAGTCCACAACCAGTGTACATAAAGGCTGCCAATGTAACTGCTTAATCACCGAGAAGCAAATAGACTCCATTTATATTGCCATTCATTATGCCAGTTTGTTTTTGTATGGTTAATGATTATTTCTCTTGCTGACAACGTGTTTCTTCTCAGAAGCCCCCTGAGCATCATGGCCATGTGAAACTTGACTCTGCATCAGGCAGATGTAAGTCCCAGGCTGGATTGAATGGCACTGAGGATACAAGGTAAGCACTCTGCCAGTAAATTTGAACTCACTATTGATCCATTTCCTAAGCTGCAAATGACCTTATGATGGCAAAGTCCAGATAGACAGAGAGAGAAGGGAGAGGCAAAAGGCAAACATAGCTCAGGAGACCAATGTTCAGAGTAGGAATACACGAAAAACCGGTGTACATGGATGCCTCCAGGGATGAAGGGAAATGCCTGAATCCTAATCTAAAGAAAAACGGATAGTTAAATATTCTGTTTGCCTTATCACGTGGAAATCATAAATGCAAAGAGTATGTTTGACAGCTTTGTCGAGCAGTGCAGCAATTCTGGTGCAGCAAAGAGAAATTGTACGAGGCAGATTAGTTCTCATGAAACCTGGCCTCTACATGACTGTGGAATGGCTTTTTAAAAATGGCACAGACCTCAAGGCCTTGAGCAAGATAAGAGACTTGTTTTTGTTTTTGTTTTTTTTGTTTTGTTTCTTCTCCCAGACATTTCCAAATGTATGCCAAGGCTTTTCTCTGAAGTTTGGGTCTACATTTCCACTTCAGGGTCTCCAAGTAAAGGTCCTGAAGAGTGCATGATTAAAGTCAATAACAGCAAGCTGTTTTACAGGCTTCTTTGCACACATTGACCTCAAGGAATATTTTAAATATTAAAATTCTTCATATGCATAATGGCCCCCACCCATTTTTCCAGTTTTTTCCTTCAGTTTTTACTTTTGACATGCAGCTGTCACTCTTGTACTGTGAAACATCTGATACAGGCGCAAGTTGGAGTTCAGCCTCATCTAAGAGAATTTCAACGGGTCACATTAGTATTATATTTGATAAGGCTACAACAGAATGCTAAAAATTGGGCTGTTTTGGGCCTTTGAACAGGCTTTGATGTCTTGGGGCTTAAGTCATGTAATGATGATTTATTGATCACCAAATCTGTTGCAGTGATCTCCACCCATATGCATCCAGGCTTTCTGGGGCTTTTGGGTTTCTGAACGTCAGTCTTGTCTCTCTTGTTATTCATGTAAAAATGTACCACACAATCATTTGCATACTTTAGATTCTTGCTTAATTTGGAAAACGGTATGTTATTAGGTTTATTTAATACTATTGAAAGGAAGTAAAAGGAATTTTTAATTTTGATGAATTTTATCCACTTTAAATAGACTAAAAATTTCTGCCTTTACTCTTCTCTTTCCTATCTTCAACTTAGTTCTGGGGTGGGTTTGCTGCATAGATCCCAACTAATAAACTGGGATGTACAGGCCATTTCCAGTTCATTCTTTGATATTCGGAAAAAAATGTCAGCCAAATGTAATAGTACATCTCCTTTAGGGGCTTTTAAAAAGGTTTTTGCATAATGACTGAAAATAGAGCTAGGCAAGGAGGCATAATCTGAATGTGTTGGCTATTTGTAGGACAAATAATTAGAATTTGATTACAATATAAGATATATTTGTAGTATTTGTTGATAATAAAATGATTAGGTAGCATTGTTGTCCTTTTGATTTACCTGATAGATTAGATAGGGTTAGACAGAGGGAGTGAAGGAAGAAGATGTCATCTTGCTTAAGAAAGAAAAGGCAAAAAACAGGATTTTAACACTTGTGAGACTGGAGGAGTAGTAGTGGTAAAGGGAGATGTCACACTTTCTCAGCAGCACAGCTGGCAGTGTATCAAAATGGTTTGGAGAGAATCAGACCTTCGTTTATGGTGTGTGAAAATGTGTTAAAAAGAACCATGTACTTTGCCATGTGCTGAATGTTCAGAATCTGAATGGAGTTCACCTTTGTCTTGGTTGAAAATGCCTAAGCTTTCACTGACTTGTCAAATACCAACTTGTTTGACTTGATGGAAATGAAGTGTTTGCCAGTGCTGTGAAAGCCAAACATTTCTCTCTCATGCTTTTGCGATGCAGTGAAACAAGTAGTGGCAGTGGTTTTTAGTTTTTCATGGATGTTTTTTTTTTTTTTTTTTTTCCCTTCAGACAATGTGTGTCATAGTCATCTCTCACTATTGGATAATTCTCTGCGTAGGAATTGGCCGACACCCGTGTTGACTATGTTGACACCTGTTCAGAACTTTGACTCATTTTGTGGACCTCTCACCAGGGCCAACCTATTTTAAGAAACAATGGAAAAATACTAATAGGAGTTTTGCTGCCTGTATAGCCTTCTTGAGAACCAAGAGAATAGCAGAACAGTTTTAGGCAATTCTCGTTCAGCTTGCCTTCTGTCATATACTAATTCTGTTTTAGCTTTTAAACATGTCATAGATTTCAGGTCCCTCAAGGTTTATTTATATTTAAATGAATTCTGACCAAGTTTTCTCGTTTTTTATAACAGTGGAGAGGCCTATTGTCACATGAGCATGAGTTTATGGAGGAAACAGTTATTGTCAGAGCAATGTCCAAAGCTTTGTTAGATTTGTTTTTTTTTTTTCAGAATTCTACATAGGGCCTTGTCTCTGTTAGACTGAACTTTTTAAAAATCTCTTTAGACATTTGTGATCACAAAGATTTAGTGGTTAACACCTGAAGAACTGCATTCTGCTGCAGGTACCAGCAAATATCACTGTTATTGCAGGCAGGAGCCGCTACCTCACCTGTCCAAACCACTGAAATAATGACCATTACTGACTGAGAATGTGTCTGCCTGCCAGCCAGCATCAACTGCAGGCATGTTTCTGGTGCTATTTCCATCGTACGCTGACGCTACCTTTCATCCTGCTGCCGTCATAATAATCACTTGTTACCCGAGGAAAGAGATAGAGGCGAGGTGGAAGGTGGGAAGAGGTATAAATATCTCCTATCTATAAATATTACTTCATAGTTGCTCACTTGAAACCGAGACATTATTCACAAAAATTTAAGTGCATTCACAGGCAGCATTTTGCAATAGAGCAGAAATGAAGGAAAAATTGAATTGTCACAGCAATGGTGAATTCATTTGCTGTTTTAATTTGAGCCGTGAGGAATAGTTCAGCTCTCTTTTATAAAATTAAAGCCACTCCTTCAGAATTTCAGTCATTCACCATGATCTACAGATTAGTCTGTAATACAGCAACATAACACAGCCCATTTAAGTCACCCTTGAGTGGCTCACACACTTGATAACAATGTAGTCTTTTGTCATTACAGTTTGGCAGAGAAGTGCTTTCCCCAGTTTCTTTCACTTTGCCCAACACTGATAACAATAATCGTGGGATTACTGCATTCCACACTTTTAGTTTCCACTGTACGTTCTGGTAAACAGGAGTGCCAAACTTCTACTAAATGAGGATCATGATTATTTTGTTAATATTTTGATAGATACTTTTGAGAAGGAGGTACGAATTCTGTTATACATTTTGGTTGGTGGTTATTATGAGATTGCCTTTTTTATATTGTGCTTGTGGAAATCAAAGAATGTAGTATTTAGACATATAGGAACGCATGGGAACAATGTAGGGGAACAGTAGAGTCTTTCTAGAGGCAAAGCAGGAAGTTTGTGTCCTGGGATGAACCAGATATGGCTTGCTGAGCTGATTGCTGCAAAAAAGACTTATTACCCCATTCCCATTTTTTCATGTAGTTAGAAAGCTTAGAAGTGCTATTAACAGTTTTTGTGTAAATATTTTGGTACTTTTAGGCTTTTGTTCATCAATGTAAACTTGTGAAAAAGTCCTAAAGACATTGTTTTTCCTCTGCCAGTTCTCAGATATATAAACCATAACTAAACAAAGCACTAGGCTGGACCTTATGAAAAGAGCCCTGGTTTGTCTTGATAACTTGTCTGTAATACATGATTTCATGTGAGAGCTCTTGTGCTCAGTAAACAGTGACGTAACGCCACTTTGTTTCTGTAACCAGTCTTGTTTTTATAAAAAAAAAACTGCATGTGACTAGCTTCAGAGTAGCTTCAGAGTTATTGAATTGATAGTGATAGGTTATAATACCTGTAACAGTAATTGTGAATTTCCTAATTAAGCAAATTTTAACAAAACAGCTAAGACTAACCAGCAAAGTGCTTTATTTTATAACCGAAAAAGCATGTGTGTTAAGGCTAACTTTGCTTGAGCTGTGTCACAGTTTTGTCACTGCTGCAGCCAGGAGATTCATTCAAAAATAATGAGGGCTTGTTGATGAGGTTAAGTAGTTAAGTGAGAAGTGCATTATTTAACACAAACATAATCAAGGTCAGTGCACTGACGTGGTTTGGAAAAAAGGACAAAGCATATTAACTGCCTTTAGAAACACTGTGTTTCTTTGTGTTCTTTGTAAGTAAAGTAAGTGGTAGTAATGTACTCTCTGGATGAAAGCTCTCTCTTCCTCTGTTTTTCTGAATTTTTGTTTCTTAATACAAGATTCTGTTTTAATTCCTAGTCTTGTTGGGTGCTGTTGTCACATGCAAGTGAGCGTGATCTAACAGTTGTGATCCACAACAGCTGACCCATTGCAGGCAATAATTGTGTAATATAACTGTCGTGATGACCCTTAGAAGATAAATGTTAACTATTGCAAATACTTCTTAACAGCATGGTCAGCACAATGTCTGAATACTAGCAAAAAGGAGGAAACATCAAGTTACTTGGGAGTAAGGCCTTTGAATATAACTACAGTATCTATAGTTAGAAAAGGCAGGTATGCTCAAGATATAAATATAGGTATGTTTCTACACTTACCTTAATTTTAGCATGGTAGAATTGTGATCATATAGCTGCAGCAGTAAACATCTCCAAGCTTTATAATTAGTTAATTGCATTTACTTACTCACTTAGTTAATAAATCTTCATTGTGCGTGGAGAAGTATTATTATGCCATTAAAATGCAGTCATCAAAAACTGGTGCTATCTCATTTTCCAACATATGTCAATACCATCTTGCTTTGTCTCATTAGTCTTTTGAACCTGTCCCAATGACCTGACTTAAATACACATTTCAAATTTTAGCTAAATGGTTTTTACCTTCTTGAATGTACAGCGTGGAGTGG
Source organism: Mastacembelus armatus (assembly GCF_900324485.2). Taxonomy (NCBI): domain Eukaryota; kingdom Metazoa; phylum Chordata; class Actinopteri; order Synbranchiformes; family Mastacembelidae; genus Mastacembelus; species Mastacembelus armatus. The sequence continues at coordinate 15,502,099 of NC_046633.1, read as the reverse complement.
CTGCTATTCATCATGTATTTGTCATGACAATACCAATACTGTAGTGTAAGGATAAAAATCATATTCCATTTACTTACATTTGACTGAAATGTGTCTGACACAAACACAAAACCTTATCAACGATGTGTACTTCAAAGGTATGTTTACACAGAATCATCTATTCAAATCCTGGCTCATGTGGGTTAACAGACAGTTTCTTGTCTGTTATCGACGTCGTTGGTTTTCTCATCCATTATCGCAACAGCTGAGGCAGCTGATGTTCCCTAAAAACTACTGTCATGAGGCAGAACCTTATATGTCTGAGGGAATTGGTAAAAACTGGATATTTTTGTGAACATGATAGTTTTAAAATGATACAGCCCATATTGGTTTATCACTACACATTACTATTAGAAAGTTTAAGTTCAAAGAATGAGCAGCAGTGATGCAAAAGAGCCTTGGATTCACAACAGTGATAACAAGATCAGAATACAGTGCTGCTAGTTTGTGGTTTAACTGTGGCTGACCTTCCATAACTTAATCACATTTTATCAGTATATGCTGGTTTCTTGTTTCACTGGCAAGGTGTGCTCTAGTAGGCAGAGGAAGGCTGGAAGACAGTTGATACCCATTATGACCTCACCACTTAACATTTCAGTCTCTGTCTGCCTCACCAGTTTGTCAGCATTCTTCAGAACAGTTTCAGCTCTGTTGGGCTGCTATTGTTTATTTGTCTCCAGAACTGAAATCTGAAAGTAAGTGCATTCACCAAGTTACTAGTCACTTAGCCACCCTAACATACCTGTATATACACACACAAACAGGTTTTTACACTCCCTGGGCACAGCTAATTCTGTTAAGCACACTGAATTCTACCCTACGGTGCAGCTTATTCATCTAAACTGTATCTGTTTTTTACAGTAACATAGAGAAAGGAAGTTTGAAAGCATAGAAAAGATGTCATTTTATCTACTGATATGCAACTACTTAATTGAATAGGTAATGGCTCTCTGTTTTATGGTTCTTTCCCAGTTTAAGCACATGAACCTTATAGTGTTACCATAATGAAAAAAAGCTAAAACAGGAACATTTAAGCATGCTAAGCTTTCATTTTAGTTACATCACTATTGTCCAGACAATAGGGCATATAAACCTCGATTGTAGATATGTGTAAATTACTCTTGCCTGTGGAGCCGTTAACTGTCAGCTGCTGTAACTGCAACGTTGGCTGGAGCATTAGTGCGAGAACTGGGCTGTGAGACACTTTGCAAGTCATTAGCTAAATTTTCAATGTAGGCACAGGGAAAGCCATTACTACCACAAATAAACAGCAGGATTTAAAGTAGGACTTCTTCTAATCCTTTCCTAGCCAGCTGGTATAAGGTATAGTGATGTGGGATTTCATTGTTTTCCACAGGAGAATGTATGTATGAGGCATTTCTTTGTTTTGTTTAGTAGGAATCCTTAGCTTAATACCATGGATCATCTAAATACTAGTGTATGACATTTTAGATGCTTTTAGAGGCCTGCCATATGAAGTCTTATTGGCAGATAACAGGCAGGATGACTTGCAAAAAATATCCTAACAGTGCAGTTACTGGACACTCAATGGAAACATGGTCACCCAGATATTTCAGGCCCACATGATAGAGAGAAAAATATGGGTGGTGTAATTAATTCATGCTTATGTTTTCTCGTGTAAACATCTAGTCCGTGAAACAAGGAGTCAGAAAAGAAAACTGTTCAGTCTGTCCAGTGCAGACGCACTTCAGTTTCTGGAAATTTGACACAACATTTAAGAGTTAATGACTGTGACTTTGCTCTGCTCTCATACCATGATAAGGCTCTGGGGTAGTTCGTCATACGGAGTGGATGTAGTCACACAGAATTAAGGGGTTAAGGAAAAGTGGACAGTTGTTTGTGTCTAGTGTGAAACATCATATGAGGAAGTTTGTTGTTAAGCAATTTCTTACCCACTTGACTTCCCACTTCTAAAGGCTAGACATGCCATGTCTTCCCTGATTCAAATTCATGGCATTGCACTCAATAGCACTCACATGAAAAGTGACAGAAGATGTCATGTCAAGACTTAAAACGTGAGTTTGAGAGAGAGGTTCAAATTTTGCCTCCTTTTTCACCTTCTCACCTCTGACCTCAGCCCTTCTCCTTTTAGGATTATTGTAGTGCATAGTATGAGACTCACCTACACCTTTGCAAGGTTCTCTAGGTTCAGAATTATAACTGTTCCTTTGGCTTGCTCAGTGATTAGTGTGGCTACTGTAGTTTATGTTCAGTATATTGGATCTAGGAGTAAGTATTTCCCATCTTGGGACAAAACAGGCAACACTTAATTTCTCCCAGACCACTCTCTTTGCTAATGTGTTGCAAGAAAGAGGTGAGGTGTCTGAATGACACATGATATGGTATGAGGAAGGGTTTCTTTCCTTCCTGACACATTTGTGGATCCAGACCAACACAGTGTTACTTGGAATATGAGGTCATGGAGGAGATGGTCCCATTGTGGGGACACTGACTCATGCTATTCAGACTTATTTATTATTGGGTAGCCCCAGAACCCAAGGTAACGTTTGTTACATAAAATGAAAATAAAATAAAAGAACAATCCTCTCATGCCTGTACTTCAAGTGTTATAAAATTAGCATGATTATGTATTCCATTTAACCTGGTAATCTTGTCTCTTCTTTTACTGGACCCACTTTTCCTCATATGACTACTGTTTAGCAACTTTTGCTTCAGAGCCTTCCCACATTTCTTTTTAACAACATTATGAAATCTCTCTCGAGAATGGATCTGAACTTGCATTGAACTCAGTGGTTATTGGGGAAGTGAAGAGTAATTTATGTAAAGGAATTAATTGGCACAATGTCACTGATAATGGAATACTATCATTACCTCAAAGTGCTCTTGAAGTGAAAACATGCTACATCGCTAGTCCAGCCTTTCAGTTTTATTGCATGTTGAATAATGCATATAGTGGGTCAAATGCCTTGTCCCTCGCTGTGATGAACCATTTTTTAAGTTCCTCCGGTATTTATTTTTGACAATCTTTCCTTCCTGACAGATATTGGAAGAAGTAACAAAATTATATTTCTTATTAATGTTGCTTAGTGTTGTGAAATCATGGTTTTATCCTCTCTTAACTTTCACAACAGAACAAGGGGTCAGCAGATTACGTTGTTCTGCTCGCAAAGCAAGCCGTTAGTTGCAGCATCACATTCAGGAAGTCAAGTGGGTCTGTTTTTTCATATCTTGACCTTGATTATAAAGGTAATCCACAATGCAGTATAGTGTGACACTGTCACTGTCAACTTTTCTTGATTTAAAATACTTCAAAAAATCAGCTTTGCATGTTCAGGGCTCGCAAAATTTCAAAATCCCTGGTAGCCCTTCAGGCAGACACTCTTCAGTTTTTGGTAGCCCAAAATAAATTTAAGTGGCCTGACTAAAAGAGAGATTATTTTTAATGTATAATAATGTAAAGGAAACAAAACATCAATCAAAAATGTGTTAAAACACAAATTACATTATAAATTAGTCAAATTACAATAATCAACTTAAATATTTGTTTCTAAGTGAAAGTCCATGAAACCAAAAACCTGGTTTTCTTTTTGCCTCATAGTCTGATTTTTCAGAAGTTTTCTGCTTTGTGGTAGTCAGCTTTTCTTTGGCTGTCACTTCTTCACCCTGACCTGTCTTATTTGGCTCAGGAGAACTAAAATACTTGCGCAAATCCATGTGCCGCTTATTTTTACACATGCACACACATAACGGTCAGCGATTTTTGAAATTCTCTCCACTGCGCAATCAACCTCTATCACACGTTTGAGCTTGCGGCGGGAGTTTTCACTTGTCACTTGAGGATAGGCTAATAACTGACAGGACATTGGTGCGCAACTATTCCGTCACTGACCAAACAGTACTGCAGTTCGCGCGATCGCAAAGTGAAAGTAAAAAAAATAAAAAATTCAAACGTAATTTCAATACTTCACATATTGACAGTGGCTCCCCGATACCCGAAAATTATATAATTACCCATCTATATTTAAGAAAGAATGCAGAAGCATTGAAATATATTTTCCCTCCCCATATGATAGCCCGACGGGCAGGGCTGAGAAAGAGTTTGGTAGCCCGACTGGAAGACGCAATAGCCCCGGGACGATGGGCTAGTGATTTTGCGAGCCCTGATGTTTGATGTTGAAATGCGTTTGACACATTTGTTAAAACTCAAGGATACGCATAATGCATTTTGGATAGTAAAAAGTGCACATTTAATAATTAATATACACTAAAGCATTCTGAAGGTTTGAAATGCATACATTTGAGTTGTTCCCATTACATTTCTACTGCTGTGTAAACACAGACAATATTAGGAGTGCCTTTTCATGCATACATTAATAAGAAACCAGGTCTCCTTTTACTATAGGTACTGTGAAAAATTGCACCTTGATTTTTTAATTTATTTAATTTTTTTCTTGTTTTAAGATAAGATGAACCTTTTTGTCCCACAGTGGGGAACATTACAGCCTAAACAGCATGTAAAAAATAGAAGAAAGAAGACTATAGAAAATAAAATAAAGTAATACAAATATAATAACAATTGGAAACATATTGCTCACTGGCGTAATAGAATATTTACAAGTCTTTACAGTTTCGGTCTATTAGGGATATGGGGAGTTGTCTTCTGTGAGCAGTGCTGCTTGTACAGTCAGCAGGAAAGAAGGACCTGTGGTAGCACTCCGTCACACACTTGGGATGGAGCAGTCTGTCACTGACAGGGCTGCCCAGTCCTTCCAGTTTCATGCATAGAATGATAGTCATTCTCCAGCAGGGATGTTGGCCAACATCCTCCTGCTTCCCACCACCTGCACTGGGTCTAGGGGGCTTCTAGTACTGAGCTGGCCCTCGTGATTATTTTGTTGAGTCTCTTCCTACCCAGAGTGGGGATGCTACTGCTCCAGCAGATCACTCCATAGAATATGGCTGATACCACCACAGTGTCTACATGGTCTTCAGGAGTGTCTCCTGTACTCCAAAAGACCTCGGCCTCCTCAGTAGGTAGAACCTGCTCTGTTCTATCTTACAAAGAACATCTGTATTATTTGACCAGTCCAACTTATTGTTGAGGTGAACACCTGGGTACTACTGAGACATTGCTCACGCTTGATTCATGATAGCTGGAAAAATTCTTGAAAGATAATATAGAAATTTAACTTGACCTTTCAGGCATTGTTTGAATCTCTGTATTTTAGGCTACTCACTATTGTTCACATCACTTGTTCAAAATAGATTTATGTGAAATGACAGTTTTAATTACCAGTGTCACCTCCTGTCTTGAACAGCAAGTCCTTCTCTAGTTTGGATGATGGATCCACTGAATGGATAAAATGAGTATGCATGAGTATCTTGTATGTGTGATAGCTCTTAGTCTCCTGATTACCACTGTGTGTTGCCTTGTACAGCAGTTGTGAGCTGTGAACATGTCCCTATTGAGTGCAAAACATGGGGATTAATGAGGCTGGCTTGCTTCTCTAATTAGCTCTTATCACTATCAATAGCAAGATATTCTGTACTGTTCTAAGTTTGTTCATTGCCTCAGAGAAAGGCTCTGGAGACAAACAGGGAACTTCATCATCAAATGAACATAGACACATTTGGATGGGCAGCCAAATACATAAACATTTACTGTAGATATATGTGCCCAGTCTTTTGTTCTGTTTGTTTGTTGTCCATTTCCACAATGTTTAACTGGGACACACTCATACATACATTTGCCACCTCATCACTAATCCTTTTGTGACATTGGCAAGCTTCTAGTGCATTTTTGAGTTTTCTATGTTAAAATTAAATCCATGTCCAGCTGGCAATCTTCTAGAATGGCCTCATTATGTAGCTGCTGACTGAAGGCTGGACAGCAAGGGACAGAGGTGGCTGGCAGACTCTCTGGCTGGGTAACAAGTTTCCTTGTGACCCATGTGACAATGAGTTGCCAAGTTGAGTCTGTATATAAGTCAGGCAGCATGACCTCATGCCACCCCTGTTATTAGGCCAAGGAACAAGGATGCCAATGCCAAATGTCAAAAAGACATTATTTAACAGAGAATGTCTGACACATGCAAGAGTTTGATCAGATATGCCAGATATGTCCCGCCATCATTTTCACAACAGTTAAAAAATTGAGGTATATAATACTATATACTGTAGTCTGATAGCAATGATTGTCTTTGCTGAGTTTGTAAGATATGCATTTTTTGCTTTCGCATTACATCACATATGAAGTGATGAATACGAATAAGTATGTAGCTAAGGTAAAGCACAGTTTTCATTTCACTGCACTGGACAGCTTAGTAGGACACTAAATTGTATGTGTAGATGGATCTAAATTCTGAGTTGTAAGTTCTGATTCATAGATCAGAATATATGACCATGACCATCATGGTCATATATTCTGACCATCATGACCATGACCATCATGGTCATATATTCACCTATACAGAGTCAATATCAAACTATAAATTGTACACTTAATTGCTCTTATGCTTACTCTATGGTTGCTCATTTGTGTACACTTTCATTCTTGGGAAAGTTACATTATTTGGCCTGAATAGATCTTTGCCAAATAATCCTAATAGCAGCTATCCTTACATCGTTTGTTTTTAAATGGAAACTTGTTGTGTGAGCCTTCTAAATAGTTTTCTTGTAAACTAGTTTAGTAGCATTGTTACAATAGTAGTTCAGCTGTAAGAATGTGGAATGAACTTGCATGTCAACTTACTAGCTGTGTCTAGTTTTATTTAAGATATGATTTTTAAGCTGAATCAGTCTGTTTACTGACTACTTCAGTGTCTCAAGGAGAAAACTGAATTTATGTCACTATTTATTTTTTTACACATACCTGGTATATCAGTTCATTGAGTATGTCAGGCGTCTTGTTGTGACACCCAACAATCTCAATAAATTATGCAGCACTACATCTTTCCAACCTCAGTTCATTATCTGGACTTTGGCAGATGACTGGCTCTGGACGTGTGCCCTAGAAACCTGTGTTGCAATATAGTTTTCAGTACCATGCAAAACTATAATTGAGTGATAAACGTTTAAGACTTTTGCAATATTGTGACAGTCGATGAATGTTTGTTGGCAAAGATTTAAATTAGGACAGTCACAAGACTGTTGTGTGTGGTTTACCTATTGACAATCTAAAACTAGAGAAAGCTAGAGCTTGTAAGTACAAAAGCCATATTCTCATTATCACAGTAAAATTGTGTCAAATGCCACAGAGGTAAAGCAGATGCAACTATACCTTGTTGGTCTTGATTCTTATTTTAGCGTAGCTAACGCATGTACGGTGGTTTTGCATTTGATTGCTCCTCATCCGGCTCTTTGATTTTGCTGAATATTTGGGTACAGCTTGCTGTAGGTATTTGTGAGAGTGTCAGCAGGTGGTGAGTGGGACTGAGGGTTCTGATTATTAGCTGTATAAATGTGTGTCAGAGTGTGTGATTTAAGATGCAAAATTACTGCTGAATTAAAGTCTGATGCAGCCAAACTGGTTGAGTTATACAACACTGCATTAATGAGCAGTCACGTGAGCAAGTACACATTTTTAGACAGGAAACAGCAAGAACAACTAAGGTAAAGTAAGTTCTTTTTTGTCATTGCTGATGATAATCTTTAAGCATGCAGCACAATAACAAGTAACTTCACTGAAAAGATCTGATCGGAAAAAGTTAAATTCACATGAAACGTTCCGTATGTAGTAAAATAATTTAGACTTCAAGGACCACAATTTTGAGCTTTCACTGGCATCTCACAATTTAAAACTGTGACCACAACTATTTCCTGCTATTTAGCTGCATAGTAATAAGCTTGTTACAGGTGAAATCATAGGCCAAATTTTTATCTTGCTGTTTTTTTATCTCTAAAGAAAACATCTGCATATTTACTGCTTTCTTGCAAAATAACTCAAACACTTTCTATGATTTTGTAATTATACAAAAACATATTTTGAAAATATTTTTTAAATAGTTGCCTTTTGTTTCAGTCCTACATCTAATTAGTGCTGCAACAATCACCTATTTTAATAATCAATTAATCAATTGCTTACCGTATTTTCTGGACTATAAGTTGCTTTTAGCAAAAGCGGCGCATCCACCTCCTCTCTCGGGTTGTCCGAATGGGTGGAGAACAAAAGAATATGGAGAAGTTTGTTTTCAGCATTTTATTCTCAAAATATTAAACTTTAGCAATGAGTTTGCTACTCATGTAATAAAACAAAAACATTATTTTAAGGTGGCTAAAGGTCACATGGGTCTCATGCCCTTGTCTTGGAGTCAGTGTGGAGCAGTGTCAGATAAAACAGAAGTCTGTCTGCTAAGTGAGATGGGCAAGTTACTGTCTCAATTGACCTGAGAACCATGAACATTTTACTGGATGACTGATTATCTGACTACATAGCAGAAAAACTAGAAGAAGGCACTGCTGTTATCCACATAAGTGTAAAAATTGTTTTAGTTACAGAAAATGTGACTTTCACTCTTCTCTGCTTCTGCCATTTTCATTGCTGCAACAGCTCACCGTGTCACCATGTGCTCTCACAGCTACATCATCAGAGCTAACTAATCCATAAATGCATTCATTGCCAGCTCTTTTAATAATCGATTTTTATTGATTTTTATTAATTAGTTGTTGCAGTTTTAGTCCTAATTAGTGTCAACTTTTTCCTTCTCCATAGACTGTGACTCAGTGGAAGAACTGCAATGACCAGCCAGCATCCCAGCCATGCAGACGGCCCTCACTCCACAGACAAACAGCTACCTGCTGTGGCCCCCAATGTCCATATGCAGCGATCGCTGTCAAAGGAGACCATCACCATTCGCTTCTCAGCTTTTGGGACGGAGGAAGAGGAGGAGGAAGAAGAGCTGTATACTACAACAGTCTCCACTACCTCAGCCACTCAGGATTACTCAAATATTGTGACAGCCTTAGAGGCAAGTGAGGAAATGTTTGAAGGGGTGCCAGTGGACTCTGCTGCTGAGGTTGTCATTCCTGAATCAAGACTTTCTCCTGTTTCTAGACGTCACACTAACAGCTCTCCCACTCAGACTCTGCCATCGCGTATTGCTGAGCAGAAAGGCTCAACTTCCAATTCCTCTCCTAGTAAATCTCTGAGCTTTCCCTCCATTGACAAACCTTTTTTAAGCTTGGTGAAGTCTCAGTCCTCTGATGCCGAGGCTCGTGACGGAGTCTGTTCTATTCCTGCTCCATCATTGAGGCATAGGCATCTGATGAAGAATATTGTCAAATCCTTATCCTCTGATACATCCCAGGACTCAACCTCCTCATCTGCACCCTATCGTCTTCCAGAATCCCGCCTTAACCTGCAACTTTTCAAGCAGTTCACACAGTCCCGGATCCCATCTGCTGCCATGTCATCAGCTAGTGATTCTAAAACTGCTCCTTCTTCTCCATTAACCTCACCAGATAACCGCAGTTTCTTCAAAGTCTCAGATGTCGAGGCACGAATTGAAGACACTAAGCGTCGTCTGTCTGAAGTCATCTCTGAACCGTTTCAACTGCTGAGTAAGATCATGGATGAGAAGAGTGGCAGCTTAGTTAGCAGCAGCATTTACAGGCCCAAGGCCCTCTCTGCCAGCGCCTCAGAGCTCTCCAGCATTACTTCTATCAATGGTCACCTGGAGAGCAACAACAATTATTGTATTAAGGAGGAAGAAGGAGGTGACTGTGAGGCTGAGAGCCCCAACAGCAAGACCTCCGGTCTGCCTGAGTCATTGATTTCCTCTTCTGTTGACACTAAAAGCCCCAACAAATCATCTTTACTTTCCATGTCATTAGACAAGTGCTCTATGTCTGCTCTTGCTAAACAGGAGGATGACGACTTTTGCGTTCTATACAGCGAGGACTTTGAAACTTGTACTGACACAGAAGGCAATGGTGGTGATGGAACCAATGATAAAGCAACTGTTAGTCAAAATAAACTTCCACCAAGTGATAGTACTGGACCATGTAGTGACGATGAATCTGAAAGTATTGAACCAGCACCTAGTGTTCCTTACTATACTCTTATCATCCTTACTCTACTCATCTATGGGTATTTTGTATTACCTCTACCCAATTATGTAGGAGGAGTAGTGCTTGGGATTGGGCTGGGCTTCTTTTTAGCCATTGGTGTTGTGTGGCTGACAGGACCAAAACCTACTGGTGGATTTAGACACTTTAGGCACCATGGGAAGCTGTGGAATCTGGCCAGGTTGGACATTAAGGAACCAGAAATCTATAAGGTCTGTGAGTCTTCTCTCATATACTGATCAATTTTAGACATGCTGCAGGAGTGTTTTGCTAATGAAATGTGTATGTGGTTGGTTACCTCTGTGTTTGTTTTCCTGTCTTGATATGCAAATTAAGTCATGATACATATTACTTTCAGATATGATATAATGACCCATTATATAATAACTGCATTAAATGTTTTAAAGCTTCACTATATCACATAATTATGATTTATGCTGCCACAATATCAAAAACTGATCCAAATAGTGTTTCCATCCAAACCTTTGTGCCCCTTCAAATATACAATGAAAATATAAGCAGCCTTGTAAATGCCATTATTGACTACTACATAAAATTAAACGAACCTGGAAGGCATCAGTTCTCCAACTTTTATACTTATGTATTAGTCCAAGTTACAGTATGTAACATAAATGTGTTGTGATTTCTAAATGTGTTGAAACTGCTTGTTATGGCTTCAACAGGAAATGTTTTCTGGCACTGTAAAACATGTTACATGTGTGACAACACACTGTGAGCATATTTTACAGTGATATTTTTCGAGGCACAGTGTTGGATTGTTTTTTTTTCTCTGTGTTTGTAGTTGTATAAGTTGTATAATGTTTCAAGACAATAGATTTTTTTTTTAAGAAATAATCACCTTTATGGGAAAAGTTAGTATGCTTATTAAAACTGTTACATCTTCCTTACAGGGCTGGATGAATGAGATATCAAACTATGACCCAGAGACATACCACGCCACATTAACACACTCTGTATATGTTCGGTTGGAGGGCTCCATCATTCGTTTGTCTAAACCCAACCACAACATTGCTCGCCGTGCCACACACAATGAACCAAAACCTGATGTCAGCTACATTAGTCAGAAGATCTATGACCTCACCAACAGCAAAGTACGTTGTTACATAGTTTGTTTGTTTTTTTTGCTTCCCCTCTGACATTTTAAAATAGAACTACATACATCATAGCATTAATCTATCCAGTCATTATCTATACCACTTACTCTGTAGAGGGTTACGGGGTAGCATTAGGTGAGAGGCAGGACACAAACTGGACAGGTTTATCTCAGGGCCAATACACAGATACTTTCTTAAAACTTTGTAAATTTTATAGAAACTTGTTTCTAGTATTTTTTTTAACTTAATAGTGTTGAATGTTAGTGGTTGTTACTCAATGAGCTGGTAAATGTTTTAACAAATGGCACATTCTGGGATGCTTAGATCTACTGTAGATATGGCTAACTTAAGATTATTTCATTAGAATCTATTTAATTATAGATGCTAAAAAGTACACCATACAGAATTGTGTTTTGGAATTGTCCTGAAAAGTTTGTTACATTTTGTAGGTATATATGGAAACCAAACTTTGACTGATTTTTCCCAAATCTTTCCTCAGGTATATCTAATGCCTCAGAACCTTGCCAGGAAGCGTGTATGGAACAAAAAATATCCAATCTGCATTGAGCTTGGAAAACAGGATGACTTCATGTCAAAGACGGAGGGTGACAGGTGGGAGGCCGGTGATGGGAGAGGAGGAACACAGGAGCGAGGGTTTTCATCTTGCTCCAGCAGAGACTTGACCCTCTATTTGTTTGGAAGAACTGGAAGGGAGAAAGAGGAGTGGTTCCAGCGGTTCCTTTCAGCTTCAAAGCTCAAGGCAAATTTGAAGAAAACTTCCAGTTTTGTGGGAAGTAAGAGTGGTGAGCAAGACACAATTTCTCTCCTGCCGTTGTAAAGGGTGGAGATTTCTCTCTTTACATTGTTGTGTGTAACAATTACATTAAATTGTAGTATACATTTATACACTACTTAGCTAGATCAGTAACATTTGAAAAGTAAAGCTAGTGTACTTTAAAAACAGCAAAAACTGTGTAGTGTAGGATCTAATTCTTCACTTCTCTCTGTTTTCCATGGTCTACAGCTCTAAGCTCTCACAGTCGCAGCAGCAGCCGAAGCAGTCTGGACGAGGCACTGGCATCTCAGCCAAGGTCAAAGGACTCCTCAGTCTCCTCGACAACAGCAGGCAGTGCCAAAACCAAGCCACAGTTAGACTACTGTGTTTATATGGCCTCCTTACTGCCAGAAGAGGTGACAGCAAGCCCTGCAGCTGCTAGCCCACCTCTCCAGAGTCCTCAGAGCAGCCCTGGGGCCGACAAGAAGGTACTTTTATTCACAATGATTCAATGTCTGACAATCAGTCACTAAATAGTACCCAAAACAGCACAAAGAGCTAGCTAATGGACAAATTAACTGATGTACCTTAGTGCCATGTTGCTGGGCCCTGTCAGCATTGTAATTGTCCTGTAAAGATAAATGAGATTCATATTCTCACTTCCTTTAGCTTCAAAGCACATCAGCTCAGGTGCAGTCCAGAGGGGAGGAGGAGGAGGAGGAGAAGGTGGAGGAGAAAGAGGAAGAAACTGTTGCCTGGGTGAATGCAGCTCTTGGCCGGGTCTTCTGGGACTTCCTGGGTGAGCCCTATTGGGCTGAACTGGTCTCCAAGAAGATTCAGATGAAGCTCAGCAAGATACGGGTGAGTGCAGCAAGGATCTTAACAACCATTCAGTTTAAACTGGGTGGAAATTGAAACAGGCAGACAAGAGAAGCTTATACAGTAGAGACAAAGTAAAAAAGAGATCATGCTCACCCTCCTGATAAAAAGCCTGTAAGTAGGCACACAGATAAACTCTCCAACTGTCAGTGTATATTTCAGAGCAGCTCTTCAAAGGCCCCAGTAGATCCAAACTGGCTTTAGAAGTAGGAAAGAAAGAGATGGAAATACCTCATTCACCTTCTATTCCTTTACCCTACTCTTTCTTTCGGATTTTGTCCCAGGGGGACATCTAATTTTCTTGATCACATAAAAAGTTTTGGTTGCTGTGGATGGTCCACAATGTACTCTGGCAATAGTTCCAGGGAATATTGTAGTCATAGTACAATAGTAGAAAAAGCACTGTCCACATGATACAGAGACAGCTGATTATGCACACAATCCATGCCAAGTGTAGTGTGCCTGGTGTCTTTAGTTTGTGGGGGGTTATCATTTATCATTGGTTTATCATTTTGTAAATTATTCATGTATAGTCATCTCACTTTTATGCTTGTCTTGTTTTCTAGTTGCCTTACTTCATGAATGAGCTAACCCTGACAGAACTGGACATGGGTTCGGTCACTCCCAGAATCCTTGGGGCATCTAAACCTTCTGTTGATTACAGAGGTAAAAAAGAAATGTCCATCAAACATTAACACACAAAAACCGTGGGTGTCATAAGGTGATACTGGCATGTATTGCCAAATGTGTTTGTTTACTTTACCACACAGCACATTTAAGTGTTTCTAACATTTGAAAGTATGACACTCCTTCACCAACCAACTGTATATATAGTATGCATGTAAACCATCAAATACACAGATATTACGAAGCCACTATATAAAAAAACACACACACACATTGAATTACTTTCCACAGACATTTGTGGAAATTAATTTTATCCCTGTTTTCTAAACCCGATTTTAAAAAAAAAAAAAAAAAAAAAAAAGTTACTCTTGGAAATAACTTTTTGAATGAAGAAGAATTTTCATAAACAAACACCTTCAAGCAGCCTATTCCAAAAACAGTGCAGTCACCATCACTCTGTGCCACTTGGTGGGTCTCAAACACAGATGAGGATTTGCTTATGTTATTCCCTTGCCCATTCTGAAAATCTGGTTGTGTCTACACAAACACACACAGTTGGCCACCTGACTAGAGTATTTATTTATTTACTGTAGCTTTGGGTGTATTCTAAACAGACTAAGCCTCTTGAAAGCAAAAACAAAACCACATTTCACAGGCAAAATAACCCTATTTTAAACTTAGTAGAATTTCAGGTCTGCAATCTGTAAATTCTCAAAAACATGCAGTATAAGAAATAGTATAAAATGTCAAATGAGTCAAACACTTTTGCAATCCATTGTATGCGCACACTCATGGGCAGAAGTGACATTTTTCCTCTTTCTGTAGTCTTCTTTCTGTGACTAGTACACTTGCAATGCTGAGGCTGTGTCTGGGAGGTTTACCATCCAAACAGCAGCAGCAGCACTGGTGATACCAGTCCTAAGTCTCCATGGTAAACAACACGGTCTAGACTGAAACGCTCACAAGACTGTCTGACATAGCAAACAGTGAATTAAAATGCTTAGAATAATTTAAAGCAGGAGTAGAAGCAGCATTATATTCAGCATGCTGAATGTGCTTAGTGTATATACTTATGACTGTGTGTGTTTTTTTTTGTTTGTTTGTTTTTTAAATATAACAGTGGTGCTTGCCTTTTTAGGCCCAGTAGGTGGGAATACAACAGTAAGTGCCCCATTTCAGTTCCAAGCATGCAGGTGTTAAGTTTGTGGTGTAACATGCACTTAGACCCACTGAGCTTGAGACTGTAGTGTTGTTGTACCCTTAATGATACAGGGACATGCTTGTTACTTATAGGCTCTCAGCTGGTTAAATAAAGAACAAGGGTTTCTCTTCCTCTATAGCTGTGATTGTTTCAGTAACAATTACTGTTCATCATTTAGCAGGATATTTTTTTATTGGGCTGATGCCAGTGTTATACAAAGGCTTGTGTACTCAATTAGTATGACCAAAGGTGTTATGTATAACAAAGCCTACAAACACTTGGAAAGCCATGTTTACAGAAGTGGAATGGAATTTGATTGGTTATTGAATTCATAGTTGAGAACAATATGTACCAACCCTAAGCACTTTACCTGCTCTCATGGTTATCTGTGGGCCAGATAAACTGAGGCTTAGCAAATGTGAGGTTTTAGCTCTGTAAGAGCCCTGATACTGAAGTTTGCAGTTAACTGCTTGTTTTGATCAGAAGGAGCATTGTACGTCATTTTCAGCATTGCTATTCTCATTCTCCCTTACATTTTGTGACAGAAATGTCGTCTTCATGTTTCTCATTTAGTCTCCTAGTTTTCTCTTCCTCCTTTCCTTTCACTTTATGTTCCTCTTTGTGTCTTCACTTTCTCTTTGGTCTCACTGTTCAGTCTTCACTGCCTCATTTTTTATCATTGCAACACTCGCATAATGAGAGCAGGATTTGATTGCATCTGCAACTGAGATAGTGCTGACATTTTTCAGGTCAGTTCCAGGCAAAAGACATCTCAACAGCCACTCTAAAGACGCCCATGGGCAGCACATGGGACAGTCAGTGTTTTTGAAAGGTTGTCAGCTTTAATTGAACTTTAAAATATGTTGCCAAATGTTCTCATTTGATATTGCAAATAAATTCTCCCATTGTAAGTCTAAAAGAGCAGAGCACCTCTTTTTTGGATGTATGTCTTGGAGGTGAGAGCAGGAAGTAGGACAGAGGTTCATGCTCCAAACAAAAGACTTATTTTCCACTTGGCTAAAGATACCTGAAGGAATTTACTGATCCCTGTGGTGGTCTCTGTTTTGTACAGCTTACATCTCATGCAGAGAAAGTGAATGTCATTCATCTTTTGTGCAGTTTTCATCAGCATTTACTTTAAAGTAATACTTAAAAAACCTACAGTTGAAATAGTGAGTATAATTTTCCCTTTTGAAATTTCCACTGGTGTTACAGTGGTTATATACACCAGGCATCTCAAGTTCTGCTTTTACCTTGTCTCACCCCACCGCTTCCTGGAACAAGCTGCTGAGTGCAATGGATCAATGAACCCCTCCAACTGTGTACGTGTGCACATCTCCACAAACAGTTCTGTCTGCATGCTTGTTCATTTGTTTGTGCATGTTTGATTTTCGATGCACTATGCCATATGCTGATGCCTTATGAGTTTATTTTAAGATGCATATAAGTGATCCTGCATGTGTGTGGGCATTCCTTTGCAGTACACATATGCACACAATATCCTCACTCTTCACCCCAATTAAGGAAACATTGCCCTGATCCAGCAGCTTGTGCTAAGGCTTTTCACTCCTTCACCAAAGTAAGCTCAGTGCCCAGCCAGGCCCAGTCCTATAATCAACCATGCCTCTCAGAACAGGCAGGTGAAGCCAGGCACACTGGGTTCAGCAACCCAGCATGTTCATCCAGACTCTATTTTTTCTCCGCACTTTCTCAAACCCTCTTTGACATTAGACCCTTTGTCTGTTTGGTACTCAAAATTCATTTTTTCTTTTTTGCTTTCTTTTCTTCCTGACTTTTTGTTTCTTTTTTCGACCCACATTGTGATTGTTTTTCTCTCTGGCTCACCAGACACATTGTATTATCACATCATTTAGCACAACCAGCAGGTGTTCAGGAAACAGAGCAAGGAGGAGAGGGCATCTAGTCTGTTTGTCTCTGCGGTGTCTGCCTTCGCACACTATATGACTTGATCATATCTGAACAACTTTTTTTTCCCTACCCGTGCGCCTGGGTTATTATGAGGAAGGCTATCTCACTGTTCTTTTAAGGACTTCACTAGCTTTGCATCGGTGTTGCACCATGTATTTGTACACACTTGGATTTCAGCTTTGTGCAGCTATGTATTTTAGGTTTACAATTCCTTAATTTTTTTCAGCCTCTTAAGTGACACAATTCATTTATCCTTCCTGCATCAACTGCTACTAGTTGCTGCCTCCCAGTGGTGTACAAGGAAACAACACCCAGACTTATTACTAGTTGTTGCTCTTGTAAAGTTTGTGATCCTGTGTTGTAAAGCAGAAGAAAGAAAAAGGAAACATTGTATGCATATTTCAACTGGCGCAAGATTTTATGAAGGCTTTTAAGTAGTTCAGTTAGGTTTATTTTATAAGCCCGTTTGGTAGAGGTAAAATTAATTCAGGGGAGAGTGGGAGAGTCCTCTTTATGTAGCCAGTCCCCCTGCTGATGGATGGAGAATATTACATGCTCTCCAAACCTCTTCAGTCTGTTCTCTCATCTCTCCCTTTCTTTCCCTGCATTCAACAGGTCTTTTTTGCTGTATCTTCCTAATCTTAGCATAGGGGTCAAGAAATAAAATGTCTTGTGTTCACTCTCTGTGCTACTTCAGGGAGAAAGAGAGGCAAGTTAGAATGTGAAGAATGTGAGAGGTAAGGAAACAAAGCAGTGAGTGAGTGACAGAGAGGACAGGCAGCTAGGATCACTGTGGTCTGAAATGCTCCCCATGACATCTTGATTCAACACTGCTTCTTTCAACTTGTTCATAAATGGGTTGTTCATAAATACATTATGTATGTATTTCATATCTCTAAATTGTAGTTTCACTTCTTTCATTTTTACCCCAGATCAACATTTCTAGTAAGTACTTTGTATCCCTCAGGTCTGTGGTTTGATCTGGAGATCTCCTACAGTGGCTCCTTCCTGATGACACTGGAAACCAAGATGAACCTCATTCGCCTTGGCAAGGAGGGAGAAGGTCTCCGCGTAGGGGAGTTTGGCAAAGATGGGTAAGACAGTCAAGCACCACCATACCACATGAACCCTTTTAGAAAAATAAAACATTTTTCTTGGTTTGATAAGACACCTTTTTTCTCTCTACTTGATACTAAAAAATACTTGTCTCTGTCAGAACTCTGGCATATTCTACTTGGCGCTCTTGTCTCACTCAGCGTTCTGCATCTTTCCTGTCTGTTATGTTCTGGTTCTTTTCACTGCTATTCCATCTCTGCCCTCTGGATTCTACCTTTATGCGACTATTGAATGGATACATTTCTGCTTCTGGTGAGTGCTGTTTGACTTCCAACAGTCTCCTCTATTCAATTGTCATTGTGTTGTTTAGTCTGTCTATAGTTGTTGGTGCTTCAATTTAAAATATACCTCCATGCTTTATCTCATCAGCCAATTTTATAGAAGTGTTCCCTTATTCACAAATGTAATCTGTACACCTCAGTATATGGTATACAGTGTTATGTTAAAAATCACAAGGACGGGGAATGCTGTGTCATTAAAACCACATTCGATAACACAAACACATTGTTATATAATGGTCCAGCCAATTTTATTGGTGCATCCCTAAAGTACAGTGTGTGTGCACAGTAGCTACTGTACCTTACAGAGTTGGACTGGTTTCCAGCATATGAGAAGTGATCTTAGTTTTTCCATTCTTTAAGGAAGCAAGTTTAGGGTCAGTTTCATATAAAATGTTATCTGAAACTTTACACTATAAACAAACAAACATGTTTTTTTTTTTTGTTTTTTTTTTTTGTTTGTTTTTTTTTAACAGACCCAGAGTTTAAATCTTTTGTGTAAACAGTTAAGGGCTTCACACACTCACAGTATCTTACACTCCATACCTCATTTTTGTTTCCAGATACAGGCCACGAACTTACTGCCTAGCTGATAGTGATGAAGAGTCGTCCAGTGCTGGCTCGTCAGATGAGGAAGACTCCTCAGAGCTCTCAAATGACTCTGCTGGAGCAGAAGGGTGAGAACATCTCTGCATCTCTGAATCCACAATTTGAGAAATATTGGCTATTTTTTTGAAAATATAGCTGAACATGCAAAACAGTCAAAAAGTGAAGGTGATCAGATTACTTTGTGAATGCACGGTATATATGGTAGCCATGCTGGTTACGTGTCCCCTTAATTTTGACAAAGTCACCAACAGTGTCACCAGCAAAGCACCCATACACCATCACACCTTTGTCCCTATGCTTCACAGTGGGAACACCACATTCAGAAACGGTTTGTTTATCCTCTTTGTCTGTATAACTGTATGTAAGACATGGTGGTTAGAACCAAAAATCTGAAATTTGGACTCATCACACCAAAGGACAGTTTTCCACTAATTAATGTCCATTCCTTGTGTTTCTTGGGCCACACAAGTCTCTTCTGCTTGTTGTTCAACCAAAGTACAGGTTTCTTTGCCAGAATTCGACCATGAAGGCCTGACTCACGCAGCCTCCTATGAATAGTGGCTCTTGAAATATGTCTGCCACTTGAACTCCGAGAAACATTTATGTGGGCTGTAATGTGTGGTGCTGTAAATTGGCAGTTTCTGAGGCTGGTAATTCTAATACAGTAAACATATCCTCTGCAGCAGAGGTAGTTTTGGTCTTCCTTTCCTGGGATGGTCCTCATGAGAGCCATTTTCATCATAATATGGATTTGTACAGGAGTTATAGTAGCACTAATAGGGCTATTGACTTTGTACCCATCCTTCCTCTGCAGAAGACATGGTGGTCTAAAACGCATTAAGAAGGCAAAAAATGTCAAGTTACTGAGTTATCTGTCTCTAACCAGCTGCTGTTGGGGCTCTAGACACACTGTTTCTTTACATCAGGAGCAATGAAAATAATATTGTAAGGGAATACAAAATAAATCTGCACGAAATGTAGTATGTGACTTTCACAGTAACCCTGCTTTTATTGAATACAGTTTGGTTGGAGGCCACAAGCCGAGCAAAATAATGCGCTTTGTGGACAAGATCACCAAATCTAAATACTTCCAGAAGGCCACAGAGACAGAGTTCATCAAAAAGAAGATGGAAGAAGTGTCCAATACGCCTCTTCTGCTCACAGTGGAGCTGCAGGAACTCCAAGGGACTCTGTCTGTCAACATACCCCCTCCACCCACAGACAGAATATGGTACGCGAAGAAATTGTTGTATCTGTGGTATGCTGTGAAACATCAACAACTGTAATTCTCTCTATCTTGAAGCTGTATGAAAAAAATAAATGTAGATCTTGATATGTCTTTGTTCAATATATTGCTGCTGGTCACTTACATTACTCAATTATGTGAATGATTGTGTTCATTATTTTCTGTTTTAGGTATGGCTTTAGGAAACCGCCTCACCTGGAACTGAAGGCACGACCCAAACTGGGAGTAAGAGAAGTCACTCTGGCTCATGTTACAGACTGGATAGAGAAAAAACTGGACCAGGAATTCCAGGTATTGACAGAGACTGCATTTCACTTTATATATTGATGAGGTTTAGAGACCTCCCCTGTGACACTTTACAAGTTAAGTGGTATAGGTAACAGATGAATGGGAATGGGAATTTAGGAGCTTAACTAGGTTTGTTACATTCAAGTTAATTAATATTCTTGTCACTTAGAATAACATCAGTTGTAACCATCTGAAGTTTATACAAAAACTATTATGAATGCTTACAACTTCTGTTTTAAAGTACAGTTAGTCCAATCACTGTTTGTCCTCCATTTTTGACTTAGAAAATCTTCGTAATGCCAAACATGGACGATGTATGGCTGACTATCATGCATTCTGCCATGGACCCACGCACAGCTGGTGGACCCTTAGTGGGCCCTTCAGTAGACCCTGAGCCTTCCCAGCTGGAGAGGGAGAGCACCAGCCAACAGCCATGAAGATTGTTTACAGTATTTCCTAGAGCTTATGAAGTCTCACACTGGGAACTGAAGCCAAAGTCGATAGGTCAGGCACTAATGTAACACAAACACATTCCCGTAGTGAGTGGGGTTGTCACTTATGAAAGAAAATACCATATTGATTTTAAAGGAACAAGTTGAGTTGACCAAGGAAATGCTAAAGATAGACTGTCGCTTGCTGCTTTGTTCAGTAGTATTCATGTTGCCAGAAGAGAATTGTTTTTGCTTTTTGAAGGATTTATATAACTGTAAGGACCTATTGAATAAGCACTGGTATGTGAAGACAGTCATGCTTAGATTTGAATTTGGTGTGGTTGAAGTTAATACATAAGGCTATACAAGTATATAATGTCCTACGAACACAGTGATTTGTAAGCATTCACCAGATACCTTACAGCTGTTTCTGCTAAGACTAGTGCGTGAGATAGAGCATGATAGTACCTTTATTATAGATGTGTCAATTTACAGTATGATACAATGTTGAGCTTTGAAGTGTTTAATAGTTGATATGTGTGAAGGAAACTTCTTTTCCATTGTTGAGAAGTTTAGGCAGGTAAAAAAAGGTGTATTGGAAAAGCTTAAATACTTGATGTTATGTTTATTTGCCATAAAACATTAACACTTTAAGTGGCTTTATGTGAACAGTTTTTGATCAGGTGTTAACTAACAGTATTCATGTGTGCTGTGACTACACCCTGAACACCCCATTTATTTGCCAAACGTGTCCTTGTATACCAATGATGCCGTTATACATGTCTCAACAAAAATAATTGAAGCATTCATTATGTAAATTCCATACTAATGACAAATACATAAGTGCAATGATAAAAACACTACATGGGCTTTGCTATAAATTTGTATGGATATTATATTAAACTGTATGTGTGTTGAGAAGTACAGGGCCTCTGTTTATTGAATGTATGTATGAACATTTTTGGTTCCTATTGCAATTGTATGAAGTTTTTACCCAGTCACATTTTGATTGGGATATGCAAATTGTTGCACAAATACAAGTTGTCATTTTCTCTCATGATAAACACTATCTCATCTTGCATCTGTTCCCACATGTCATTAAGTTACTATCTTTATGGAGCCTCAGGTCTGTACATACTGACTCTGACCCCCATACCATATTTAGAGACACATCAGTGTAGTTAGCAATGCTTGGGTTAAGTTTGGGTACGTACCATGAAGTAAAGCATCCATTGCCAAGAATGTATACCCTTTGCTAAAGATTCCCCCCCCCGAGCATACCTTTTTAACCACATTCAAAACTTAACCAAAGTCTTTTGTTTCGGCGTATAGTGCCAGATGTCTCTGCTCAAAGGTACACGTATGTACAATACCTGCATTAACATTATTACAGGAATTTGTACCTTGTTTTTGTTTTTTTCTGTCTTAGTGTATTGAAGCACTGTAACACAAAATGGATTTTTTTTTTTTTTCCACACAATTGTCCTTCATGCCTTGGTTACTTTTTGTTAGTGTTTCTGAATGACTAAATGAGGGTTATGGTTGTTTTTCCTACTTCTTTGGAATACACAGAATGAAAGAAGAATTTTGATGATATATTAAGGTTGTGTCATGATTTGTAGCTGTGAAATATGAATGACTTTTTAAGAGAAAATGAAGTAATTTTAAGGCCAAAACTGATTATGTGTATCTGCCTTATTTATAGAGCAAAATAAATCTCTGTCAATGAAAATCTTTCTGCCTCAGAGTTTATATTCCAAATTGTAAACACAAATCTTGCTTGGCTTGTTTGTTTGTTCTATATCAGGGGTGTCCAAACTGAGGACCACAAACAGAAAAATATATGAAGGGCTGGGCCAGCCACTGTAGGTGGGGTATATTGCCTCACCTATAGTACTCAGTAAAATCAATCAAATGTAGGTAAATTATGCTTCATAATTAAATATTCTTAAAGAAAAAAACATTATCACATCTCTCCATTAATGGGTTTCCATTTGTTGTATTACAAAAAGGCTTGGTAGCTTATTCTTCTAACATTGTTCTCAGATTGCTTCTTAGTCAGGATGGTGATCTCCCGTCACAGTTGAGATTTCACAACAGTGTTCATCACATCGTCAAGCTGGACTGTCTTGGCACAGAGGATTCTTTGTGAATGATACAGTGCATTTCAACAGCCTCACCTCCACTCTCTTGCACCTTAATGCACACCACAGATGCCATTCCTTTGCACTCGCCTCTCATTGCTGGAGCACCATCTGTTGCCAATGTAGCCTCTTGTGTTATTTCTAGAGATGCAATGATTATAGAGTTTGTTGGTATGATTCTTTCGCTAAGAAAGGAGTGGGTCTGGCTGGCCAGGCTAATAGTTTGAAGAATAATCATGGTTTCACAAATATATGATTATTATGCATTGATTAATTTCACAACACTACTAATGCATAAAACATGAACACTCATTAGGTTTTAAAGTGTTATTTATTGCTGCCTTTTGAAATTGAAACAGTAACCAAATAATACACCACAAAATAATAATTAAGACAAACTAAGGAAACAGTCACCGCTAAGGCACTGATTGTGACACGTTTATATTTAATTCCCTACTTGGCACGTAATGTAACTAAGTTATATATAACCTTTACTTTGGTGTGCCAAGATGGGTGGTGATCCCGCAGGCGCTGCATCAAATTTGATGTATTGGCTCCTTTAGTAGCAACTTTTTCTTACAGGAAGTTTTACAAAGAGGTGATCCATCACCAGTGACGCCCTGGTCATTGTTGGCGTACCCAAAATGCTCCCACACTCCTGACTACAGGCGTTTCTTTGAAGGAAATAAAGTTTTGCTGTTTGATTCCTCTGACATAGTACGCAGGTGTGTGACATCCGTGTCTCTGATAAGCACGGTGGTTTAAACGGGTGCACCGCTGGTGTAACTTTGTTTTGTGCAAGTTGCAACAGTTCCGTTTCATTCAACAGTTAGTTTTAAAACGCGGTTCGTCTTGACATCGGCTAATCGCTGCATCCTTAACTTATTTCATTGCTTTCCAACACTGTTTATTCCGCTCTGTCTGCTCTATGACAGGTTTAACACACACAAACAATTGGAGGGAATGGATGTGACCATGAAAACATGAACGTATTCGCTGTTATTGGTGTTATGCCATAACAGCATCAGGTTGATATCGTCACTGCGCCGCATCTCCAACGGAAGTTTACAGTTGCTTAGCAACGTCTCTGCGCTGTCTCATCGGTAACAACAGGCCTACTACGTTGATAAGTAAGTACAGCTGTAAGTTAAAGGAAGTTATTACTAAGATCTTCAGGAATACGCTGTAATTCAAATATATTCGTTAGCTGTCCGCTGTTGTAACTTTAGATTAATGTTTTCCTCAACCTCCTGTGCCTGAACTTCAGCTACAGCTAAGCTAACGTTAGCATTAGGAAGTAGCTAACTTACAGCGTTATTTTTAATGCTCGCTTTAAGGGTGTCATGTTTTCGGCAGAGACCAACAACAAATGTGGAAAGCTAGCATTAATAAAACCAAAACAGCATGTGCTAACACAAAAGCAGTATGTTTATCTATCTTACATACAATAGTTAGAGAAGAGGAAATTGTGTTAAGAAGCAGGTTTGCTGATGTAGCTAACAGACCTGTGTCATAACAGGTATGCAGAGTGTTGGAGGAGAAGGAGGCAGGGAGGAGGAAAGCTCCAGCCACGGTGACACAGACACCAAAACACAGGATGCAACAGACAACGCTGCAGAAGACTGTGGAGTGACTGTCCCGCCTGCTCAACAGGTGTAACAGCTGAGGAATCAGGAAGAATCAACCAACTTTTTATGCTTTTTAATTTTAATTTTAACTCCTAATGCAGACATAGATAAATTTGTTTCTTTTCTTTTTTTTTGTTTTGTTTTTAAGTCGCACCGTTATGTACAAAATATAACTTACCACCTAATTTAAAAGTCTGAAATGTGGCAATGTAATGTGGATCTGAAATAATAGTGTTTAAATTGTGATTTGTGACAAGACCCTTACATATGCTGTCTTTGTCCCCTTGTGGTTCACAGAGCCCATCAGTATCTGAGCCTGATGAGTTGGTATACCAGCCTTACCCTGATCTCAGTGGTGCAGAGGAACACTTCCCCGGCGCCACAAATTCAGGTCGGCCACACATTTTACAATTTGCAATTCAGTATTAAACAATACAGTACAACACATCATATTACAATTCTGTATGATATAATTTATCATCCTGAGAAAAATTACATTGGAAATTAACACAGAAATCAGTGTAAATTATATACAGTAAGAAGGTTACAAGTAGATATTGTTCCATAAGATAACAGAAAGAGTGTAACATGGCAGCAAAGATGCCAGTTTATGGAGAAAAACAAATATTTACAAGATAATGAAAAACGTGAAAATGCAGAAATTGCATCCAAATACATATTTTCATGATTCAGGCAGTATTTTTAACTTTTCATGTTTTCATTTGTTTATTGTTATAAAAAATGTATTTTATTTTCTGTGTTTCAGTGCAAGATAATATTGATCATGTGATGTTGACACCTCACCTGTCAAACCTTAACATATCAGAAAACATGGATGATCAGGAGAAGGAGGCAGAAGATGAGGAGGAGTTCATTGTTCTCGACCCTGAACATGTCAGTAGCTTTTTCTTCAATAGTTTTACTATCAGTTAAACAAACAAAACAATACACAGAACACTTTGTCACACTGTTCCTCAGGGATAACAGTAGTATCAGTATCTGATCTGTGTCTATAGTAAATTAGTGTATTAGTGTAGCACTTTTCAGGAAGTATACATCGTACAGCACAGCCATCCAAAAGCTACAGAATGTTAGTTCTGCATAGAGGTACATTTGCTTCAATTTACAGCCAAATGTAATACACTGAGTTCAGAAATACTACTAGTTATCTTGCTAACCTGCTGTCATGCCATTGATATCATGATCTGTTGGCAGCCCTTGGTCAAAAGGCAACAAGCTGCTCTTAGCAGCCAGCTCAGGAAGCAGCTAGAGAGGACTGACATGGGACTGAAAGAAAAGGTTGGTTCCTTTTTTGTTAACAAGTATTTCTTCTGGTTTCTTCTGTGCTTTTCTTCCTTGCCACTATTAGTACTCACAAACACACACACACACACACACAGAAGTAAACACATGCAGTTCCCATACACATACAAGTCAAATTTCATTGTTTTTTAATCTGTGGGGGTTTTAGTATGTCCAGGAGATGGTGCTGTTGAACTGTAGAAATTTAATTTGCACTTCTGTATTTTGACTATGGCTGGAGTATATGCATTATAAGGTCCAGCATAATATAACAAAAACCAAAAGCTGAATTAATCAAAAAAACTTCCACAAGTGGAACAAAATATCTTTGGCAAAGAATTTGTTCAAGAGAAAATCAGTCAAACAAGGACTATTTAAAATTGTCTAGACAGTTAGTTCTCTGATTCCTGTCTGTGTTCCCTCACCCACTGCTGCAGATGGCAATAGAGAAGGCAGATGATAGCCACACCCTGGAGATGGGTGTTGAGATGTTCAGGATTCAGGAGCAACTGGCCAGACTCTATACCACACTGGAGGACCGTAATCAGACCAAGGCACAAGCCGAAGTCAAACATCAGCAGGCACAAGATCAGCTAGAGGCAATGAAAAGCAAATTTTCCAGTACTACCAGCCAGGACAGCAAAGCCAAAGCCAGTGGTGAGACTGAATTGCTTTTTTGGTGGACATAGCTTGTTTCTGACCTAGGATTCTGTTCTATTATATAATATTTATGTAGTATTTACTTTAATTGGCAAGTAAAAAAAACTTTAAAATCAGTTGCTAAGTTAGTCAGTAACACACTTTTAACTGTGCAGCCATGTCTATGTATGGAAGTATGCATACCTAAGCGCTGTGTTTTACAAATATTGTTTGTTGAAGTTTGTGTTTTTGGGAAAGGTCAGATCACATTTCATGCCATATTTATGCAGAAAACCCGCCAATTGCAAACAGTGCCATTACTTTTTCTTGCAAATGTATATCTGGTACTGTGTTAGACTATTAGCCTATGTTTTCATGCTACAGATTTGAAGCCTTGCAGTTGTGTTTTCTCCATTGTTCCTTGTTCATAGCGTCCCAGCTGCAGGCAGAGATCGATAACCTTATGCTACAGCTCATCTTCACACAAGGAGTCAGTGAAGATCTGCGTTCTAATGTCAAAGTCATGAAGAATGCCACACGCAAAGCTGGAGTGGAGAAGACCCAGGCCGAAGAGCAGAAACTGAAGCAGGTGGGCAAGTTGAAATCCCATCTCGTCAAAACATTAGATTCAAAATTTTGTCTGTACAATAAATTATCTCTGACTGATTTACAGCTATTGATTGAAAATATCCCTGTGTCATCAGGATTTATATGTGGAGCATCTAACAAAGGACATGGAGAGGCTGACACAGCAGATAGCCATGTATGAGGCCCAGACCAATGCTCAAACAGAGGAGACAAAAGCAGCCAAAGAGGCACTCTCTGAGGTAACTGCACTATGACCTAAGACAGTATTAACCATAAGTGGAATGTGCATTAGTCACCAAACAGATACTATAAATTAGTTCAGCTATTATTAATACAACTATTTACATTAACTGCCATGAATCTATATAAGATTAAAGCTATATTGATATATTTGGGTTCATAAGTACTAGCTGCAAATAAAACACACATTATTGTTATCAATGAGGAGCTCAAATGTTAGCAAATACATTACTTGTCTATTTATGTATCCAGTAAATACTGAGCAGCATTAGAAATTATTTGGAATTGTAGTTCTGACCAAATAATGAATGTGTAGCTCTGTTGTTATCTCCAGACATGAATGTCAGGCTCTTTAGCTGCTTTTTTTAGTTATTCACTATCTCTGAATGCAGTGTGGTGCTGGTTAGGCTACATATAGTCAGTTTAGCAGATTTCTTCCTTTAAAAGGTGAAGCAGAAAAACAAAATCTTGAGCTAAAACATATAAAACACTTTATAGAGCTTGAGCGTCCAGTGATAGTTCTTCACCATAAGTAACACCAGTCACATATACATACATACATAGTCATTTAATCTATTGTTAATTAATTTTTGATAAGTACAAAATTATATAACTGAAGTGAAATCGCAGAAAACATTGTATATGTGATTGTTATGACTGCACAGCAATTTACAGAGCTGTTGAGGTTTGGCGAAGTATTAATATACACCGGTCCCAACAGAGGCTCAGTTACATTTGTCTATGTGCAGGCTGAGATGGAAATGGAGTCTCTGATAATAGCACGTAAACAACTACTGCAACAGTGGAACAGTAGCCTGATGGGCGTGAGGAGACGAGATGAGGCTTTCGGTGCAATGCAGGAGGCCATTTGGTGAGAGAAAGGGAAATGAAAACAAAATGTAAATCAGGTTTCCACTTATTTGCAACATACCGCATATGTATATAAAACATGTAGGAAGTACGACACAGGATTTGTAAGACATATAATAACATTAATAACTTGGGATTTAAATGGGAAAGCACCACATGAAAATAAAGGCATCCATTCATTCATTCCTTCCTGCTATCTTTGTTTCTCTCAGCGAGGTCGAGCACCAGTTGATCTTACTTGACAGAGAGATTGAAGGCTACAAGAAATCCACCACTGAAGAACAGGAGCAAAATGAGACGCTGACTATGCAGCTGAACTGGTCCCAGATGGACATTGCCACCTCCAAAAATCTGATCAGTCAGAAGCAGGCTCAGCGAGAGGCCCTGCAGGCCCACTACAGCACCTGCCTGCGTACTCTGAGGGAGACAGAGCGCACCTTCGCCAGACTCACAAAAGTAGATAAACGGCAACAACTTCTGTTTTGGTTCAGAATGTCATAGCCAGGGCAATTTTAGACCCTTTTTAGGGGTGCTTAAGCACACCTAAATTTCATCTCAGCACCCCTAAAAATGCTGATAATATTTAATCATTAAGCCTATTGTTTACTAATGTCAGGTTTCGCAAATATGTTAATTTTTTGCGAACTTGTAATCTGCCATGCATGCAAAAGCAATCTAGAAGAAGGAGGAGGTAGCGGTGGATTTCGTGGTGGAGATTAAATCCACAAGTAATTTGAAAAGTAAATACAGTTTTTGACTATTCTGACTGTGAACATTGGGTCGTTAGTACTATGACTTCGAAAGTGTGTGGTTACAGTTCTGTGATGCGAATATAGTGTGAATATTCTCAATAACTGGAAATTTGTTTGTTTGTTTTTTTTCAAAGAAAACAACCAGGTTCAGGTGAGAAAGTGAGGTTAAAATGACACTGACTGCATTTGTCATATCAAACTAATATTAAATTAGAATAATGTTATCAATTGATATGGATAAATTTATGCTATTAGATCATAGATTCTGTGATTAGATGTTAGGTTTGCTATTTGGTTGACAGCACAAAGAAGGAAACAGGAGGACAGTGATGGAAACAAGGGGAGAAGTTTAGTCACAGGGTTTAGTCACCAGAAAGACCACTGGGCATATGGCCCGGTATAAATGCCACATTCTCCTTGGAGGCTGAGCCCCCCTAAAAGTCTTATACCACAGTCGCCCCTGGTCACAATGTCTTTCATGCATCTCTTTCCTTATGTAACTATTCTGCACTCCAGTTCTTAATTTATTTATTTACTGCCTTCCTTTGCGCCATCATTTCTAGGAAATGAACACCCACCAGGCTGAAGTGAATGATCAGAGGAGGCAGCTGGAGAAAGAGAGCGCTGTGCGTCTGGACTTGGAGGACAAGATAATGACTACCATGCAACAGAAGCTCACCCACAACAAGGCTGCCAAGTACTCCCAAAGACTCAGCAGCAAGGTGGCCACTCTTAAGAAAGAAAAGGTAAAAACTGATTTTAGAGAATGTTTCACACTGTCAGTGCGCTCACAATGATCAGTCTACCAAAATCACTTTAACATTACAAAAATAAATGAAACAACACAAACATTATGCTAAGAATTTAATCATAAAAATAGAAGATTTTTGTCTTGCTTATGCTTCCCCTTTAGATGTCTCAGCTGTGGCAGCTTGAGAATGAGGTGATGACCATAGGAGTGGAAAGCAATGAGGTCAGCAAACATCTGGAGAGCCTGGCCTCCACCCAGGAAGGCCTCAATAAGAACATAGCAAAGTACAACAAGATTTTGACATTCAACCAGGACAAGCTGTCTTCCTTCATTACACTGATCGGGCAGAAGCAGGCCACCATCGCTAACTACAACAGAAAGATTTGTCAAATCGCAGCCAGTACTGGGGTGAGAGATTCTAAGGAAGCAGTTATCCTTCATTCTTTGTTTATGTGGATAAGTCAAAAAGAAGAAAAGCTACATGAATTGTGAAATTTATAGCCATGTAAGCAGATGAGGAACAATCTTTACAGTCAGATGTTTGGTAAAATTACATGTTGCCTTTGTGATTTTGTGCACCTCTATTCCCAGCATGAAGACTTGAGTCCTCTACAGATCAAGGTAGAGGCATTAATAGCTCAGATTGAGGAGCTTGCAGCGAACATCAAGAATGACCAGCAGCTGTGGATGAAACGCCAGGGGACACTAGTCAGGCTGACCCAGGAGATAGAGGCCAACAGCAACAACATACTTAAACTGCAGACAGAGTACACTAGCATGCAGCAGAAGAAGATTCGCTTGGAGAGTATGTAATATAATGTAATGTAGCAATGACGTTAGTCCAAGTTTAAAGTCAGTTGTCAGTAATTTGTAACAAACTACTTGTGAGCTTGATGTAGTAAATAGAATGTCTGAGAACGTATCGTATTTGTGAAGTTTTAGGCATTTAACAGTAGCATCTAATAAAGCTTTCACAGTACAACGTAACACCATTCACATAACCTGTACACATCCATCTGTGCTTGAAAATCACTGACACCATCACTAACCCCACCAGGTCAGACTGAAGCAGAGCACCGAGAGCAGACAGAGCTGGAGAAGAATGCAAAGATGCTGAGGAGAGACTTAATAAAGCTCAACACCCTGCTGGGCAGGAACGGACAGCTCAGCCAGGCGCTGGAGCAGGAGAACACACTGATGGAGACAGACTTTCTTCAGAGACTTAAGGCATGGCGTTGTTTAATTAATTTCTGTGGTATTTGAATACTTAGTAATAAACAATTAATCTATGTGATATAATGTATTTAGGAGGCAGAGCGGGAGTGTATTGAGATGAAGATGACACATGAAAAGACACAGGAGGAAAAAGAGAGACTCCTCAACAGTTCGGTGGAAGCCGAGTCAGTCATATATTAATTTTTTGCTTGTTCATAATTATTTAATATATTTATATATGTAGGCCTGTTAACTCAAGGAATTTTGTTCCATAATGAGATATTTAACAAAGAACTACATTCCTACTCAATGTTTTTGTTTTTTGTTTGTTGTATTTATTAATAGATAATTTAGAGAGCTACATCTTGAAGCAATAATTAGTCCATATCAAACAGAATGAAAATCATACAGTAGTTGTCTGTCTTTTTTATTTATTTATTTATTTTTTCCTTTTACATTACATACCTCATATAGTTGATGCTTTTTTAGGCATGTCCTTTGTTGTGTGTGTGTTTGCATGTGTGGCCTGCAGGCGGCAGATCATGCTTTGGGAGAAGAAAACTCAGCTTGTAAAAGAGACTTGTTCAGCTGTGGACTCTGAGGTGGGCCAAGGAGAAATCCAGATGATGAAAGCTGAGATACACCGTATGGAGGTAAACACAGTGCACAGTGTATGATAACACAAAGATACAATAAAGAGTATTATTGTCATATAGCTGTTTGCCTACATACTGTATGTGCAACCTTTTTTTCAACCACAAACATTTATGAAGTGACTATGCTGTTAAAGACCTAGTTATCACAACTAAAAAAAAAAACGCTATATCATATGGTATATCTACCATACCTCCTGAATGTTTTTGGTTTTTATTCATCTTTGCTAGTAAAAAGACAACTCACCTTCAGACCAAGTAACTAAGTTACAAATTGTTCACCTTACATACCAATGGCCTGCAGTAGATGGAAATGGGATCATGGTAGAGTGCTGAGGAAAGATGCAGCAGTCAGAGGCTGCAACAAGGACAATTTTATTACCTCAAAAAATAAAACTATGAAATGATTGTTTACTTTTTAGCTAAATTATATTGTGTCTTCATAGCCTCATGGCTAAGAAATTAGAAAAGAAATTAGGTGCTGGACCCAAAAATGCAGACTCAAAGTACTCAGTTTAATTCTTAAAATAATAGTGTTAGATATCTGACTCAGAAAATGACGCGGAGCTCCAAGACAAGGTTGACAGCAGGCGTGCAGGCAGGTGGTGGCAGGTCCACTGGAAGACCATCAGAGGCTCTGTCCTAGGAGCCAGGAAGGCAAGAAAGTTCTTCAGCGAAAGAAGTGGTAATCAGATACTAACTAGAAGAGATAACTGGCTGGACTATTGTTACCTTTGGAAGTACAGTCTGACGACTCGTGACGAAACGCTGTCTTTTCAGTGCTTGCCTTGATGAGCCAGATGAGCAACAGATGTAATCAATCAGCCACACACACAAACAGAGAGAATGAGAGACGGAGAGGGAGAGCAGGCTCTTTCACCAGGGCTTGGAAACCATTGGACCTACATAATTCATGTCTATATAATAGTCATTCTAATTAGGGAAGGCTGACAACAAAATCAAAGCATACATGTCAGATATTTTTTCTGTTTTATTTATTGAAGCTCTGTGGATTATTCATCATTTTGTAACTTTCTCACCACACAGCACAAAATGAACTTTAAAGAAGCGTCCAAAACAATGACAATGGTTTGGATGAATCGGATATGTAGCGCGAGCAAAATTAATGGCTGGGACTCAATATGCATTCAATACATGCTATCAACAAGGCATTATAGCCTGGTATTGATTTGGTGTCCTTTTATTGATGTTCTGTTGCTCGTGTTAAGTTTGTGGTTTTTCATTTAGTAGTGTTTGTCTGTGCAGGTGCGACTCAACCAGCTGACAAAGCAGCAGGAGCAGCTGCTGAGGGAGAGTGAAGCAACAGTGGCAAGGAGGGAGACCATCATGCTCCGTAGAGACGCCATGGTGCGCACCTCCCACAAACAAACTACAAAGGGTGAGGTGGGCCACCTCATACAAAGCCTTCAACGCAAGATACAGGACACACACAAGGTAGGAGTGGATTTTAGATGTCTTTGGATGTCCCTGAAACATGTTGCATATACTTATATACAATATGCCTTTCTTTAGCATGTGACAGAGTGTGATCAGGTGATCAGGGAGTTACAGGAGAGCCAGGTGAGTCTGAGTAACAGGCTTGCACAACAGAAGCAGCAGCTCACAGAGCTGTGTGGCACCAGCTACGTCCTTGACCCTGACTTCATAAATCTCCAGGATACCAAAGACAGGGTAAGGAGCAAATATTGGAGTGTCCCGCTTTATAACACATACATACATGCTACCATGTTAATAAACTGTGTTTTAAAATGTTTTGTCAGTGTGTATTTATGTTACAGATTTGTAAACTGGTTTGTACCTCAGTGTGTGTGAGTTAATTTAATACAGTACAGCCATTTCATTCTTTAGCTATCTAAGTAATAAATCACAGCTGGTATGTGACGATCAAGTACAGATGAATGTACCCAATAAGTCTTCTGCTGTTGAATAAGTCTAACTGAGGTGTGGTGTTATTAAAGCATTTTTTTGGAGAAGGTAGATATGGCTGTGGATTTATTGACTTGTGTATCTCAGGTTCCATTCACAGAGACCACTCCCACTTTTCATTGTTTTTCCACCTTCTGTGGTCAAAGATGTAAGCAAAAGATGTGCACTCATTGTTGTCTTCCCTTTTCTCTAGAACCTAGCCCACCTGGTGACTTTACAGAGCCGCACCAAGAAGCTGCAGGAGGTGTGTAATGGAAGCTATCAAGCTGCATCCACCAGTGAGTCTATAGGAACTGCTCTGCAAAGCCAAATACAGCATGTGCATGCTGCCAGCACCATCTTGCACCGCGTATGTGAGGAGTTCCCCCAGCACCAGGGGGCGCTTCACAGGCTGTCACTAGCACTGGCAGCGCGCACTCAGGCCCTGGATCAGGAGACATCTTGAGAATGATGGCAGAGTATAGGCAGAGAGTGAGTACAGGAGGAGTGAAACAGATGGAAAGTGAGTAAAAATGAGCTGAAACTAAGAGCAATAGATTAAATAAGTGATGAATTGTGATAAGAATTTGTTTATTGTTTATTTGGGTTTTGGCTTTCTGTTATGCTTTGAGTCAGACACTGACTATGAAACAATGTAAGAAAATAAACACTATGAATGGTAATATGAACAACCAAATCCTATAGTGCCTTTTTAATCCAGTAGCCACTTTGGAAAGTAGTATGATAAAGGGTAATAACACATATAAAGTCCACATTTAAAAAAAAAATAAAAAATTTAATTCCTAAACAACCTAAACCATCCATTACCTATACCCGCTTATTCCTAACTAGGGTCACGGGGACCCTGGCGCCTATCCCAGCTCTCTTTGGGTGAAAGGCAGGGCTACACCCTGGACAGGTCACCAGTCCATCACAGGGCCACATAGAGACACACAACCTCACACACTCACACTCACTCCTATGGGCAATTTAGAGTCACCAATCAACCTGACATACATGTTTTTGGACTGTGGGTGGAAACTGGAGTACCTGGAGTAAACCCATACAAGCACAGGGAGAACATGCGAACTCCAGACAGAAGGCCCCTGATGGGTTGCTGTGAGGCAACAGTGCTAACCATTCATCGACCGTGCTGCCCCAACCTAAACCATTCTGTATAATTATGTGTTAAGTTCATACAGTTTTCTGAAAAAAGGCCGGACAGCAGCACATTTCCCTATAAGTACAATATGTTCTTATCTGTGTGTTAGTGTATCACATTGCACATTTATCCAGATATGTCTTCATAATTGCTACTGAAATAAACTGATCACATCTGTCCTGGTTGGCAATGGCAATTATGTCTGTTGACAATAGCCCAGTATTGTGGATGATTTACGTCATGTTTGTAATATCAAACAATGAAATCAAAAAAATATACTTTCCTCCCTCGACTGCGTACATCTGCTCTACACAGCCATATCAGTGACATCAGCTGCTTTCAACACAACAAACAGTATTACACAACTAATTGCACTCTATATCCTGACTACCCTCTACCCTTTTGTAAGTATGTACTACATAGTACTCATTTTTATTTATTATATATTTATGTTATTATTCCTTCATTTTATTTTAGTTTAGTTGGTTATTTTAGTTATGTGAAGGGAACTCAGAAATAATTTCACTGCGGAGTGTGAACTTTGTTGTGTATCTGACAATAAACTTCTTGAATCTTGAATCTTGAACAAATGTAACTCTTCTGTCACATAGCCAAGCCTTTTTTATACAATGCTGTAGAACGGGTTGCTCAGATAGCATATTCTCCAACTGGCATTTTTTGCCTTGTATCTGTAAGGACTTTCCACAGCACCTGGGGGCACTGGGTGTCACTAGAACTAGCAACATACATGCAAAGGCACTGAAACATGGCAAAACAAGCTCCTTATAGGAATAACTCAGTTACCTTTTTTTCAGACTGCTTGTCATACTTCTGTGAGGCAGTATACATGTGAACCAAGACGTTGATATATTAAACCCATACATGCTGTAAAATTTAAGAATGTCTGTGCTCATTTTAAAGACAGGAATCACTCTGTTACAAAGTTCACTGTCTTCCTTTCCTCCCTCAAAGACCATTTTCTGCAAGGCTTTAATGCTCATAAAGTAGTATGTCAAGTATATTAATCTTGTGGTGGAGATTGTTGCGTAATTAGCAACTTCTGATTCCCTTTGTCTTGTTAAGCTAAATAGGTACAGATAGGAGCAGACGTTCTGTTGTTCCACTGGTTTATTTTGTATTGCTGTTACTATTTTTCTTGTTTGTTATTAGCCATTTTCTATTTGTAAATCCCCCTAGTGTTGAGATGTCCTCAATGTATAAAATAATAAGAGGGAGATGAAACAGCTTTGTACTGTTGACAGGCTGGTCAGCTTACAGAATATCGAGATTGTGTATCAGACAGCTGATTTTTTAAATTTTGACCAGAAGATTATATTTTAATACTCTTTTTTGTCTGGTTGGAATATGCACTGCCCAAGCAGTAATCTTGTTTGTCAAGTTTTATGACCAGTGAAGATGATTGTTTGTCAAGGTAAAGTGAGCTCATACATTGTTGTTGTCTCTTTTTTCTGAGTCACACCCTTTACTAATGTAATTTACTGGCACATCAACCACCTGTCAGTGCAATCATTGCTCAATCAGTAGATTGTTGTTTTAGTTAACAATCTTTTTTCTTTTTTCTGGTGATTTTCATTCTACATAATTTGTATGCTAATATATAATTTGCAGTTGATGACTTTGAGTTTTCATTTGTTTGCATACAGCACAGTAAACAGTAGACTCACACATGATGACAATCCATGCCAGGTATGTCCCTAAATGTACTTCCTCCTTTAATATAGGACTTTGCACTTCACTTGTTCAGTGTTTGCTCCTGTTAGCGGTGTGGTATGTTTATTTAACTGTGATTAGAAAATTATTAATGTTTACTGTCTCTATGTTACAGAGAAGCTTTGTTCATTTATGCCTTGTAGGTTGTGGCTTGACCCTGATTTCATTCAGTAAAAAAGTGAGGCAGAGGTTTATGACGCAATTTGATAATGATTTAGAAGCTGAAAACAAAAATTACAAAGCCACCTTACCTCATGAATGGAAGAGACATATGTGGCTCATTTGATCGATGGCTTGTAAGTGTGTGTCTGATAGGTGTGTGTGAGACCCTGTTTTAGCTGTGTTTGAACCAGCATGTATTTATGCCACCACTCATGCAGTCAGTGCGGCACTGCATCACAGAGGTCTTGTCATACAGGTTTTTTTACACGCCCACACATAAATAGACAGGCATGCTTTAACACAAACACCCACAGGGCGTGGAAAAATCCCTTCCCTTTCACAGTACTTCTGCTTCTTCCACTCAGTGTGCTGTCCTTTTTGGTTCCAGGAATGAGTCTGTGATAAGTGTCTTTGCTACTCAGGGTTTAAGCTCATTCCATCTACTTCAGCTGTGCACATCGTCTCAGCTACAGCAGGCAGCCATCATTTTTTCGAACACACACCTCCCTCAGAATGGCAGGGAATTGTGTACCTGAGGGTCCAGACCTAAAGGAGATGGATGAGGAGGAACTGTGGGAACTGATTAATGACAACCGCCACCGGATCTCCTTAGGGGTGCGGCCATGCATCTTGATCCCATACCTAAGGCAGGCCAGGGTGCTTACCGAGATGGATGAAGATGAGATCGTCTCGTGCCACAACCTCACCAACCGCTGCATGAGAACTAGTGAGATTTACTTTATTTGTTGCTTCATGGATTTAAAAAAACAGTTCAAATACTGACCATTGAATTATTGACTATTGTAGTATACCTCAGTTCATATATGAGAAGCAGATTTTGCTTTGTCCCTTTTTTTTGCTTTGCATTTAAAGTGACTGTTGAAACAAAGACAGGACAGCAGTACTGCAATACTTGCATTAATAAGAACAAATACTAGTTATAACCAGTATGTTATGGCACCTGACTGAGTTTGAGAGGGTACTGGCCTGCTTTACTAATATGTTCTTCAGTTTATTGGTTGTTTTACAGAACTATTGTAATCTTAATTTCTCTCTAATGATAAATGATAATGGAAAGACATATTACGTTGTCCTTTCCTGTCTCCAGGTTACATGCTGGATTTGCTGAGGACCCAGGGGAGGAATGGTGCTGTGGCCTTGCTGGAGAGCCTGATGATCCACTACCCGACCCTGTATACTCAAGTCACTGGACGCAAACCCAGCACTGAGCCCTCAAGATTCAGCGGTCAGTGGCATAAAGGTTTCATACATTTTAATACTGTTTCATTTCCTATGTATATAAAGTCTGACTAGCAATGTTCTCCTCACAGGCCTCATAAAGTACTCAGAGCTGACAGAATATCTTGTCAGAGCAGTCACAGGAATGCAGAAGGAGCTCCAGGAGGCACGTTTGGAGGCTGGCAGAATGAGTACACGCTGTGCCTCCCTGGAGTCAGAGATTAGGCAGATAATGGAGCAGGAGGAGAAGTCCAGAAGCTTTCAGGCTGAAAACGAGCGTATGCGGAGACATTTTTGTGCTTTACAACGGGATGTCACCAAGCTGAAGGATGAGAAGTGTGATTTGTATATGCGCTACACAGCAGCCATGGAGGAGAAATCAGCTATGAGCAAACGGCTCCATGACCTCAACCTGCAGGTCAGTGATGAACACTGAAGCCTGGTTTTCACAACTCAGAAGTGTATAGAATGAATTTCTCCTCCCTGAAACACAAAGCTCTGATCTCAGGGGGAAGTCATCTAAAGGTCAGCTTTAAAGAACTGAAATCTGAGCATTGTAATGTAGCATTACATTCAGAAGATTAGACTATGCCTAAGGAGGCACTGTGAACAGGCATGTAGGGTCCAACGAAGAGTGCTAAAATGAATTATGGGAAGTTTAGAGTGTCCAGTTTTGTTTGAGTCATAAATATTAACATTTTGCTTTTATGCCTTAGATATCTTGTGTCTAAGTGCTGTAACAGTTGCTTGAAGAGTATTTTTCTGTAACAATAAATGTTGATGACAAAAGCAGGAACAAGTTAACTCTAGAGAAAATAATATTTAGAGGTTTTATATGTTAGCAGTGTAATAAGGGGACTCCATTGGTGTGGTTTTATCAGATTCGATTGACAACATGAAATAATAACACCACAATTGCAGTCAGCATTATACTATGAGATTTTAATACAAATGTGACAAAATCCTGATTGGCATTTACAGTCACTTTTGATACTACTGTTGGCCAAACAGTACCAATACAAGTTACTGGTACTGTTTATAACTTGTATTTATTATCAGTATTTATCTGGTAACTACTGATGGGCATTTGAAACTAGCTTTAGACAATAAGATTGATTTATTAGTCAACAAATAATTGTCTGGTGTGATGTCAGGTGTACCAGCTGCAAACTGACATACAGAAAGTCCAAGCGGAGAATGGGTTCCAGACGCAGCACTCGCTCAGGTGTTCCTCTCTTGCTGAGACACCAGAACTGCAAGAAGAAGTTAGGAATCTGCGCTGCCAGCTAGTGAAGGTGGAAAAACTGGACCCAGTAAGAATAATCACTTAATCATTCATAGTAACAGTTTTCAAATATATTCTTTGAAAATAGGTGCTTGTGTCTTAACATCTGTATATTTCTTGTTTTGCCTGTTTCAGGCTCGTCAGGAGATCCTGGCGCAGGACCTGGCTGAGGCCATAGACAGCCAGGTGGAGCTTGCAGAGCAGCTCAGGTGTTATAGAGAGGAAAATGAACAGCTGCTCAGAGAAAAACAAGGGGTGAGTGTGTCCATCATCATAGATCAGGACCAGCAAAGTATCTATGATGTAAATGTTATATTGCTTAATTTACTGCTAAAAGACTCTGATGTATTGTTTAACAAACCATGTCCACACTGGTGTCTTTGTGTTCAGCTCTTGGATCAAAAGGAGTGTCTGAGCCTTCAGGTGCAGCAGCTGACTGTGGACTGTAACATGTACCAGCAGAAGAGCACTATGATCCAGAACCAGATGAGAGAGCTGCAGGCAGAGAGAGATCAGGTAAGGAACTGCTAAACATTAATTTGGTTTTCTAAGTAGCATTTGTATTTTTATGGCCATCTTAGAACTGATCTTTCCTGACATGTTTTACCTGTTGAAATGGCAACCCGTCAGGCAGCAACAATGATGTTCAATACAGTATCAAATCAAGCAGCTCGCTTGGCTCTTACTGTTGGTAAGTGTGCAGTTATGTATGTTTCCGTGATCATTAACACTTATCATACTTTCTTCTTGAATGCAAGAATGCACCCACCCAAAAGTCACATGGCCATAAACAAGTCACTTAGCTTTCATCTGCAGTAACCAACAACGCAGAACTGTCTAATTATTGGTTTGTCCTTGCTGTATGATGTGACACAAAGAACTTGCATGAATGCAACTGTGTTGCTCAAGTTCATGCTCCCAGAAGAAAATTTATGTTATGTGTTATATATATATGTTCAAAAAATTCCCTAACCCTAAACAAGGTGCCTCTGTGCAGTTGATTCTGTTTAAAAAGAGGAAGTAAGTGTGAAGTGTGAAGTAAATATGGACTTTTCTCATGCTTTTAGGCATACCTGTCCAGAGATGAGGCCCAGACCATGATCGCCCGCATCTTGGCTGAGAAGGACACCTTGAGGTCCCATCTGATGGAGCTCCAGGAGAAGGTCTTTGGCTTAGAGGTTAAACACCCCTCCAGAGAGGAGCAGCAGAGCTTTGATGTAATTTCTCACCAAGCACATGTATCGGCATACACGTAAACAGAAGGCATACAGAAATATTAACATTATTATGTTTTATGTTTGTGTTAAAGGACAATGATGTAGACTGGGGCAGCCCGAGGTCCAGCAGTGATGATTTTCCACTTCGAAATAGACGCAGACTTCGCCGCATGGATGCAGTTAATCCCATGTCACTGACCTCCTGCCATTCACAGGTACGTGTATAGGTGAGATCAGCCAAGATGATTTTAGTAAAGCTGGTTATTGACACTCAGTAGTTTTTGAATACCCATGAAAATATGCCCATTAATTGAATACTGAAAACTGTCAAGGACTGGCCAGATCTTTTCAACTTTTAGGTGATATTTCCTGATCTAAACATAATTTTCATATTATTAATCACCAACTGCAAAAGTCTGAAAAAATTTGTCCAAAGGTTAAAAAAGTCCTTAAAGTTTCCTTCACCACCTAAATCTTTCAAAGGTCGATTGATCTGTTGTACATCAATGCAAAGCATATTAAATTTAGCAACTTCCTTAGTGCATCTTATCCAGTACAGCATCTTCTCCCACTAAAACACGATTTTGCTGCTTGCTGCTCTTGCAAGTGTGTCACAACACCCGTAAAAGAGATTTCAAATGACTAAATTTTAACTATCACATATATACATTTTTATCAAAAGACTAAAACTAAGTAAAAATCAGGTACCAAAATTAACATAGATTAGAATGAGATATTATAATGTCTGGCCACAACTTAATAATGCGTAGGAATGTGACAGTTAATGTGTGGCCACAAGATATTAACGTGTGGAAATGAATGCATGGCAATGAGATGTTAACAAGTGGGAGCAAATAGTAAGTGTGTGTTTGTGTGTGTTTGTATATGCAGTCTGAAAATGCTGCAGCAAGTAGTGTCCGGTCCCGAAATGCAGAGCCCCCCTGTCCAGATTCTCTCCGCAGAAGGGCGGAAGTTCAACATGAAGACAACAGGTGTGTATGTGTTTCTGTGTTCACATACAGTATATATTACTGCATGGCAGTATGGTATGGCAGTATGGCAGTATGAACATGGTATGTTCATGCTTTTATATGAAAGTATGTTATCACCTCATTTGCCGAGACTTTTGGCAGCATTTTACTGGACACCCACCAGAAATTAGTTTCAAGATGTTCTTGACCTCTGCATTCCTTTCTGTTGTACCATGTGGCATGCTGGGTTATTGATTTACAGAAATAAGGTCTACTATTACATGTCACAAGATTTCAAGAAAGATGCAAATCAAAGTTCTTTGTAGAACACAAAAAATTGCAAGCAATGTGTTGAAAAGTCCGACGAACCCTGTGAGGCAACACAATGAATAGACTTCACAGGTTTTTGTTCTGCTTTAAATTCCTCAGCTCTTGTATCACTGCTCATGGGAACATTTGTCCTTTCATGTTCAATGTTGAAACAAAATCACGCTTGACTTCCTATAATTATTCCTGCTGCCCAAACAAGTTTCTGGGTTGTACTGTAGCATGGCATATTATCTCACACTTAGCGTTCACTTGTTTATTAAAGATAGTATAAAGCATGTCCCTCAGCCTTGCATTTTATTGCATGTGTACTGTATAGGTTTGGGCGTGACAGATACAGAGAGAAATCTGAGAGCAATGACCATGCATTGTCACTGTTGTCTTTTTTCTCTTGTAGCTTGGACACAGCAGACTCTGATTCTTTACTGGGTGATTTTGTGTTCCTGCCCGCAGGTATATGTTCAAAACATATGAGCTTACTTTCTTTAAGTAGCAGGACTTTCATTTGCCATGATTTCATGTTGGCCATGACTGTAAAGTGACACATTAACACATTACTACCTTGGAAACAGGTGTTGATGCTAAATCTTTAAACAGCCTCTCTTTTGTTTAGTGGAGAGTGAAGACAAGCAGAAACCCAAACTTTCCTCTTGGGATGACTCCAGCTCTGATTTGTAAGTTGCACACCACAGCATCAACATTGTCAATAATAAAAATCTTTAAGCATGTTTAGTAGAACCAATGGAAGAGGATTTTGTTAAAGTGAAAAGGAAATTAAGAAGTGGTTAATAAAAGTATTCGATAATAAACAATAATAATAATGATCTGCAACAGTGAATTACACATGAAATCCACACCTTTAGTCTATTTAGAGTACTGACATGTCCATGAATGTCTAAACCAAATTTGTTGAGATATTTCATTCGGGACCAAAGTGTTGAACCAACCAACTTAACTAATCACAAAATAGGCTACAGTTTATACACTGTACATCTCAGGTTAATAAAAGTATCCTCAAAAAAAGCTGTACGTTAGGACTTTAAATTCAAAGGTAAAGCTAAAGTACAGGCTTGCAACTGTAGTGAAACTGTATATTCTGAATGATAGTAACCTGTTTCCTTCACATAGAAGCATATAGTGATTCTCACTATAATTCAAATACTCACAGAAGTATTTATATTGTTTCCGCATCTCCTCTCTCACCAGCCTGTCAAGAACTTCAGCCCCTCCTTTCTTGATGCGGTCCCGTGCAAAAGCCATTCGCATAAGTGGTCGTGTTCTCAGTATCTCCTTCCAGGGCGACACGCTGCTGAACCAGCTGACGGTGGTGGGGGGAAATAAGACAGGAGTGTTTGTGCACCAGGTGACAGAAGGTAGCGCTGCCCATACTGTCGGCATCAGCCCGGGTGCACAGATAGTGGAGGTGTGTATGAAAAGGGTTATTCTAGTTTTTCTCTATCTTGCGAAGGTGTTTCTCATCATGCTGTTCTGCAGGTGAAATATGAACAGAACCAGAAGGCTCTGAGGATGGTAATGGAGGATTCCACTTTAGAGGAAGCCGTGTGGGCTCTCAGCCAAGTTAAAGGCCTCTGCCACCTCTCTCTGAGGCCCAAGCAGGATGGTATGTATGCCTTTTTAATTTTTGTAAGCAAAATGAAATTTTGCACACACATTATAGCTTCAGCCAACCAGCCAACCAGGAAGCTGATTATTTTTCTAATGAGATTAAATGGATCACCAGTTGTTAAATGTTTTTTTTTTTTTGCATCATTCAAGGAACTCAGCTGCACTTCAGCGTTCTTTAAAGAACATAAGACTGATATCACTTAAACAGAGACAAACTGGAATTTATGAGACAATGTTTATGTAACACTAATGAGATATTTTACCTCTTTTTTATATGCACTGCTGAGAAGTAAGGTATTGCACTGCAATGGAATGAAATGGGAAAATAGTCAATATATATATATATATATATATATATATATATATATATATATACCTGCCTCTGCGCACCATTGTAGCAGCTAAGATGAATAAACACATGGCTCAATACATGAGCGGGGCCCAGAAAGGAATGGGTAAGGACACCAAGGGAGCAAAACATCAACTGCTGGTAGATAAAGCGGTCACTCGAGACTGTAAGACCAGACAGACCAACCTGTGCACTGCCTGGATTGACTACAAGAAAGCCTACGACTCAATGTCTCACACATGGATCCTGGAATGCATGGAGCTATACAACATCAATAGGACTCTAAGAACCTTCATAAGGAACTCAATGGGACTAGTGGCCAACCTCAAGCCGATTGCACAAGTCTCCATCAAGTGCACCATCTACCAAGGAGATGCTCTGTCCCCACTGCTGTTCTGCATAGGCCTGAACCCCCTCAGCCAGATCATCACTAACCCTGGCTTCGGATACCGACTACGAAATGGAGCAACCATCAGCCACCTCCCATACATGGATGACATCAAGCTGTACGCCAGGACTGAACGAGACACCAACTCACTGATCCACACCACCAGGATATACAACAACAACATTGGAATGTCATTCGGACTGGACAAGTGTGGTCGAATGATAACAAAGAGAGGGAAGGTTGTCAGGACTGAAGGAGTTGAACTTCCAGACGGCAGCATAGCGGATGTTGAGGAAAGCTACAAGTACCTTGGAATCCCACAGGCAAATGGGAAATGAAGAAGAAAAGTCCATAGACCCAAAAGT
Source organism: Mastacembelus armatus (assembly GCF_900324485.2). Taxonomy (NCBI): domain Eukaryota; kingdom Metazoa; phylum Chordata; class Actinopteri; order Synbranchiformes; family Mastacembelidae; genus Mastacembelus; species Mastacembelus armatus. The sequence continues at coordinate 15,457,989 of NC_046633.1, read as the reverse complement.
CCTACCAGTGGCTGGAAAAAACTGGACTGAAAGACAGCACAGAGGCACTAATCGTAGGCCCTGAGCACAAGATCGATAGAGGGTGGGGTCTACCACATGAGGCAGGACCCCAGATGCGGGCTGTGCAAAGATATCGCTGAGACAATCCAGCACATAACAGCAGGTTGTAAGATGCTAGCAGGCAGGGCGTACATGGAACACCATAACCAAGTGGCTGGCATAGTGTACAGGAACATCTGTGCCAAATATGGGCTGGAGGTCCTGAGGTCAAAATGGGACACACCTCCAAAGGTGGTGGAGAATGACCGAGCTAAGATCCTGTGGGACTTCCAGATACAGGCCGACAAACAGATGTGGAAAGTGAAGGCAACAGTGGTCCCCGTGGTAATTGGCACCTCCGGGGCTGTGACCCCCAAACTGGGAGAGTGGCTCCAACAGATCCCAGGAACAACATCAGAGCTCTCAGGTCAGAAGAGCACAATGCTAGGAACAGCTAAGATACTGCGAACCACCTTCAAACTCCCAGGCCTCTGGTAGAAGAACCGAGATTGAGGAAGCCACCCACACCACCTATAGGGGTGAGAAGGGAAACTTCCTCAGGACACTTTTCCTTTGGTGTGTGCAACAAGATACTGAAGATGTTCTATTGGTCTGTAGTAGCGAAGGCACTGTTCTTTGCAGTTGTATGCTAGGGAGGTGGCATCAAGGCTAGTGAGGCCAACAGACTAAATAAGTTGATCAGAAAGGCAAAGTCTGTTGTTGGACTGAATCTGGACAGTCTGGAGGCTGTGGCAGGGAGGAGGATGGTGTTGCCCACCCAGTTCATGAGGAACTGTGACAAATGTGACAAATGGGAAGTTCATTCAGCCACAGACTAATTCCTCCTAAAGCTAAGACCGAGAGATTAAGAAAGTATTTTGTGTCCAAGACTTTATAATTCTACCATTTAAACAATAAAAAAAACACACACACAACCTTCCCCCCACGAAAAAAAACAAAACAAAGAAATACTATTGTAACAACTGAATCTCCCCTTGGGGATTAATGAAGTATTCTTCTTCTTCTTCTTCTTCTTAACAAGTGAACAATATATCAACATTAAATACACAGACACCAACAAAATAAGAGAAGCAAACATAAACACAAAACTGACCTGAGACAGCAGACAGCATCCTGCTGCTTCTTTACATTCACAACTGGAAATATTTGATTTGGTGATTTGCTAACTGATAGCTACTGTATTTAATAAAGGATGAATCGCCCAAAATGTACTGAACACCTTCAAAAAATGAAAATACCCTTCTGGGAATCTTATACTATATAAGAGGTTACACAACTGGTGTCATACTTTGTCTTATTATCAAAAGATAATTACAGTGTTTGTTGAGTAGGTTAGTATGTTGGCTTAGTTACAGTGTTCTCCTCTGCCTGTTGCTCAGAGTATGCAGTGCTACTACAGCAGCTACAGGACAATGAGTCATCATCTGGAGATTCTTTCTACGTTCGTGTCAACATGTCTCTCCATGCTGGCCCCAGTGACACCCTGGCTGTGTCCTGTAACGACATTTTGCACGTGACCAACACGCGACCTACTGGCACAGAAGACTTATGGCACGCCAGCCAAGTTCATCCCTGTCAGCTACTAGACCTTCAGAGTGGAACTGTACCCAACTACTACAGGTAAGTACACTGGTGAGGAAAATACTGTAGCCATGAGCGGAGCAGGATCACTTCCCTTTCTTGTGGGTCAACACTGTAGTCACAGTCACGGAATACTTGAAAATTTAAGTTAAACCACCTCATACAGTGTTTAAAACTGTTCATGTTTAATGACTCTCTGATGTTACAGGGCACAGCGACTTCTGATTAAGACAATTGAAGACATGAGCTTTCAAAGAAAGGAGTCTCAAAAGGTAATCCAATTACTACAATTTAGTGTCCACATCTAAAATTTGACAGAGCTAACTCTGTCGTTCACCCTCACCAGTTTGGGCGTGTAGTAGCCCAGAATAAACAGAAGACAGTGAGGATTGTCAGCACTGGGCGCCCGGGAAGGAACCCATTATGGGTCAGTGTGGAGGACGAACAGACCAAGAATGCAGATTCAGGTACAATAATCTGTCACAAAAATACAGCATTTTGCTTTTTTGCTTCTTGAATTAGCTTTTTGCTGAAGATTTGAAGGTTCTTGTATAAAGACATACAATTTTCTCACAGTTGATATTATTTGGTCTGTAGGTGATACCTCTGTACCCAGAAGCTGTGTAACCCTCATGCCCTACACCCTGGTCACCCCGCACTACCCACCTGTGTGCAGACCCGTCCTATTGCTCCCCACTGTGCTGGGACGCATCCTGGACAAGAAGCTGGCAGACTGGCAGGGCTTTCAGCTCTGCGAGCCTGGTAAGGATGACCTGATATGGGGTTGTTATACTGAAATAAAACACAGGGCTTTCACATTTCATCTGTGATTGAACATATGCCTCTGAAGCACATACACATTTCCCTGAGCTGACAGATAAGTCTGTTTGACTTGACAGATGACATGTTTAATCGGTGATATTGCTTGTGTATCGCTTCATCTAGTTCCGATTTTATGCTGTAATTGTAGTATGTTTTGCTGCCTTAGTAAACAATCAATCTCATACTGTATACCATTACATATTTTATGGTGTTTTCTGTTGCTGTAAACCAGGAAGGAAATAAACTTTGTGAATAAATAGTAATAAAATGATAGAGGCTATAAAGACAGTAAATGCTGCAATGATAAGGTAAAATAAAAGTTTAATGATGTTTGTGGGAAAATTTCATCATAACAACAACAAAGTACAATTACAGGGATATTTATAAGACAAGAAAAGGATATGCTGAAGAAAATCAAATAAGACTCAAAAAAAAAAATACAACTAGTAAAGTGCTTTATTTTCAGATAGAACTCAAAAGAAAATAAAGATATACGAATAAAGATACGATTCTTCTTCCATGACTTTATAATAATATGTTTTATATGTAATTACTTCCTCCCTGTTCTACCTTGACTCCTTTGCTTTTTCTACTTTGCTGCTCTGCAGAGATGCTGAGCCCCTGTGAGCACACAGCCCGGCTACAGAGGTCTGAGATCCTGGAGGAGTATGAGCAAGGAAGAAACTGCTGCTACACCCTGCAGAGTGTTGAGAAAGTCATAAAGAAGGTCAGAGCTTTCAACTCAAAAACCACAGCTTGTATTTTGGCACTTTCAGCACCCAGGACTAACGTAAAGTAAAATGTTAGGAAAGGGTTTTTGGAACGATGTGCTCCTGGGATGACAGCATCCGATGGTTGGTCAGGCCAGCCACTGTGGTCCAGTCTGCAATAGCTTTACAATGACTGAAGGCATTGCCAATAAAAATGTGTACAAACATTCGTGGTTTCTGGAGAATGAATTGCAATGACCAAGTGCCATGGTTTTGTGCTAGTTGTATTTAATTACATTGCAATTTGGTAGACATCCATATACAAATTCATTTTGTACAAACATTCAAGCTGGTGATCAAATTACTCTCTAGTGCCATCATCAGGCCAAGATAATAATTCCCCTGATAGTTTGGTATATGACCAAATGTAAAATCAGTAACTTTCCAACCAAAGCTTTCCCAAATACAGTTTCCCAGTGACTACTGTGAAGGTAGACTATGTAAATTAATTTTAGCCATTTTCAGTCTGAAAGTCATTAAATAATCATGTAGAATATTTATAGATTGTAGTTTATAGATTTTTTTTTATATAAAGTTTTATATCAAGTTTTATATTTTACATAGTAGTTTATGTTCTACAAATTGTAAATTGTGCAGATTACAGCAATGTTTACAACAATGTTAACATTTACAGTTGATGCACTAAAATAGAACATAAGTTAAGTTAAAAATAACATTAAATTTCACTTAATACCCCTGCTCTTAAAATTATGCTCATCAAAAATCATTTTTTGTTTACACCCATCTTCCATCTTCCTTATTTCTTATCATACAGGGGATTCACTGTGTGCTGCCACTGGGCCTGGACTGTGTGCGTCGGCTTCACCGGGCTGAGATCTTCCCTATCATCATTTTTATCAGCCAGTCTGCGCGGAGTGCTCGTAAACTGAGGTAAACTCTTCGTTCTTCTTCTTCATACAGACAGTGACAGTGCTCATCTCATTACTCATGATTTTGGACAGAGGTTGAACCAATCTTCTAGGATCTACTACGAAAAATAGAGTAAACTGCCCAAATCCAGTTGTTCAAAACTAGTAGAGATTTACTCAAGAAGACTTAAAGCACATGCAGCATGGCGGTTTAGTGGTTAGCACTGTTGCTTCACAGCAAGAAGGTCCTGGGTTCACAACAAATCAGGGTCCCTTCTGTGTGGAGTTTGCATGTTCTCCCCGTACTTGTGTGGGTTTACTCCAGGTACTCTGGTTTCCTCCCACAGTCCAAAAACATGTATGTCAGGTTGATTGGTGACTCTAAATTGCCCATAGGAGTGAGTGTGAGTGTGTGAGGTTGTTTGTCTCTATGTGGCCCTGTGATGGACTGGTGACCTGTCCAGGGTGTACCCCTGCCTTTCACCCAAAGAGAGCTGGGATAGGCTCCAGCAGATCCTGGTTAGGAATGGATGGGTATAGATAATGGATGGATGGTTGGACTTAAAGCAGTAACTGCTACAAATGGGGCTTCTATAAAGTACTGTATTTAAGATCTTAATTATTTTGTATTTGTACTTTTTCACTTTGTCATTATGAGTCACGGAGTGTAGATTGATAGAGATAATATTCTTCTGTTTCTTCTGATCTGATATTTTTAGTCTGCCATATCATACTGTCATTGGAAAGACTAGTATCTCTGCCTTTTCAATGAAAAGTTCTCCTTTTCTACAGTTGTTGATAGTTTAAACTGTGTCGAGAGCAATTTTTTTTTATTCTGGGGGACTGTCTTTAAAACCTCACATTCAAATTTAGAGAACTAAATAATTTTGTTACAGCAAACCCAATTGCAACTGTGATAAGGTTTACTGATATAATGTCTTAGTTTGAACAGAACAGACCAAATTAAATCCAGAAATGATCTTGTAATTTATTTCCTTTGTCCTTCCATCTCTTCCAGGTCAAAGCTGCAGCGGCAGGGCCAGTCAGAGGAGCAACTACTGGCATGTTCCAAGAGTGAGGAGCCTCTGTTGGACAAGCTGCCGTGTCTGTATCACACCGTAGACCCAGACTCCTGGGGCGACCAGACCTCCCTGCTGACCAACTTGCGCACCATCATCTGGGAGGAGCAGAAGAAGATCGTATGGGTGGAGCCTGACCTGTGGTGAAAAAAAAAAGAACATTAGAGCAGACTGAAAACCTAAAAATTCTTCTTTCAGCTATTCCCATACAGGGTCACCACAACAGATCAACTCATCTGCTTGACTGATTTGGTTCTGGATTTTGTTTTATGCCAGATGCCCTTCTTGATGCAATCTCAGTAGCTAAGGGTAGCAGCCCCTGGTCTTCCAACTTGGTTTCCCATCCAAGTACTAACCAGGCACAGCCCTGCTTAGCTTCCAAAACTGGACACTATCAGGCATTCAAACTTAGGTGCAGCTGCTATTGAAAACCTAAAAATACCTCTAATTATTATTTGTAAAACAGATTATTTTGTTATTACGAGAAATTATTAATAAAATCTTTATATGACAAACAAGAAATATTTCTGTAAATTATGTATCTGTGATACTTATGAGTAACTGGAGTAAAGGAAGGTTACTAGCAGACTTATTCTTTATGTTACCCAGAACTATTTTTAGTGTGTTGCCTCCCTTTTTGAGGCATTTGTTTAAAACAAAGAAAGGGCGTGGTATCCACTACAAGCACATTCATCAATAATGTAATTACTTGTGTCTCTACAATATGTTGTAGCTCTTTTTCCCACTGTGATGGATTTTTTTTATATAACCGTTTCCTGTGTTTCTTTATAACGTTACAGTTTAATGTCAATAGAATTGTTTTGATATGGGATTTTTATTAGGAAGTATCTGTTCTTTTACTGTACAAGAGGTTTACAACATTTTAGAATTGAACTCAACTGAACTGCATGTGATTATAGTTGGATCTGAGATCTGTATCCTGTATGTTGCGTTCATGGCACACATACTTCACGTTAAAAAACATTCAGTCCAGTCGACGTTACCACTTTTTAAGAACTCATTACATCCCTCTGGACATCTGTGAATTTTGTTGGCGCATTCTGCAATGGAGCCTAGCTCAAGAGTTTCTAAAGTATCTTACTTTCCACGTTAATAAAAATGTAGCAATATTTATTGTTTTATGTACATTTAAGTTTGAAACTATTTTTTTAGTCATTATTTTCCAGCTTATTGTTTAGATTAACTATAAAACATTATACAGAAAATTAGTGGAATGAACTGATCTGTGGTTGATTACCTAAACAACATATATGTGTTTATTAATTTAATTAAACATAACATTCAAATGTTTATTTCTACATAATTTCAGATTATGCGTAATAACTGAAACTTGCTATATGTCCTCAGTTCAGGTTAACATAAATAAATGGTTGTTTCTTCCCATGGTAATGAAAACAAGATGAAAGTTTCACTGTTAGTCCCTGTGCACATATTTGGAAAAAAAGTGGCTCCAGCAGCAACTCAAACTATATCAAATGATACAGTGTCTTCACCCAGAAAACAGGCAAACACAGAAAGATTGGTAGCTTGGGTATAGACTGTTGAGCATCTTATTTCTGAAATATATAAATTAGAATAAAGAAGGAGAATGAGAATACAAATCACATTATTTTGACATTCTGCATAATAATATACAAAATCATACTATATATATATATATATATATATATATATATGTGATATTTACAATTTATTGTTTACTGTTTTCAACACATCTCATAAACTCACTTTATAAAATAATTTCAGCCTTGGATTTGTTTTTGTTTTTTTTTTGTCATTTTAATGTTTGCATCCTTACCCACAGAGCAGAGCTGGCTGCCAGTCAGAGCCTCTGCTCAGGCTGACTTGAGGTCAGTGGCCTCAAGCCTCAAGTGAGGGCATAAACCGAGGCAACGGGAAGTCAGCAAGAATAAAATAAAAACCACTAAAACAAAACAAAAAAGGGAAACACTGAAGGGATGTGCCACCATTCAGTGGCTGCTCCGGTCTCTGCTAAAGCAGCTATGGGTCAGCTTTGAGCTTCAGAGCTGCCAACTCTCTTTATGGGAGAGATCTGAAACTGCAAAGCCACAGCTTCTATTTACAGCCCCTCAGCATGACGCCACAGTGATGGGACATCAAATTCTGTCAAGGTTAGCTGTGGTACGATCCATAGGAACCCTAAGGTGGGAAACTTTGACTAGCAGATTATTTCTGATGAAGCTGTACATATCTGTCTATGGCTCTCCCCAGACTTCAGGGGGCAGTAATGAGTCCGCCGCTGACCGGCACAACGAGAAGGAGACGAAGAAGACGCTGCACTCGAAAACAGACGAGGTCAGTCCGTATAAAGGTGAGATTAGCGCTTTGCTGAACGTGTTTGCAAAAAGTATTTTTTACTGCTACACGCAAAAAGACAATGGAGATGAGGGTCAACAGGTTGGTTTTGTTCATTATCGTCTGTCTGGTCGAGCAGCATACGGCAGCTTCACCGCGTTTTTCCCCCTGGCAGGTGTTGAGACACCTGGACTGTTTTCAGGGCTCGGACCACCTGTTCACACTGGAGCAAGACCTCAGCTGAACTTAAATTGTAAGGTTAATATATATTATCATAATGATTTGTGTTGTCATTCTCCTTCTTTATTCTAACTTCTGAACATGTAAATTCCTCACAGAAAGGCCCCTGCCGGGTTTCGACCCAGGACCCTTATTGCTGTGATGCAACAGTGCTAACCACCAAACCACCGTGCTGCCCCCCCCCCCCCCGGATCCTTTTAACTAAAAACATCTTACATTGAATGCATTCAGTTGTTAAGTTGCCTGTTTAATATACCATAGTTTTATAATAGCAACTTTATTGCTAAATGCATTGTCATGACCTTCATCTGCCACAGGGGGGAGGCAGAGAGAAATGAATGTAGATTGAAGGGAGTGGTTGGGAGCAGAAACATGGTTCCTTCTCAGAGAGGAAAGAGCAGCAGAGGTGAGAGGGGACACTTTGATTTCTGGCCATTAGACGGTCAAAATGTTTAGCTGGTTATTTCCCGGCTCTTGATTTTACTCCCTGTATGTGATGGACAGGAGAAAACAAGGGATAATCAATGCCCCCACACGCTATACCTATGCTTCCTCTTTTTTTTTTTTTTTTTATCTGGTAGAGATTATTGACTGGATCTGAAGGATTTTTTTTAGACTTCCTCTGAATCAATTTCCTCTTCTGGAAAAGGCTTTTGGCTCCATCAGGGTCCAAAATCCCAAACCCTTCCTGCTGTTGCTGGGAAACCACTCCAGTGATTTGTGTGTTGTCAGAGTGCATTATAGACAATGACATGGGAAGAGAGAGAGACAGAGAGAAATCTGGGCTGGAGAAAGGGGGAAGAAAGGTGGAGAGGAAGAGGTCTGAACTGATCATTTAAGCTGGCTCCCTCTTTCTTTCTTGTTGTGTATCTCTCAACAACACACACTGCATACTGCACTGTAGGGCTCGATTAACATGCTTTGATTCTCCCTGTGTTTCTCTCTCTCTCCCTCCTTTGCCAATTCATTCTCAGTTGGCATTTTAACTGGGTCGAGTTTCAACTTTTGGGTTTAAAGGAATAAAATATGTGTTAGGCAGCAAAACTGTTGGGGAAAACATTTGATGTTTAATTGATAGAAGTTGGACGTCAGAGCAGAAGGCTTGTTATTTGCAATTACCCTAAACCACACTGAATGTGTGTGTATGTGTGTAAGTTTCTGGCTGTGTCCATATGGATTGTGCGCTTTTTATGTGTGTCTCTGAGATTTACTGCCAGGAGTCATGTCTGTGAGTGCGGTAAGTGTGAAAGATTTCATACTACTGTCAAAGACACCTTCCACTGCCAAATTCCTCTCTTCTTGATGTGAAAGTAAAACTGTCACATTAATTAAAAACAATAGGGCCAGCGTGAGCTCTGCTCCACAGCACATATGCTTATAACTATTAGGATTTTATGAAAACACATTTGATTAACTGATTTCAACAGGATTTGTAAATTATGTCAATGTGAATTTTCTTGAAGAATTTTACTAGTGCAGTGTCATAAAAAATTTGTTATGCCTTATGCGTTGTACTGACAGATGTTGTCCAACCCAATTATATCAATGAGGATAGACTCAGTATTAGAAACACTCCTCGGAATAATGCAATACAATTACACCACCAACACAAAGATCAGCCTCAAAGATGACTATATATTGAAATCACCACTCTGAAACAGACAGCAATAACTAAACATTGTAACCTCTAGTCAAGAAGGGAATGTGTGAGCTGCAGTTATAGGGACAACCCTGCAGGCTCACCTAGTTAGAATCAGCTGTGATTCTGGTTATGGCAGAATCTTTACCATTTTCACAGTAGTGTCAAACACTAAACAAATGTTAACAGTTTGGATTATAATAAATAATAGTTTGTTAAAATTCATTCTTCCTGCCTGTTTCCATTGGCAGCCAAACACCTTTTGTTTGCTCCAGCCCAATGACATGGTCCAGTCATGTGGTGTTCCTATGTAGCCCAATTAGAGCACTTCTTGGGACTGTGTGGGCACATACAGATTTTACATGAAAGACATGCTCATTATCATAATTACCATATAATTTGTCTACAAAATTATTCATTTACTGTTTTCCTTTTTATTTTAATGTGTTATGGAAATGTTTCTTACAGCAGTGATTTTGAATTGTCACAGTAGCAAAAGTACATGTTGCTAATAATATAAATAATCACGTGACATGACGTGTCTCATTAAGCCATGACAGTTTGAGCCAGCATCAACAATATCAAGCTTCAAAATCTAAGTCAGCCATTATTTATTTGTGTTATTTACGCTTGTGTTTTTCTCCTGTGAAAAATGACACTTGCTTGGCAGGGAGGCTGGATCTAATGAGAATATGGGAAAAATAAAGAGTGATATTTTTATCTTCTCTGAAACTAAATTAACCAAATCCATCACAGACAAACCATTGGAATTGAGAGTTCAAATTTTTTTTTTCATGTGACCGTCTAAGACGAGGGGTGGCATTGCCATTTACAGAAAAAAAATGATTTCATGCTACTATCCAATTATCAGTATCTGTTAGCAAACAATTAAAATTTTTTGCCCTGAATATGGAACTCCTTACAGGGCATTTCATTACTATTGTAGGTTGTAATAGACCGCCCTTAGCAAGAGAATTTATTTAAATTTTTAGAATTTATCATCACTGAGTAAACTATCATCTTCACATTTTAATGAGATTTTTCTCACAGGTGATTTTAACTGGAAGCGGTTTTCCTCTATCTATGATGGTTACAAATTAGTTTGCGATTCATTGAGTTTTGCACAATTAATAAATTGATAAAGCAACTTGTATAAATCTCACATGACCAGAGAAATCTTTGGTTCTTGACTTGTTCTTAAATGTTCCACATAAATAATTCAATAAAGGTATTTTTGTAAATGATGTGAGTGACTGACCAATGTATTATAGTCACAGTTACACAATCTGCGCTTCCATAAACAAGACCACAGATTGTTCTTAAATTTGCATTTCTGCGTTTTCTCATGATTTCTGGGATTTTGATTAGACAAAATCGTTCTTTTTAATGATGTAAAACTGGATTCAAAGTAGTTTTGTGATGCTTGTTAAATTAAAAAAACAAACATGCTCCCTTCAGAAAGTTTAGAGTTGAATGGCCAAAACAAGCCTTGGTTTTCCCTTCAGCTATCAGCCTGTTTAAAGAAAGGGATGTTGCCAAAGGAAGTTAGTGAACAGAGAGCCCTTCACCACTATCATTTATTTCTGTTGTTTGTTTTAAATCTCTTGAGTTATTAGAGGTCCATAGAGCCTCAAAGCAATTAGATCTTAACAAATCTGCAGGTCCTGACAAGCTCAATCCTACTTTCTTAAAGAAGCTGTTGACAACGTATGACTTATATTTCTAACCTTACTTTTCTCAGCAATTAAATTCCTATTATATTGAAATTTGCCTATGTTCTCCCTTTTCTGAAAGATGTGGATCCATCATGTGTTCATTAATGACAGACCAATATCATCTAAATTATATGAATTAACCAACACAGTACAATAACTGCATTGGTCTTTTTATTGATTACTCAAAGGCTTTTGCAATATTAGATTATAACATTTTGATAAATAGACTATTACATTGTCCTTTCTGAGCAAGCTGTAAGTTGGTTTGAAAATTATCTGTCTGGTAGACATTCTGTCCAATTTGCTTGGTCTTTCTCTTCCATCCTCCCTGTATTAGAAGGTGTGCCATATGGTTCTATATTGGGACCATTGCTGTTTTCCATATATCTTAAAAAAAAATTTGTAATAACTTATCAAATGCTGCATTTGATTTTTATGCAGATGACACAATTGCCTATTCTTCATCTTATTCAGTAGTAAAAATGCTTCAATTTATACATTCTGCCTTTAATCTTGTCTAGTGTCACTGAACTCTACTTAAGTTGGTGTTAAATTTGCTGAATTTGTTATTTTCTAATGACAAACTTAACACCTAATCTTAGATTTTAATGACACACGTGGTTCATATTAAAATGGTCTCAACATATCAGTATTTGGGTGTCATTGTTGTTTTTTTAGGAACAAAGGAAATTCAGGCAATTGTAAGTTGTTTTTTTTTTTTGTTTTTTTTTTCAATGCATCAAATAAATACAGTATACCGTTTTCCTTTGTTTTGTTTCTGGTTATTGAAATCTTGTACTTCATTGTTTTTGCATTGGTTGGTTTTCATAGATCAATCTCTCCCTGGGCTGGGACCATATATATACTGCAGAGCTAAGAGCATTTCTGAGGCACAACTTTTTTTAGTGTGCTGGTCAGTGTGCTGCAACTGCACTGCAGCAGCATTTATTGCTTTGTGCGGTAAAAGGCATCATTGGCAAAATATAAATACGTAATTGAGAGGGGAGAGGTAAGATGGCTGAGAGAGGCACAGTTTCCAAAAATGTCTCCTGGTTAAATGAGAGTATCTTAGCTGGTTTCAATTTTGTCAGTTCAATTTAGCTCCGAGAAGAGTGAAGAGTGGCCACAGTGACAGCAGACATGCTTCACTGAATTGTAGGTTCTGAGTTATAGTATTGTTCTGATGTTTCTGTTCAAGTATAAGGTGTGTAAAAATCAGCTATACTGAAATAAGTCACCCATGGTCCAAATATTTTCTAAATACAACAATGAATGATAAAAAATCTCATTAAAGGCTGACATGCTGTCACTGTAATTTGTGTTCCTCCCTTCTGTGATCAGTGCACCTGACTTCATGTGCTGACGTGTGCAGCGTATGTTTTATTTATCAAGGCCCCATGAGCTAGTGATTTTTCTACATGGTGGCAAATAAATTCTAAAACAAATTAGTTCTGTATGACTTTGATATAAACTTCAGTATGGTGCTGTGTTTCAGCTCTATCGTCCTATCTCCATTATCCTATATGTAGTTGTTTTCAAGCATGGTCTTGTTTTGTTCATATTCTCTAAACACATTGCATCATCAGAAAGAAGTTGTAATATTGTCCAGAAAAAGGAATAGAAAGAGAATGTGTTACATATATTTTTTTTAGATTGAGATATTAAAGTTGCATTAAATTAATTGTTTGTACCACTTGGGGGCAGCACATGAAGCTTAAAACAGAGATTCATATATTATCACCTTTTAAAGGTAATATTGCTTTAGGTGTGTATCCTGAAACTTGATGAATGCAAGTTCAAAATTCACTCTTCTTTCAGATTTTGTTTGGTGACCCCTAAATCTTGAGAAAATCATATGGCTCTTTAGGTTGTGAGATATTAAATTTTCTCCATTATGTTTATGGGTTTTTTTGTGCAATAGCATTATATGCAATAAGGTATAAAACATTATTTTTAATAAAGTGTACAGCATTTTGTGTAAAGTTTCTTTAAAACCAAAATATGAATATCTTTCTCTCTCTCCTGCACAGTGCTGACCCTCTGATGACCTGGCATAGTGTGAAACACGTCATGCAGGAGTGGCTGCGAACCAATGTGTGAGTCTCAGCAGGCAATCATCTGTCTGTCTCCCACACACACTCACACACTCATGGCTCACCTTGAGGGCAGCCCCGCCTCTTTCCGCGTACCAGCATGGATTTAGCCCTCATGGGAAATCTGCTAAGTCAACAGTTTGTTACAACACAATAACAGTATGAACTGCAAATCAAGCATATTTGATCAGGGGGTTCTTCCTGAACCCCGAAGACATAATCATAAAACAGACCAGGGTTTTTCATAAGGTCTCATTGCATAACATGTTCACCCTTATGTGTAATCAGAAAGGCTGGTGTCAGATGTGATGTTATAGTCAAATGTGACTATAATTTACTTGAAGTATTAATGTAACCAAAACAGGAATGAGGTAAAGGATCTGGTTATGGTTCTGTTCTAAGTTGAACTCAGCACTATAATGATGCCGTCTTTAGACTCCTCAGTCATAACTCCTATACATCCTAGACAAGTTATGTCTAAGGTATGGTCCCAAGGATAATTTGTAAAGACCTGTCCTGGAAATCTAGCAACACAACATATGGCAATATACAATTTATAGTTATCACTACACACCAAAATTTGGTGTACCAAAAACTGGGTGGGCATTACTGCAGAGTTAAATGATGTTTTGACCCATTACTGGGCTGTGCTGGTATCAGGCTGTGCCATCATAAATCTATTGGACCCCTATGACAGGTGACACCCTTCTGTAACCCTAAGCTACAGTATATCTAAACTGACCTAACTTCAAAGCTGCTTTATATCTGTCACTCTAGCAGCCTGACCCAGCTTCATAGTCACATTTTCTCTGCATAGGCTTAGTTGCAACTCTTTAACACTCTTATTAACTAACCTTTAAAATATTCTTTAATTCTGTCCTCATCTATGCAAAGCACAGACACTTGGCAGCATGATTCAGCCTTACATCTATGTTGTATTTTCTCAGGTTGAGTTACAGTAGTTGGCCCAAATGGCTTTTAGGAAACTTAATCTGATAGCCAAGCCTGCTTAGTTGTCCAATCAGCTTCACTGAGTAATTCCATTAATCACACCAATAGCCAGTTCTGACCAAACTGAATTTATGTAAAATGAAAAACTAGTGTTTCATTGACTTGGGTCCATGACACAGAGGAAACTCAATAGTGTGTCCCAACTACCACTTTACCAGCACCCACACCCAGCACAACCCTTCAACGGGTTAGGTTCACTCCAGTATCACCGGCCACCTGCATGCTGACTGACTACAACCAGCTAACTCCTCTAAAGCTACACAGCCTGTTGGCACTACCAGCAACATGCCTCTCAACACACCAAGCCCTGCAGCCACACCCAGCTTCCTCATCTTAGCAAGTAACAAAGCAGCCACTCTAATTAACTAACCCGCCCACACAAACAAAGAAATGTGACAACAAGAGATAAAGCCATTGTAACAAGGTTTAAAGAGGTGGAGAAACCATAGCATTATTATTGGAACTTAAAAAAGTGTCACTATGGAGTGTTGTTGTCTACTGCCATGAAAAATAGTAGCTTATTACCAATTAAGGCATAATAGACAACTTGTCAGGTGGTTTGAAGCTAATTGATGCTTATATCCACTGTATGAGTGAGCAAGTATTATTAACATTATGAGACATTCTGTTCATGTTTATTTGTATTACTGACAATTACCTGATTATTGTGCTGTGTCTATTATAACATAACCAGTGTCTGGTTAAATAAATTCTATTCCTTTGGGAAAGTGTTCATCATTTAAAATGCTTCAAGTCACTTCATATGACAAGTATCTCTGTTATATCTAAGTTTAATATCAATATGTAAAGGCAGGATTGTGTTAAATGTAGCCCATTTTGCACTGTCCTGTTTAAATGGCTTTTATTTAAATCTTTATCTTGGACCTGTCATGGCAAGTCTCTCAGCTTAGTAGTACATTAGTAACAAAAAAGTAGTAAAAGACTTGGTTTGTTTGCTGAACAATACTAAAGTAGACAGCTGAATAATGCGTATTAAGAAACTTTATGTATGTCAGCTTTAAAATCCCCTGAACACAAACCTCATGAATCAAATCTGTTTTGAGTTAATAATGGAAAGCCAGTGAAATGAAAGAGAACGAGAACAGACAAACAGAAGATGTTTGGCGTCTCTTCCTCATCATCACATCTGCTACAAACTTGTCTGTACACATTCTTGTTCAGACCCACAGAACATGATTTTAAATGTCAGTCTCGATCGAAACCTTTCTAAAAATAAAAAGAGATTATATCATTCTGAGTGGCAGGGATATGTTCATAGCATTGGACACGCAAACAACTAGAAGCTGCTGTCTTGTAGCATTTAGTGTGTGTTTCTGAAAAACTGTAAACTGAAACTGTAAGTGTGGTGTATGATTGGCTGCGTAGTATCTGATACCATTTTTTTTAATGATTTTGTCAAACAGTGTTTAATACTTGGAACATGAGTTCATGTGATGTGCATTTTACAGTAGATGCAATAGAACCGCTGTCACCATACCTTCTTGACTTGTCATGCACATACACACACATACATTCACTCCCTCTTCCTCTCCTGTCACCCTGCCCCCCCTCTCGCCTGCATCAGCCGCTCTTTTCTCTCCCTCCATTCTCTGGCTGATAGTGAGGGTTGATGCATGCTGGAAGGCTATGAGTTGAGCCATTGTGTCCAGAGGTCAGAGAGAGTCAGAGACACACAATGCCAGTGTCAGAGTCACTGCGGCGATGGTCCAACCACTTGACAGCATCATCCAACTGCGCCAGATGACCCACAGATAGGAAAAGACGGATTCTGAAAAAGAGAGAGAGTGGCATGTACAGAGAGCAACCAACACAAAAGTTCAGCAGAGTAATAGCCAAAGTTTCATTGTGACTTTCTTTGAAAAAGTGGAGCAGTGACAGAAGCATTTCAGAAAGTAGAAACATTAATAAAAAATGTATGGTGCACGAGTGGATTATTGAGGCACACAGGAGAAAACACATAAAGTGAGACTGCCAGATATGACTCAGTCTGTTGGTCATACACAGTAACACATACAAAAATCACAGGATTTAAGAATGGCTATGTCTACTAGGCTGCTTTTGATAAAATAAAATCTAAATGGCATTTTTTTTACTATTATATGACATTTAATCAGATAGAAACTCTGTTTGCTGTTTACTGCTTTAACAAAACCCTGTTGGAACTGCAGGAAGGTAAATTATGTTAAATAGCCTGCTGTTTTGTAAAGAAGGGCCATGTTTAAATGTGCATATGTATGCATGACATACAGAGAGGTGCAGGACTTCAGCTGTGTCTGCTTTTGTGTGCACATGGGGGCTGAGCCTCTTGCAATAGGTGGATAGTATAGGTGAATCATACTGAGGACTGTAATGCAGGCAAAGACCCTCTTCATTTCTTCAGAATGTCTTTATATAAATACATCTTGTTGTTTACTGGCCATTTCCACTGAAGTGCTAAAGTGTTGGTTGTAAGCTCTCTCTAGTCTACAGATGTAACCTCAACTGGAATAATAATCATCAATTAGCTGACCTGCTGTCACCTAGCCAGAAGACAATCAATAGCCTTTAATAATGATGTCATTTACTCACAGTAAACCACGGATAATGATGAGACTGGAGGTCTCCTGTTATTACCTCATTTCATGGGTTTTGTCTCAATGCAGGGATCAGCAGTTACATGAACACGCTACATAGCAGGTGGAGGAGTTTGTTACAGAATTGCACCCATTAGAAAAGATTTCTGTGTAGTGTAAATGATCAAATTGATGAGCACTATTAAATGTGATTATCTAAAAACAACAACCACAGGGTTATTGACAAACTAGTCATATACTGAATAATAAAATTTATACTGGTAATTTTACTGTTTTTACTGAATTTTATTGAAAACATACTGTATATTTTTGGTTTCTTTTCATTAGAAACCTGTATTGTTTTTTGTGAGTCTTTGCAAATGATTAAAAAAACCATCCTGGCAGACACAGCAGCTACAGAAGGATCCAGTGGTTCTTACTTTGTGGACTTGTTTGTCTGCCTGTCCGGACTGAATCTTGATGAAATGTAGCAGTGTGTGCTAGTGTGCATTTCTGTGTGCACGTACGTCTGCGCGGGTGTGCATGTTGTAAATTCATGCTGAGGTGAGGTCTGGGCCTCAGGTTGATCCACGGTCGAGCTGACAAGTAGCAAAGGGAGTCAGGATGTGCCTCCAGCCAGCTGCCCCACACACACACACCCTTTCTCTCCTGCATACACATACATTCACCCCTGCCCCTTCATTTAGTACCTCCACAGCCTCTCCATGCGTCCTCTACCCCTCCCATCCTCCCTTCTCCTCCCTCCAAGATGTGAGGAAAGACAGCCAGGCTGAAGTGGATGTCGGGGGGAATTAGACGCTAGCAGACAATTTGATTTCTTCGTCTTCAAGGCTTCCTTCTTCTCCACAGACACAGGCAGCAGAGAGGGATTGATGCGCATAGATAGCAGACAACCAGGTCTGAGTGGAGGAGGAGACACAGATAGAAACAGACAGACAGAGCAGCAGATGAAGGGAAAGAGTGATGAAGGCATGGAAAGTGCATGATAGAGGTAGAATTAAAGAAACCCCAGAAATAAGGAGGTGGGTGATTTAGATTGATGGCGAAATAAAATAACAATGAAGAAGAATAAACCAGAAAGAAATAAATTAAGCAAGCAAAAGGTTGAGAGTGTCAGCTGGAGAGAAATAGAGGAAGACAATAGGAGAGGCCATCCAGGCAGCCACTTAACAGTCCACCCACTTGCTGCTGTCCAAATGGGCAGATTGACGCCTGTTAGCTCCTTTAATAGCTCCTGTAATGGACCTCAGTTTAGGTGGGTGGGAAAGGGAGCCATCCTGTCCAAAGTAACTCAATTCCTCAATTCTGTTCTCTTGTTTCAGCTGCTCTCAGCACATCAGGGCGGTGAGCAGATACTGTGCTCTTACCTCGCTTAGAGCGTGTACATAGATAGATTTACTGACCCACAGAGGACTCTGGCAAGGTGAATTATGGCAAATGTGGCCGACCTCGTGGTAACGTAATGTCATTTTCAAGTGTGTTTGTGTGTGTGTTGTGTGTGTGTGTGTGTGTGTGTGTGTGTGTGTGTGTGTGTGTGTGTGTGTGTGTGTGTGTGTGTGTGTGTGTGTGTGTGTGTGGTGAGTGGTACAATAGGTTATGTGCATTTTGAACATACACATACTGTAGGTTTGTGTGTGTGCATGTGTCTTGCTGGGTGTTCATTTACTGTACGTGTGTGTATGTGCTTTACTGTAGGCACATGTGAAAGTGTTTGACAATAATGTACTTAACACTGTATTTGAAAATCTTGATAAGTCTGCTGATACTTTGCTTTAACTAATTGCAATACATATTTTCAAAACCTAAACCGTCATTTACAAACTACAAACACCTGCTGCGAAGCCAAATATTGTTCAAAATCATAGAAATTCGTTTTAATTTATGGCAGCAATTACTACCATGTGAAAATATATAAAGTAATTCAGGCTAAATTATGTGTCCAAATGGTATTTAGTTTTTATTTTTATATTTATATATTTTTATCATTTGTCATGTCGGGTTTGAATATTTCATACAGATGCTTTTATTTTTATTTATTGATTTATTGGACTTTTTCTTATACCTTTCTAAACAGGGGGGGGGGGGTTAGTCTCCGTGGTTCAACACATTCAGTTAGAAATAATATAGTAGTTAATACATTGAGGTGAGTCATGGTTTGAGGAGGTTAACGTCTGTTATTTCAGCATTAGTTCATGTCCAAAGAAGCTCAAAGTTGAATGAGAGTTGTAAGTAAAGAAGATAATAATGAAACTCAGAAAACAGAGATATATATCAAGGATGGATGGGTTTTCAAAAGCAGCAGTTTTGTATATTCAAAAAAAGCAGACGTTTTGTTAATCAGGAGGAAATGATCCGAAGAAAAAAGCCTATATAGCTGCACAGCAAGTCAAGCGTGCTTTCTGACGATCAAGTGATGACTTTATGGCCATAACCTCAGCAGATTCACCAGAGGATGTAGGCCTTAATAGCATCAGAAGCCACAGGATGAAAGCAGAGCTATATAGGAGCATAGTGCAAAACTCACTGGGCAAAAAATATGTAGCTGTCCAAACACACAAGTGTGAGACAATTTTTTGCATTTCTATTGTCATACTAGATACCTTCTAGTTGCATCCATTTCTTCAAGGACAAGTCTAAAGTAAATCTGACTTCTTGTTCCAATTAAGAAATTGAGAAAATAGGTCGTGAATATGCTCCCCACATGTAAAATTAAATGTTTTGGGGAATTAAAAACACAAATACACGTTGTCAAACCTAAAGGGCTTGTACATATTGTGACATGTTAATACACACACACGCTTGCCAGCACACTCACACACTGTGGTACAGTTTGCACCTGAAGGCAACAAACCACCTTGTGTTTATTGGAGTACTGTGGTTACATGTTGGCTGTGCCCCTGGTCTACAATCCATGCTGTTAGTAAAATGTTCCAATCAACTGCAGGCAGAGCTGCATCCTCGGCTGTTGGGCTCATAGCAGGGGAGGAAACTGTATATCCAACCCAGTTGATGGATGCCAGAGTAACTTGTTAACTGTTTGCCGTTGGTGCCCCCCAGCGCAGCAGCTTTGCTTTGTATGTCTCCAGCACCACCACTCCATCAGCTCCCCACCATCTCAACCCCCCAGCTGTGGGTTGCCAGGTCCTCAGCCCCCCTACACCCCAGATGCCACAGGCATGCCAGATCGTAGTAAGCCCATGCAGGGTGGAACGGGACTCAGGCTCTGGCTGTGGCCCGGTGCCATGCTGGGCCTGGTTATTATCTCCAGATGACATCAGCATGAGCAGCAGATGCCTTTTTGGCCACAGGGGCCGAAAAGAGAGACTGAGAGAAGAATAGAAGGAGTGAGAGAGTGTGTGGCTGCCTGCACGTTGTTCATGGTGGGATCAGGCTATTTATTACCTCCCCACTTATCAGGCCATCTTCCTCACTCAGCTGGGAAGCAGTGTCAGTTTCATTCCAAAACGACCATTCCTCCTCACGATGATAATGTAATCATGCAAAGATACACACGCACATACACGGATGAGCCTTTTAATAATAGTAGTCATTATCTGTTTGCTATGGCAGTGATTCTAATGTACATGTGTGAAAAATAACACGGTAATTAGCCTCATGAATAAT
This sequence comes from Mastacembelus armatus, assembly GCF_900324485.2. Classification (NCBI taxonomy): domain Eukaryota; kingdom Metazoa; phylum Chordata; class Actinopteri; order Synbranchiformes; family Mastacembelidae; genus Mastacembelus; species Mastacembelus armatus. The sequence continues at coordinate 15,437,555 of NC_046633.1, read as the reverse complement.
TATGATGATACTAATTGATAGTAACAATCACAGTAATGGCAATCAAAGAAAACTCCTTGATGTCACACTGTAATACACTTTATGTTCATCTCAGTAAGGATGCGAATACATAAATAATGCTATGATTTACACTGAAGCATAATGCCAGAAAATACTGCCGTTGATTGATGGTGATCAGGTTTGTAATGTAGGTCATGTGGCCACCTGTGTGTGGCCACATGACGTGTGTGTGTGTGTGTTTGTGTGTGTCGTCCTGCTGAAAGCTGCTACGTTATTTATGCCTGTTTTCTTTGAGGGACAGCCTGAAGAGGCAGAAAATTAAACTCATGGAAGCAAATCAAAGAAGAGGCAGGCAATTTAAATTAAAGTGCCTGCACCTCTGGTTTAGCAAGTGCCTGGCAGTGCGTAGATGTGTGTGGCTGTTAGCCTGTGTGAGGCAGCAGGCACCGCAGCCGTTCCCTGTCTATCACCTCAGTTATTTTACAGTCCTCCTTCCCCACAGCTTATTATATACAGTCTGTCCCTGCTCTGCTATGACCAATTTAATGGAGAAGAAAAGATGGGCATCAGGAAATTATATTTCTAATCAGACAATGGCAAAGGGCCCTTTTTTTATTAAAGTGGGGGTGCTCTCTCTTTCTGTCTCTCAGTCTGTGTTCAGAGCAGTCTACAACCCTGATAATGGCCTCGGCAGGCCCGACGTCATTATATTAAGGCATTGAATGACACACACACACACACAACCTTCCCCTCTTCTCCTCCCTCTCTGACCAATTCCCTCATATTCTTCTGGCTTCGCTCTTTCCAAGTGAAAATGGACACTTTTGTTGTTCTTTCTTTTATTGCCAGATACCTGTGTGTATTATTCCTTCAAAAAATATTCAATTCCCGCAAGTTCATAGGGCCATGCAATCACACCTCATAAAAGCAGCTGCGGATGTGTGAAGCAGTAATGTGCTGGTGATTTCATGCACTGTGGCAGGTGGATGCTGTGGCACGGCAAACAATGTACACACCTGCTATATAGTGTTAGTATAATGACAGAATTCATGCTGAATTTAATTTTCTTGTATTTGTTTTTATTAATTTACTTAATGCATAAAATGTACCGTGAATACTAATGAAGTAGTGTTTGTAGCAGAATACAGAATGAGTTCAAGTAATTACTTTTTTTATCTAGTTTGATCAGTTTTGTGTATGTCTGGGTGTGTGATACAATCATAAAAACCTACTTTTAAAGGTTTTGCCTCTTGGATTTTACATTCAGTCACAATTAAAACAGCTGTGACAAAGGCTTTGTTTTCAAAAAATCCTTTCCCATTTTGCTGTTGAATAAACTGCATTATTAGAAGCTTTTGAAGCTGTTACTCATAAGAAAGGGCTGCAGGTAACAAAAAATGTCTCAGTGGACTCTGAAGTTAAAGTCTGAAGTTTTCATGACAAGACAGCTGCTTTGTCTAATAGGAAACACCATTTCTCAGGCCTTTTTGCAAAACCAGCTCCTTAAGCAGCTGTGGGGGAAAGGATTCATCCAACAAAAACACTGGTATTAGCCTGATAAGGCAAGATCTTCAAAATACATCTTAAAATATTTCTGCTAACCAACCAACCTTTAATGTGGCTGGTGCTGGATTTTACCTTTTGCAGATGCATGTATTCAGAGTCAGGCTGCAGTCTTTGAAACTAAACTTCACCCAGTCAGAGTAGCCAACACAGGGTTTTCTTTAAAATCAGCCAATTGTGGATTTTGAAACAGGATTCACAGTGACAGTGCCTTGTTTGTTTGAAAGCTTGTAAGAAACCTGGGATTTCCACATTGGCTCCACTGCACTTTATGCTTTTCATGACACACATAATGATGACACACATGGTAAGCTCGTCTCGCTGATAGACTGATGGCCTTATACTGATGTTTTAATCGTAGAGTAATCCCGTAGCAACATTCTGGTCTGGGAAAGCATATGACCATAGAGCACAGTCACTTTGCTGTATAGCCTTTTATTATGTGTGAGAAAAACACTTCACCTTTCAGTTTTCTAAAAGCTTTAAAAGGTTTGTCACCTTGGCTGCCTCGTTTTTATCTACATCTCTTCTTTTGTGGTGGTTATAAAATGATAAAAAGAAAATCAATAAGGAATAATGGCTTTAAATGGGTCAGTTCATCACTGCTCTTAATGAAAAGAGTCTGTGCATGATATGATGTTATTTCAGTGTTACATTGGACTGTTTACAGTAGTTTTCTATATTCTGGTTTAAAGCAGGTTATCTTACATTATTTAAGCGACTAGTGTGTGTGTCTGAACACTGAGAGACTAAACAGTTGCTCTAGGCTGCATCACTGGTGTTTTTCTAACTCTGCGCTATATCATCACAGTAGAGCTAAATCAAACTAACGTCCTAATTACAGGCCACTGGTGGCTATGTGGGTGTAGTCTCAGAGATAGCCAGTGGTTAGTGTTAAAACACAGAGGAAGCAGAAAATGTCACACAGGTTAAAAGGTCTGTTTATTAAGCTCTGGATCTTGTTGTTCTTTCATTATTACTTTCTTCCTCAATTAATTCTTTAGTTACATTAGCTGCAATCAACTGTTCCTGTTTCACAGGATCCGCTGTGTCTCTACCTCTCATCCGCCAGGAGGCCCGGTACTGTCCTGGAAGTTGACCGGTGACCACAGGTGATGGCTCAGCTCTGGAAAACCACTGGTATGTTGTCACCCAAACTCAGACACCACCTCCAAGCTTAGGCTTAAGGTAAACATGAATGTCGCCACCACACACACACACACACACACACAAACACACATACACATTTACACTCACCATGAGCCCACTCGCATGTACAAATGCAAGGCACAAAGTCATGCACACAGGGTCTTCTAACATGCCCAGTAAGCTCTTAAACACGTGCATTCACATGCACTGACACACACACACATTTAGGCATATGGACACAAAGCAAAAATGTCATCCCAACTTGTTAACACACGTACTCATCTCTAACCTGACCTCTGACACATACACATAGACAGTTTATAGTGACTGCTGAATACTCAGCCTGTCTCTTGGTGGTGTGCCACTCCATCTTAATCCCTCTGGTATTTACAGCATGTGACAAGTGCACACAGCAGGCAGTCATGCAGCAAGTCAGCCAGGATTCACAGGGCATGCTTTTGCTCTTCCTTTTTGTTTTTATACATCAACAAACATTCTCCTGTGCAGTGCATATGACTAATTTTACATTACATTGCTTTTATGAACTAACTGGTTGTTACTACATAAATGTCAACATATCTGTGTCAATGTGATGGAACCCAATGTCAACAAAAAGCATGCATGCAACATGCAAATTGAGGACTATGGCATTACTATTAACAGCAGAGTATAGTGTTTGAGTGTATGTTCTGCAGAACAACTAAATTAAATAAATCTGGCTCTGTAACTGCACTTTTGTTTACTCTACATAATTGGGGACAAATGCAGGTTTGTGACACGCTCATTTGCAGATAGAGTTTTGTGTCTATTCTTTGCTGGGTAACTCACTCTACCCTTCCAGATATTGTTTGAGTTTCATTACAATGTTAAGCTGATTCAAATGTTGTAAAAGACAGTGGCTGGGAGTCAATGGCCTCGCCCTTTGCAACCATGGCTGAGGCAGGCGTTTTAATAGGTATTGACGGCAGGTCTTAGCTGCATTCTCCCTCCATGCTTAAAAGCCCATGTTCCACTGATTAGCTAATTAAAACCTAGAGCAAGGGCTATCGATCCAGTGGAAGGACAATTGGGAGGCATCTGTCCCTCACATGGCCCTGATACTCTCCTGCACCCATACACACACACACACATACACATACACACACACACACACACACACACAGACACACCTCTTTTGTTTGGGCCTAAAAGCATTACCAAGGCCTTTGACACTTCACTAGATCTATAGTTATCACTGCTATTTTAAGAATATTTGTTTGTAATTACCAGTTGAGGAGGCGTGCGTGCGTGCGTGCGTGCGTGCATGTGCGTGCGTGTGGGAAGGTGGGCCACCGTTCTAGCCTGCATTCGATCAGTCCCCTGCCAGGCTCTCAGTAATGGTGGGTATTTATATCCTGAGCTATCAGACACCTGATGGAGGCAGATTACAGGCTTGTAGCTGGACAGGTAGCTATAAAGGTGTCAGCCCTCACTTTTACAAAATCAAGACTCTTTCCTTTTTCTGCCTTCTCACATTACAGCTAATACCATGATATCACCAGACCAGCATGAGACAAGTTTTATTTTTTCGAAATAATAAAGCGTGTGGTGTTAAAGGCAGCCTCCAAATGATGCAAAATCAGACTTGGTTGGTATCACACTCTGGGGGAATTTTAGGAAATGGGTCACTGCAGCAAGACAATAAAGGGATGATGATGAACAGTAAAATTATAGGTGGATACAGACAACAATGGATATTATTAGGTCTAATTTACTTCATTTTCATGTTCAGTAATGTTCAAAATAGAGCTGACTCTATCAGCTATTTTCCTGTCATTAATTTGATTATATGATGTAATTTTGGCTGTATATACTCTATACTAACACTTTTTGTACTGGAAGTTCATAATCAATAATTAATATTTATGTAACAAAACTAATAAAATTAACTAGTGTATCTAGGAGGACAAACAAGTGTGTTGGAGCTCCTGCCTGCATAACAGCATGAGATTAGCCGAGGGTGACTTTCATTGGCATGGTTATGCAACTAACACACAATCACCTGTGAGGAAAGTAGGCCATGTTAGTTCCATAATCAGACTCCTTCATAATGAGACTTATCTAACCACAGATCCTGTATTGCCTAGGTTTTACACAGCAAATACACTTTTGTATTTGTATTTTTACATTCAAGTGTTTCCCCTTACATTGCATTGAATATTATTACTTCTAAACAACTGATTGGAACAAATTGCAGTGTGTGTTTGTGTTTTCCACTGCACTGTACTGTATATGCATTGATGCATATATGAATCAATGCAATATGATTTGTCTGTGCATACAAAGGTGGTGCACGACAGAGCACGCAGCGCTTTGCAGACTCACATTTCCTCCTCTGTATTCATTAGCCTCTTGTTCGTCTCTCCTGGGATGGAGGATTTGCTCAAGAAGGGAAATGAATGCTTTCTGGATAGATGGCGTTCTCTCTGCCTGCAGCAGGAGGGCCATTGTCTGGTTTGATATGCACACAAGACATGGGACATCTGATCTGGCAGCCCAGACAGACATGACACAGCCGTTAGCACAGAGGGACTGGAGAGGAAGCTGAACCATGTTGACAGGAAGTGCTGCTGTTTATCTGGGGACTGATGTTTGAAATGTGCTTGTGATTCGCCTTAATAGTTGGAAAGGTGGTGGACTAGAAGACTTTGACTTCTTGTTAACACGTAGGGACATGCCATCACCAAGTTGATTTGCACTTGTATGAATCACTGAAACGATTTGGGATTGATTTTATTTTGTAACAGAAGGAGGAGAGTCAGCAGTTAAGCCTTTATTGGCTAGCAAGTTAGAAAGTAAACAAAGGGAAATAGAGTTTGACTTATAGAATATGCTAGGAGGGGATTGATTAGCATTAAAAGCATGTATGTGAAACAAGCTGTATGCCGAACCACTCTCGGACACACAGGGGAATAGAAATTTTGATGCAATCAATCTCAGCGGGCATAAATGCAGAGAGGTTTTCATAATGCATTAGCAGCTTCTTGTATTATTCTGCTTCATTAGTGAATAATGCTACACCAGAAAATTGATTTATTTCCAACCAATCTTAAAAAAAAAAATCTCTAGGACAAAATTAGTCTCTGCAAATTGTGGCATTAAGCTTAGAGGACAGAGCACATCTGTCACCACATTGCCCCCTTCCCGTCTGTCCACAAAAACCATCAAGGGAATTTAAGTAGCTGTTAATTATTTCCCCATCCATATTGAAAAGAGGAAAAGAGTGAGGGTAAATTCGAGGGAGAGACAGAGAGAGACTTTAAAAAGGCTAAAGCTTCACTGCGGTGCAAATCCTCTCTGCCTAATAAAGCCAAATCAGTCTATACCCCACAGTCATCCACAAACCGCTCTATGCTTTCACATACACACACATGGGAAGATGATCCTGTAAATCTGTGGTCTCGAGGGGCTGTTTGAGTGCTATTCCAGGGGTTTTTCAAGAGGGGAGGGGCCATGGGGGGATCGAAAGAAAGGCGTAAATATCCCCAAATTGCAGCTAAAATGTAACATTAGGATTGGTAAGCCCTACTCTCACCTATAATGTTCCACAGCACTAAACCATTGCACTCAATGACCGTCGTTACAGATCCTGAACCCATTAAGTCAATACAGCAGACATTACCTGTGAAATAGAGGTGACTAGCTGCCTGCTCTGACAGACATGGCCCCAAACAACAAGCCCAGGGCAAGATTAGATTTGGACCCAGGCATGGTGTGTGCCTGTGGGCAAGAATTAGATGTAGTGTCAACCTCTGCATGCCTGTTGGGAAGGAATGTGTGTATGGGGTCATGAAGGTTGACCATAGTGCAAATGGCTGAGATCAAAACCAGGGCAGTGTAGTTTGCTTGAAGAGTGAGTAAGCTCCCCAAAGCTGAACTAAAACGGCTGGGTGGTCAGGTGGTTAGCATGGAGGTCCTGTACTGTGGATCTCTTGTTGGAGCCTAGCAAGTCAGCGTATCCATAGCGACCACATTTCCAGATGAAACCAACTGATAGATTAGTTACATCTGCTAAATGCCAAAAACAGAAACATAGGATATAGTTATGACAACAATAGACATTACCTTGGATATAACTGCTGGGCTCTCACCATCGGTGTAATTTATTGTTGCAAAAAAGTCATCAGCAGCAATGGACTCATGTATAAAGAGTAGGTGATTTAGAGAAACATAGAATTCTCACAAAATCATGGACACAGACTTTATTACATGATAACACTGATTTACATCAATTTTGCCTCAAAAACTAACAAT